>NC_134271.1:124413499-124724749 GCF_031893055.1 Leptodactylus fuscus
CTCCATATCAATATAAACCTGCACACCTGGCTGATCCAAGAAGATATTGGGGATACCTTATATGTAATGCTGCCATTACACCTCATGCACATAGCTGTACTGTAATATCTCTTTTTGCATCCAATGGTACATGTCACTATATTTTTTGTGACACAGAAAACTCTTATGTATGGAAACATATGAGCGGAGTATAGCATGACCCCACCAGAGCGTAACCATAATGTGACAATACACGTAAGGATACATGCACATGAACATGATCCCAGACCTGTCATAATACACGAGCATAAGTATGGGGCCAGGTCTTTAGAAGGACTTAAAATTAGGTAAAAATTTTAGATAACCAACAATACATGAGAAACTACAGCGTCATTTATTTAGCAAAAACTAAGCCAAGGTGCAAGGTGTGAAGAACTATGTGCACCCTTACTGCTTCCATAGGAATTAAAGCGGTTGTCCAGGTTTTGTTTTGTTTTGGGTTTTTTTTGGGGGGGGGGTTATGGACTATCCTCAGGACACCCGGCTCCTGGACCGATCATCTGTACAGAGCTGCTTCTGTAAACCAGGGGTCCCCAACCACCGATCCATGGACCAGGACTGGGCCATTGGGGAGTTTTTTGCCAGTCGGAGGGGCATCGAGTTGGCATCAGTCTTAGCTGAATACTTTGCACTAGGCCATGTTGATATGGTAATGTGTATGAGGTAGCGCAGTGTCCTGTAGCTGCTACAGGACGCCCCATTACCCGATAGTTTACATGTTACCATAACAACGTGGCCTAATGGGATGTATCCTTCCTCGATGTCTAGCGATTCGCCATGTCGGCTTCATTATTGTGGAGCAGAGCATCCCAGTGGAGAGCCTTCCCGTCCACACAATGGAGCTCGCCTATAATATCTACACATTGTTTGGTCTGGCCACCTCCAGCTTCTGCACCGCCAAGTACTGAAATCCAACCCCCTCCATAACCTCGCCCCATATGACCAAAGACACGCACCTGTCCCACCCCACCCCGCTCTCCCGGGACATGGAAAAATGGTCTTGCTTGAATCTGGCCCCTGGTGCAAAAAAGCTTGGGGACCACTGTTGTAAACAATACGGAGCCGGAAGCAGAAAGCTCCATCCGCGGTATAGCAGCTCTGCACCTTCACTGCTGCTCATTTCCCATTGACTTCAACAGGAGCTGAGTTGCAGCAAAGGCACAGGGCTACTTTCTACTTCTGGCCATGTATTGTGTACTTGCAGGTGTTGGAAGCGGCTCTGTAGAGATGATCATCCAGGGGCCGGGTGTCGGCTCCCTTTCAATCCAGACAAACCCTTTAAGAGGCAGAGGCAACACGGCGGCTCAGTGGTTAGCACTTCAGCCTTGCAGCGCTGGAGTCCTGGATTTGAATCCCGCCAGGAACAGCATTTGCAAAGAGTTTGTATGTTGTCCCTGTGTTTGTGTGGATTTCCTCCCATTTTACAAAGACATACTGATAGGAAAAAAAAATTAACATTGTGATCCCTATATGGGGCTCACAATCTACATTTAGAAAAAAAAACCTTTAAAGAGGACCTTTCATCAGATCGGGCACATGCAGTTTTATATACTGAAGGAAAGCTGACAGTGCGCTGAAATCAGCGCACTATCGGCTTTCCCGATCTGTGCCCGGTGTAAAGTGCTATCGGTCCCGGTACCGTAGGGCTTTACAGTCAGAAGGGCGTTTCTAACACTTAGCCAGGAACGTCCTTCTGCCCAGCAGCGCCTATCGCGCTGTACTGTGGAGCGGGGAGGAACGCCCCCTCCCGCTCCTGATAATACTAGTCTATGGACGAGCTGTGTGAGCAGAGGGAGGGGGCGTTCCTCCCCGCTCACACTCTACAGCACGATAGGCACCGCGGGGCAGAAGGACGTTCCTGGCTAAGTGTCAGAAATGCCCTTCTGACACTAACGCGCTACGGTCCCGGGACCGATAGCGCTTTACACCGGGCACAGATCGGGAAAGCCGATGTCAGCTTTCCAGCAGTATATAAAACTGCCTGTGCCCGATCTGATGAAAGGTCCTCTTTAAGAGAGTAAGTGGCAGTCAGGTGCAGCTAATAAATTGCCTTTCAGTGATCATCAGTAGATGTTACCACCTACACGAAAGAAGAAGTATAAGCAGTTTGCTGGTCTGGAGAATTCAGGTTTGACTTTACACAATGCCAATAAAATGGCAATTATCCTAGAGAAGCAATTGATGTTGTCCATCAACCTGGGAAAGGCTATAAGGCCATTTCTAAAACACTTTCTACAGTGGAAAACATTTAAGACAGTTGACAATCTTCCCAAAAGTGGAAGTCCCTGTGACTCACTCCAAAGTCAGAATGTGTGGTGTTCAGAGAAATTACAAAAAGTCTCAAGACCTACATCTAAGACTCTACAGGCCTCAGCGAGCATGTGAATGTTTGTGACTGCTCAAGTAGAAAAAGATTGGACAAGTATGGCTTTGTTGGAAGGATTACCTGAAAAAGAACACGGATCAGGAACAATGTCCTTTGGACATACCAGAGTAAAGTGAAAAGGTTGGGCCATAATGTACAGCACCATGTTTGGTGAAATCCATACACAGCATATTAGCACAAACACCTCAACTGTCCAACATGGTGGTGGAAGGGTGATGATTTGGACTTGTTTTGCAGGTACAGGACCTGGACACCTTGCAGTCATTGATTCAACTATGAGCTTCCCTATATACTAAATTATTCTAGAATCAAATGTGAGGATCAAAGTGTTGTAATGGCTCACCAAAGTCTAGACCTCAACCCAATTGAAAGTCTGTTGGGGAACCCTTAGAGAGCTGTGAATAAATGAATGCCCCAAACCACCATGAGCTGAAGGAACTATGTACAGAAGAGTTGACCAAAATTCCTCCAGAACTATGTGAGATACTCATGAAGCCATACAGAAAACCATTACTGCAAGTTATTCTGC
Organism: Leptodactylus fuscus; assembly: GCF_031893055.1. Taxonomy (NCBI): domain Eukaryota; kingdom Metazoa; phylum Chordata; class Amphibia; order Anura; family Leptodactylidae; genus Leptodactylus; species Leptodactylus fuscus. Next base: position 124,416,454 of record NC_134271.1, read on the forward strand.
TGTAGGTGGTTCTACAAGCTCCTGGTACATGGGGTGGACTTTGTCTATCACATATTCATTTTTGTTGAATAAATTTGATACGATGGAATCTGTTGTATGTTGTTCATCTGAGGTTGGATTTACCTAATTTTAAGACGCTCTAAAGACCAGATGTTTTTTATTATAGACTACATGGCGGACTTTATTTTTCTCATGACTTTATATCAGACTGCCGTGCGTTATCAGACCTGGCTTCGTATTAAAAGGGTTGTCTTTGTGATGCTTGGTTCACATCTGCGTTGGTATTCCGTCCACATGGGACACCCCCCCCCACTGAATGGAATACCAACGCAACAGCAAGCGCTGTGCAGTGAAAGCACATGGACCCCATAGACTACAAGGGGGTCCGTGTGCTTGCCGCACACTGCCCACAAGAATCATGCGGACAGGAGAGTAGATTGTGAAGTACTTTCCTGTCCGCATGATCCCTGCGGAGATCTGACAGCAAGCACATGGACCCCATTATAGTCTATGGGGTTTGTGTGCTTTTTCTGGCACACCACTTGCAGTTGCGTTCGTTATTCCGTTCATAGGGGTCCTCATGCGGACTCCCCCAGACAGAATACAAATGCTGATGTGAACAAGGCCTGAGACAATTCAGATGAAATCCCATTCATCTGGAACGGTGGGCTTTCCCCATAGTCAAATATCTAATGTAGGCTTAAAAGGGGATTTTATGTTCCTAATAATAAAGAGGGGATCCCCTCTACTCTTGCAGTATGGTACTTTGGGCGCCTCACTTGTTCTTTGTGTAAATGATGGCTGGATATTATCTGCCTGCGTGTGGTCGGATGCTGCAGTCTGGTGTACTTTGGTCAGTGTGCACACAAAGAGGATTGTTGCTGGTCGCAGTAAACCACAGCATGGTAAGTGATAAATGAATACAGAATAACATAACAAGAAGAACACTCTATGTGTGACTATAATGATGATATACACAAGGGATTACAATGTTAGAGGGATGAGGTTATTGGGGAAAGCTACACAGTTGAAAGGAGGTTGTAGTACCCTGTTGGGCCACTTCGAGCCACTTGGATATGAAATTGAAATATATATCTATATCCCCACACGTGTTGCAGCTGGGCCTGTAGAGGCACAGTGGTAGGCTGCTGAATTTGGGTCCCATAAATACATAATAGGCAATAAATGTGGCAGGTGGTCAGGGAGCGTGTTGTGTCTTATTGAGACATACCTGGGAAATCCTTGCTGTGTGGGTGAGCATTATCCTGATGAAGTTGTGCACGAGACAACACATGTGGCCGCGGGATGTCCTGCACATATTGCTGAGCTATTAGTGCCCCTTGTATCACTAATAGGGGTGACCTCTAGTCAATCCCAACTGTGATCGGATCCCAAAAATAATTTTGATTCGTCACCAGTAATGGGGGCCATGACACCAAATTTCCTTCTGATGATTACCTGGAAAGGGTCCATGCTGTGGCATTGGTGTATAATGGAGGTGCCATCTGTGTGTGGATGGTGTTCTACTACCACCATTATCAAGAACACAGTGAGTAAGCAATGCATCACCCAACATATAAATGGTGGTAGCTGTGTGTTCCAGGATACAGCTGCTCAGTGGGAATCCTGCAGTGATACCCCCATTTATCGTTAAGATTTTCTTAAAAGGTGAGGAACTCCTTTAAAGAGTTATTCCAGTTCCTTGGCATTAATGACCTATTCTCAAGATAGGTTATCAATATGAGATCAGTGGGGGTTCAACACCTGGAACCCCTGCTGATCAGCCTTCACTATTTAACGGGATTCGACCATTAAAATCAAATATTTTCTCGCAAACACGTAGGAATAGCCTTAAGAGAGGCTATTCGTCTCCTACCTTTAGATGCCTTCTCCGCCCCGCCGTTCCATAGAAATCTCGGTTTTCGGAGTTCACTCGCAGCACTGGGGGCGGGCCCAAGCGCTCAAAAAGCCCTGGGGGCGTCCCCAATGCTGCTAGAGAACTCTCCAGCGTCACCTTCATTTTCTTCAGTAATGGGCTCTTCACACGTCTTCTTCCGGAGGTTGGCGTCAAACTTTTAGGCCTCAGGCCTAGGGCAAAGCCGACTGCGCATGCCCACCAAAAGTAAATGGCCGCTTAAAGGCGTCAAACTTCTAGGACTTAGGCCTAGAGCAAAGCTGACTGGGCATGCCTGCCAACCACAAGAAAATGGCCACTTACAGTACTGTGTAAGTGGCCATTTTCTTGAGGCCGGCAGGCATGCGCAGTCGGCTTTGCCCTAGGCCCAAGGCCTAGAAGTTTCATGCCAACACGTGAAAGAAGACGAGTGAAGAGTCTATTCCTGAAGAAGATGGAGGCGGCGCTGGAGAGTTCTCTGGCAGCATTGGGGAGGCCCCCAGTGCTGTTTGAGCGCTGGGGCCCGCCCCCAGTGCTGCAAGAGAACTCATTTGCATAACGGCGAAAACTGGGATTTCTACGGAACAGCGGCCTGGAGAAGACATCTAAAGGTAGGAGAAGAATAGCCTTTCTTAAGGCTATTTCTACATGTTAGCAAAAAACTATTCGATTATGATGATACAATCCCTTTAAATTGCACGCCATGTTTAACAGTGACTTTACAATGTATTTACATTCTATAGGATGAGGCTGTAATTAGAATACATGGTCGCTATGAAACAGACAGCAAGCAGTGTAAATAGTGAAGGGGTCATGGCAATCGCACAAGCAACACGATCTCTTAAAACCGATAACCAGCAAGTAGTCTCATCGGTTGGGGAGTTGTTAGACCCCCATTGATCTTTTATTGAAGATCTGTCCTATGGATAGTTTATCGATAGCAGGTAAGTGGAATAACCCTTTAAAAGGGTTAACCACTAAGGGGTTCCCACTCCAGCCCATGACAGCGGTCAGGAAAAGACTGATACCCCTGCTGCTTTTTTTTTCATAGAGCAACGCATTTCCGCATTTTTTGGGCAAGGCCCAGTGTCTAATAGACCAAACCTGTAATCATATATATATCTGCCTGTAACACAACTGCATGCTGAGTTTTGCAACAATCTGACATTTCTGGACACATTTTTTAGTCGATGAGTTTTCCCTTTGTTTATAGGGGCCAGGGTTACACAGTTACATGGTGTGCAATGCGAATATTAGACAAGTCATGCAACTTTTGCTATTGTTTAACTAGGCAATAAGACTGTAGAAAATAAGCCAAATATCACAGGTCACTCACATGCAGTTTACATTGCACAACCAAAATCGAATTAAATATCATGTCAGATATTTTATGACTCTTGGTTGTTGAGGGTCCAAAACCATCCCATTGACAATGATAATATAGGTTGTCGCAATATCATACAATAAAAGTCACCATGTTGACCAAGCCTTAGGGGTTCTATATTTTATGTTGTTCCGCTAAAGTAACAGAGCACATGATGCGCCATAGATTTGTCAGCTACTCTCTGTAGTCCTCGAGTGCTGATTTCCAAGAATGCAGCAGTGGAGGGGAGTCAGGGGGAACCTCCTGCCAAAACAGAGTTTTATGCTTGCGGCTAGAGATTTCCTTACAAATATTTTGGCATGGCCTAGAATACAAAAATCACATTCACATGGCCAAACTAAGTGCAGTGTGCAGAAATCTTACATCCTTGTCCACCTTGGATAAACCCACACTTTCCCCCTGTAGTCTTACATGTGACACTTTCCTCTCGCAGTACTCTCTCCATGTCACTGATTCTTAACTTTCATTTCCACTTTCCTGTGACTAATCTGCATTGGGCCAGGAATCCGTTCTTAGGTTATTTTTCATAGAGGAACTTCCTGCATTAGTTTATTTCAAAATTTTCCCTGTAATTCTGAGACATCCCCTATCCATTGTATAGGGTAACTACTAGTTCAATTGGTGGAGGCCCAAACACTATAACCCCATGGATCATGAGAAATGTGTCCTTCATTTGAATGGAGTGACAGTCACGCTTAAAGGGGTTTTCCGTACAAAAATTATTTTTTTTAAAAAGGTCTGCTAGTGCTAGTAATGAGTTAATAAGTGCACCCATATAACATTAACAGTGTTTTGAGTGATTTCTCGGTTTCTAGCATCTTCTGCATTTGTTTATAGGGTGTAGCTTCCTTCATTCTGGTAGTTATAGGCTCTCACACTATCTCCCTCCCACTCCCCCACAACACCTCTCCCTGTCTCCCTAGCTATTACTCCCACTGCTAGCCCTTCCCAACTCGCTCACCCCCCTACCCTATTATACTTTACCTGTCTTCTTCCTTCCTGTGGGGAATGTACAGCAATGTGCAGTAGCCTTCAATACATCTCTGTTGTGCAATAGAGATGTACTGTCGGCTTTAGCACTAAGCTAGGACTCTTCCTCTGTTGCACATTCGCGTGCTGCCGTTAAGGAAGGAGGAGGAGCCGTTCCCTGGGATAGGAAGCCCAGACAGGAAGATAGGTAAGTATGATGGAGTGGATGGGGGGCAGTATTAGTGACTCGTCACCAGATAATCAGAAAATGTCCCTCGGACAGTCATGTGACCATCCCTAATGTAATATAGAAAGTAGGAGAGGGTAGGGTGTTTAGAGTAGTGTAGGGTTTTAGGGTTATCCCGGACAACCCCTTTAAGAAGGGGCAGCAGTGATGCATTTCTGTTGTCCAGTGACTGTGTGTCAAGAGTGACAAAAAAGTAGAGACCAGCAGGGTACTTGGGAAGCAACAGCAGATAGGTTTACTATGACTCAGCTGCTATTTAAGGAAGGGGGTGGTGATATATTTTTGTTGTTCACTGATTAGTTGAGAAGTCATGTGATAGGAGCGACCAGGAAGAACAGACTAGCAGGGGACCTGGACAATGTTAGAACAGGAGCAGCAGGGAATCAGTGAAGTAGGACTTTTTATGCCAATTTCCAGTTTTGTTATTGGGCCTTATAAATTCTCGCTACACTAGTTGACTCCAGTTGGCTGTAATAGTGTTAGGGCCCTTTTCAGGCACTTTTTCATAGCACTATTTCATGCTATAACAAGTCCATCAATGTTCATTTAAAGGATCTTTACTTTGCACGATGTGAACTATGAATGGGGCCAGCAATCCATGAAGCGATCCCACATCCCCATGCAATTCCCCCCGAATTCGACAGCATATTAACAATCCTTGTTTTTATAGACCTGCATAAATTATCCAATAGGTGAGGCCGATTCTAGGCCTGTGTAAAAGAGTCCAGGAAAGCCCTGTTATAAGTGACTTAATGCAAACAGATGATATCCTTTACGTAGTAATAATGACCTGACCACAGCTTTATTAGTCTTTTCAAGATCTCTTCTGGTTCTCTGTACTCTGTGCATGTAATAATATGCCAGTCACATAGGATAACAGAGCTGTATTCAACCACAGGAAGTGCTGGCAGCAATAGATAAGCCGTCATCTGCGGCTGTTACTTCTCCATAGTGTTAAATAGTGGCCGTGTATTGTACTATATGACTCAGAGCAGCACAGATAAGCATTGTGTGGTAACTATAATATTTAGTAACGTACTATTAAGTTTACGAAACGACAAAGCGTTACATTGATGGAGGTTTCTGTGTATTAGAGAAGTGACAAAGGAAACTACCTTATAAAGATTGCAAATAAATTGATGCTCCACTTTTTTCTATAAAAATATGGAATTTACGAGCATATACCAAATAACGATAGGGTTAGGAGGTGGAGGGGGTATCCTATATCCAGCCTCCCCAATACATCAAATTGGGAGTGTTCCTTTAAGAGTTTATTGTTGCCCTCCCTATTTATGTCCTTCTTGACGCTAGGTTCACACATGCGTTCGGCACTCCGTTTTTTTAATCCGGACACAGAGTACTGCATGTCTGACTGTGTCCGGATTAAAAAACCCGGTTTCACGGTGGAGAGCATAAAACGCTCACCGCCGCTCACGGCCGGACAGCTTTCTCACCCATTCCAATGAATGGGTGAGAAAGAGTCCTGCAGGTTTCCGTATCCTGCCTCTGTTTTGTGCAGGAAACGGAAACCTGCAGAACGGAGACCGGGCGCAGATGTGAACGAGCCCTGAGATTGGCACTGCTGATGAACCAGCAAGTGTCCTTGTTTTGGGTCCATTTAGGAAAGGCAAAGTGATGGTGTGTAGTGCCACAGGGGTCTGCTGAGGGTGCACTTAGCTAGCAGAGTCTACATGCAAGTCCACAGCAATGCCAGGGTATAGCTGCTGGTAGTCACGTGCTGTGTTGAAACTTGTTAGTTGCTTTTAAGGACAAAATTTATTTAATTGAATGGACTGGTAGACTTGGGACCATAATACTGTGTGTGCAAAGCATTGTGCCGCTTGCACACTCACTGCTGTGGGTAGTTGACTGGTTACCAAAGGTAGTGGTGTAGTGGGTTGAGGACCCACAGAAACACAGAGCAACATCTATACTAAGTGACTGGTGCAATCCAAAGTGTTTTGTAACAGGCTGCGGCAGGGGACACCTCCCAGAGACAGCAGGACAGACACAACTTGAAGTTTATGGGCCGCAATGCAAAATCTGTAAATGGTCCTTTCTCTACAAACCTTGTGCCATTTAAGTTGTACTTTATATGGAAGAAGGGCCTTTGGGACCCCTCAGGGTCTAGGGCCCTGTAGTGACTGCTACCACTGTGTACACCCTGTAGCTATGTCCCTGAACACAAACCATATGAACCTCGCACTAACCAACTGCATTCCCACAGGCTATGGCTATGAAAGCTACCATGGTACAGTAACTGCAAGTACTCCGGGGCATTTATTATTTTCTGTCACTTTATACGACACTTGCCACTTTCTTAAAAGGAGACATGGTATGCGCAGGACCACTAGTCCCATCAGATTTATGATCAGCTATACCAGTTTACCAAATGATTCCTGAAATCTAGGACAGCTATGAGCTAGCGTAGATTTTACTATAGAGATATGACTCCGCTGGAGGATTCGCCAGATTTATGAGATGTGCACCTCATTATAGATGAAGAGCATCCAATAGAGGCGAAGGGATCATCATGACCAGCGTAATAAACACAGTCTTGATAAATCCACATTAAATTGAGACTGGACATACAGTAGTTTACAATAAATGTAAAAAAAAACTTTTTGACTATAACAAAACTGAAATCCCCATAACTTATACTGAGATATATGCTTGCCAGAAAACTAAGATGCCTTGTGCTACATATATCATGTTTTAGTTGCTTTTCATACAATTTTGCAACTTGTATGAAAATGAATGTGTCTCCTCTAAAAAGGGGTGTAGCTTAGTGAAAGCGGGATGGTCTAAGATGCGACTTTGTGCGCCAAACATTTGCCAAAATTTTGTAACTTTTAGACAGTATAAGTATCTTCCCTTAGATGTTAAAGAATTATGGTCAGTATATCATGTAGTATTATGTAGTTTCCATAGGTGATATTGTTCGAACATACAATTTTTATGCTTGCTGGATATTAAATGCACTATTCTAATATATGAGTATATTTTATATTGACTATAGCGAGCTGTTTTAATAAAAAAAAAAATCCATGGCAAAACTGCAAAAGAACTACAATAAATGGGCCCAAGAGTGTAATAGGATTTTTGTCATCCCGAGGTCACAACAGGGAGCCTTAGCCTTAAAGGGGTATTCCCACGTCGCATACTCACCAGTCTTCACTGCTGTAAAATCTTCTTTCTTCCTGGTTTCTTGCGTCATTTGGTGGGTGGGGTTTCACATGCAACCTGCCGTTTAGCTCTGCACCCCAATTAGTGTGTAGCTCCACCCACCACATAACGTGATCCTATGGGGCGGCTCAAGGGCCTGTGATGTCATCAAAGGTCCTCAAAAAACACTATATGCACAATATTGGACTATGAAGTAAAGGCAGGAGCAACTCCATTCTGTGTTACATACAGAGACTGCCTGTCTCTGCCATAATGAACACAATTGAATTAGCTAGCCTGATAACTGGGAGAACAGAAGACGAGTTCAGAAATGAAAGCAGCTCCTCTCCTCTATCTGAGAGCAGGGAGCTAGGTCAAGTGGTGTAGACACAGGAATAGCTAGATACACAGGCTGGCTCCCGTGCACTTAGCCCCTCCCCCCTGAGAGCAGGCAGCTACATCACTTGACTTTTGAGCAGATAAGTCAAGGGCTGTGTCAACAATGAAGTGAATAAATTAAGATAGTGGACAAACAAAGCAGTTTTGCTGAAGCAGTGTATTTAGGAAAAGTCTTACATCCACATTAACAAGCAGTATAGATAGGATCCTTGTGATGGGACAACCTCTTTAAAGGGGTTTATCAGCCATAAATGTGTTTTCCACAGGGGAGGTCCGACAATGTGAATGCCATAAAAGCAAAGTAGAAAAAATTATAACGGAAACATAGATATTTTTTTTCAAATGGACTCCCAAAAATGTTAATAAAAGTCAACAAAGACATTATATGTACCTCAAAATGATGCCTACTAGAAGTACAACTCATTGCATAAAGAATAAGCCCTCAATTGGCAATGTCAAGAGAAAAAAAAAAGAGGATATGAATTTGGGAAGGTGAAGATAAAAAATAATTAAGCGGCTGAGCGCAAACTTAGAGGGTTAGATGGGCTACGTGGCCATTTTTGCTGTCGATCTTCTATATTTCTAATAACATGTACAGTGGAGCACTCCCACCCGCACCCTGATTCTGCAAACAGTAGGCATCTCTATGATAATGATTCTAAGCTTCACTATGCAGGATACCCCAAAAAGTTATGAATTGTATGTGTCACTGAGAGAACTCCTCCAGCAGTTCACGATATACCAACCGTAATTCTATAACATACAAGGGCAGATACTTATGCTTTGTAAATGTTACACAAAATTCTGGTGCATGTTTGGCGCATCTTAGACCATGCCCACTTTCACTAAGCTACGCCCCTTTTTGGCGGAGACACATCCGATTTCATTCAAGTTGCAAAATTGTATTAAAAGTGCCTAACACATATGATATATGGGGCACTAGGCATGTTAGTTTTCTGGTACTTTCTGCTTGGTGAATCTCCCCTATGGTATAGGAAAGTCCTAAAAACATGACTTTTGGGGGTCTTGTTGGACTTCAATATAAACATTGCTATAGACATCTGCTAAGTAGATATAAAAATTCCTGGAACCAGGCAAGCATATCTTAGTAAAAGTTATGGGGCTTTCAAGGTTTAGTTATAGCGAAAAACTTTCCTATTGTAAACTAAGTGCAATGTTGAGAAATTTACCAACTTTCTCATAGTATAACCCAACCTAAGAGAAGGTTAAAGAAGAAAACAACCATTGGCACATTTTCTGTTGTAACTAGTAACATATGGGAGTTATTCATATAGGTTTTTATCTTACAAGACGCTGCTTAACTATTAAGATTTGAGCTAGCCATATACTTTGTATGACCAACGGCTATCCCTCCCCAATCCCAGTACTCATGAACTTTTCATCCCAGGACATTCACGATATCTCATGGCCTACCAAGTGTGCATTCTGAATGGAGTGAGGGGAAAACAAAATAATCAGGCATGTTAAAATCCAATGGCCCCATACTTCTCTTCCCCGACATCTGCTATCCACAGAGGATCAAGAGGCCCCCATGCACTATAGATTGTCAGTCTAACCCACCCGAATGTATTCTAATGTGTATGGTCAGCTTTAGAATGAATAGAATGCATGCCCTGTCCTATAAATACCCTGTCTATACATTCACTCTTGCACACATAATACACACACATGCCCATTTTCACGTGTCCTCCATGCCCGTGCACTCGCACACCCTCACCTTCAGAGCCGGCTTCATCCTTGCTCCCAAACCGGTTGAGCTGATGCTCAATGCTGAGCTCCCTTCTCTTCACTTTGTTTGGTACTGATCCCTCCCTTCATTCGCAGACCTGTAATTCTCCGGCACTTGCGAGGGAGTTGATAGACATTGATTAGCACAAGTGGTATTTAATAAAAAAAAATGTCATTGTTATTATGTTGCAAGACTATATTTAATAACCCTTGAAAAAAAATCACCGATTGAATCAGGGATCGAAAATAGTTTCAGTCTTTGTATGTTGATAATCCTAAACTGTTCGCCCTTATTATTCACAGACCCTCGGGCGTGTGTACTTACAGAGGTCAAGGACTGAATGTGATTTGCTAAATGAAACTATATATATTTTATAGAAAAAAAATGCCACATTCTCGTGTCCGTTTCCCTTTGGAGTTGAAAAATAACGGAAAGTAGTAATTTGTGCCTGCCGTCATGTGGGCTGAACTCTATTGATGCATGTATTTATACGCTGGAGAAGGGTGATCGTATATACAAGAACCTTCGAAACCATAACAGAACAGGAACCTATGAATGAACTCAATTTGCATTTCTACTGGGCTCATTTTGTGGACCCTGTCCCCAGCCACATTCTAAATTTCAGTATCGATATTCCATAATACTGGTGAGTGTCTTACTTGAAGATCATTTTTTTTTATTAATATAGATAGATTGTGAATGTCTTTGCAGTATGGGAAGAAATCCACACAAACACAGGGAGAACATACAAACTCCTTGCAGTTATTTTGTCCTTGGCAAGATCTGAACCCAGGGCTCCAGCGCTGCAAGGCTGTAGTGCTAACTGCTGAGCCACCGTGCTGCCCCTACTTTAACAACATTTTTTGCAATATGCAAAGGACTAAATATCTCAATGTCAGGGGTTTAACTATAGGTGGTATTAGACTCCAACTGCTACTCTGTTGTGGATATCCCTGAACTGTGACATCACTATGTTCATTACCCCGGGAACTGTGACATCACTGTGTGCATTATACCTTTGCTGTGACATCACTGTTTAAATTATTATCCCTGTGACATCATTGTGTACATCCCTTTGCCATAACATCACTGTGTGTATTATCCCTGTACTATGACATCACTTTGTATATTGTCCATGTACTGTGACATCACTGTGTTTATTATCTGTGCAATGTGACATCACTGAATGGATCACTTGGATGTTACCATTCCCCCTTGTCACAACAGTGTGTACCTCCACAGTCTGACACTAGCAGCACAGACAGTCTGAGCGCACGGCCAGCACTGCTACATCTCGGCATAGGAATGCATTGACCAGCGTTGATTGGCCGAATGCCATACAGATTACAGCATTCGGGCAATCAACGCTGGTTCTGCTGGAGGAGGCAGAGTCTAAGAGTGGTCCACAGCAGTCTCCATTCTGGTCCGATATTAGACTCCACCTCCTCACAGACGAGCCTCCGGCAGAACCAGCGTTGATTGGCTGAATGCTGTACGCTGTATGGCATTCGGCCAATCAACGCTGGTCAATGCATTCCTATGGGAAAAAGTCAGCTCCCGCATATTGCAAGCTGACAGGGATCCCGACGTAATACAGTGACTTGGGCATGTTAGATGCCCCCAGGCATGCTTCCCCTGCTGTCCCAGTTGCATTCCAGGGTGTTGGCATCATTTCCTGGGGTGTCATAGTGGACTTGGTGACCCTCCTGAGTCGAATAGTGATTTCCTCCTAAACAAGTATTTATTCCCCATAGACTATAATGGAGTTTGATGTTCGATCAAACAGTCGAGTATTAAGCGGCTACTCGAATCGAACATTTCACTGTTCGCTCATCTCTACTGACATTTACTGCATGAATCACTGGGTCTTTATCTAAAGTGGTTACGGCAAATAGCCTATCTTTGTAGAAAAATACGACGTGCGTTGTCTTGCTTTATTTTCATCTCATTTATGTAGTCACTAGAACATGGTTAAATTCTATAGTACTGAGGGTTCAACAAGAGCGGAAAACCTGTGCTATTGCGGATTGGAGCCAGACTGTTTTCTGCCTCTCCATCGCTACCTAGCCTATTCTCTCTATTGTGCTGAATCAACTCTGCCAGTCCTGACCTGAGATTAATACAATTATGTTTCTGTGCATTGTCTCTGGTACCTTGTCTTGGACACAACCTCCACAATCCATCACCAGTTGCTATTAGGGATTACCTATGCAAGGTTCATACTCAGAATAGGGGGGCTTTAGACCCCATATATTGGCCCCATTTCCCAGATGGAATGGGGTCCAGAGACTAGGACTCCTTGCTGATAATGTCATTTTTTTACATACATTTTTCCTATAGAAAAACCTATGGGAAAAAAAAACACCAGAAATTCGTCATTGTTTCCTTTCTGGGTGTCCCCAGCATTCAGATGAAGATTTTGAAAATCCCCTGTATTAGCCTTAGCCCAAATCCAATAATCACACAGTAGGACCAGGCTTTTGTACTGGTCAACCTGTTACTATGAAAATGCTATGCACTACCATCATGTTACAGAGCAGAATGAGCTGAGTAGATTGATACAGTCCTATGAAAAGGTTTGGGCACCCCTATTAATCTTAATCATTTTTTGTTCTAAATATTTTGGTGTTTGCAACAGCCATTTCAGTTTGATATATCTAATAACTGATGGACACAGTAATATTTCAGGATTGAAATGAGGTTTATTGTACTAACAGAAAATGTGCAATATGCATTAAACCAAAATTTGACCGGTGCAAAAGTATGGACACCCTTATCATTTTATTGATTTGAATTCCCCTAACTACTTTTTACTGACTTACTGAAGCACAAAATTGGTTTTGTAACCTCAGTGAGCTTTGAACTTCATAGCCAGATGTATCCAATCATAAGAAAAGGTATTTAAGGTGGCCAATTGCAAGTTGATCTCCTATTTGAATCTCCTCTGAAGAGTGGCATCATGGGCTACTCAAAACAACTCTCAAATGATCTGAAAACAAAGATTGTTCAACATAGTTGTTCAGGGGAAGGATACAAAAAGTTGTCTCAGAGATTTAACCTGTCAGTTTCCACTGTGAGGAACATAGTAAGGAAATGGAAGGGACAGTTCTTGTTAAGCCCAGAAGTGGCAGGCCAAGAAAATATCAGAAAGGCAGAGAAGAAGAATGGTGAGAACAGTCAAGGACAATCCACAGACCACCTCCAAAGAGCTGCAGCATCATCTTGCTGCAGATGGTGTCACTGTGCATCGGTCTACAATACAGCGCACTTTGCACAAGGAGAAGCTGTATGGGAGAGTGATGAGAAAGAAGCCGTTTCTGCACGTACGCCACAAATAGAGTTGCCTGAGGTATGAAAAAGCACATTTGGACAAGGCAGCTTCATTTTGGAAACAAAAATTGAGTTGTTTGGTTATAAAAAAAGCGTTATGCATGGCGTCCAAAAAGAAACAGCATTCCAAGAAAAACACATGCTACCCACTGTAAAATTTGGTGGAGGTTCCATCATGCTTTGGGGCTGTGTGGCCAATGCCGGCACCGGGAATCTTGTTAAAGTTGAGAGTCGCATGGATTCCACTCAGTATCAGCAGATTCTTGAGAATAATGTTCAAGAATCAGTGACGAAGTTGAAGTTACGCCGGGGATGGATATTTCAGCAAGACAATGATCCAAAACACCGCTCCAAATCCTCAGGCATTCATGCAGAGGAACAATTACAATGTTCTGGAATGGCCATCCCAGTCCCCAGACCTGAATATCATTGAACATCTGTGGGATGATTTGAAGCGGGCTGTCCATGCTCGGCGACCATCTAACTTAACTGAACTTGAATTGTTTGTCCAAAATACCTTCATCCAGGATCCAGGAACTGATTAAAAGCTACAGGAAGCGACTAGAGGCTGTTATCTTTGCAAAAGGAGGATCTACTAAATATTAATGTCACTTTTCTGTTGAGGTGCCCATACTTTTGCACCGGTCAAATTTTGGTTTAATGCATATTGCACATTTTCTGTTAGTACAATAAACCTCATTTCAATCCTGAAATATTACTGTGTCCATCAGTTATTAGATATATCAAACTGAAATGGCTGTTGCAAATACCAAAATATTTAGAACTAAAAATGATTAAGATTAATAGGGGTGCCCAAACTTTTTCATAGGACTGTATATAGCACGAATACTCAACAGGCGGTCTTCCCCAACAATATCATGCTCCTTAATGCCACCTACACACTTTAATTCTCCTTAAAGGGGTTGCTCCATTATCGACACTTACTAGTTATCCACAGGACATAGGAAAAATGTCTGATCACTTGGGGCCTGATCACCGGGTCCCCCAGTGATCAGGAGTATGGGGGATGCGCTTGCATGACTGGTGCTCCATTCTCTTCTATGAGACTGCCGTGAATTACCGTAAATCTCCAGCAGCACCCGTAGCGCCAAAAAAGTAAAGGGCCACTTTCAGACCAATTTTGAAAGAATAATGTTGTATGTATAATAGAAAGTTGTAGAATTTTCCAATATACTTTCGGTATCAATTCCTCACAGTTTTCAAGATCTCGGCTTGCTGTATCATTCATTCTACATACTCAGATAAAAATCAGTCCATGGTCATGTGATATATGATCCATGGTCATGTGATATACTCTATACATGCCTGTATTTTTTATGTGACATGTTTCTTTAAATAAAACCCTTAAAGTATTATAATAGGATTTTTTTTAAGTTTTTCTACTTAAAAAAAAAAAAGAGTCATAACTTATGTTTTTCCAAGATGACAGGCGGCTTGTTTTTTGTGTGATAATAATACATTTTATTTATATTGTGCCAACAATTCTTCAGCACTTTACAAATTGTAGGGTCAAACTACAGACAAAAGATACATTACAGAGTAATACACCAATTAACTCAATAAGAGTGAGGGTCTTGCTCACAAGAGCTTACAATCTATGTTTAGAGGCTGTCATTTTAATTTAAAACACTATTTCATAACTTGGGGACCTGACCACTATTATAGTACACTGAAATACTTCTGTATTGAGAATTAAAGGGGTTTTCTGGCACCAATTTCCATACTGATCTGTGGTGGTTCAACACCCATACCCTAAATATATAAGATGCTGCTGCGGCCCCTGGGAGCCGGAAGCTACTGCAATGGCTTGGTAGCAGGGGCGTAACTACCGGGGTACCAGGGGTAGCGGCTGCCACCCGGGCCCAGGACATTAGGGGGCCCGGCGACTGCTGCTACCGCTGCATTTTTTTTTTTAATAGGCCGTTACTGGCTGGAGATAATCCAGCCAGTAATGGATCCTATTTACTTACCGATCCTGGCAGGGACCGGGATTGGTAATTAACGCCACGTTTTTTATGTTGGTAACCCCCCCGATTAATATACACTGGGGCCTGAAAAGAGTATAATAATTGTTCATGACTGTTCACAATGGGGCAAAATACTGTGTATAGGGTCCAGTATGGGGCATAATATTAAGTTCAGGGGCCACTATGGGGTGTAATAGTATGCGCAGGAGCCACTATGGGGCATAGTAGTGTGTGCAGGGGCTACTATGGAGCATAATAGAGCGCGCAGGAATGCGGGGGGGGGGGGGGGCGGTGAGGGTCTTCGGCGTCGGTCATGGCGGGGTCCCAAGTCAAGAGTTCACCACAGGGCCCCACCATTCCTAATTATGCCACTGCTTGGTGGTGGAAGTATTCTGCTCCTATTCAAGTAATAGTAACAGAATTGCAGCTCCATCCACTGTGTTTCTGGGGTACTACAGTACCGCGTATGTTACTTGAATGGTAGTGTACTACATCCACTGTAGATTCCAACACTCTGAGGCCACCGAAATAGCTGATCTGTGAAAGGTCAGGTGTCGGAACCCAACAGTTCAGAGTTCAGACAATGATGACCTATGCTGTGGATAAGTTCTCCGTATGAAACATGGATTAAGGTCCGAAAAACTCCTTTAAGTAAAAAGAATATAAGCGGAGCCAATGCTTTTACTGTGGCACTCCACACATATGATATAGTTGCATTGGTAACTGAGTAATAGTGGAACTATGTAATATATAATATATGAACCTCTATATATTAGTAAAATATGATCATTTCCTCTATTCAAAATCCTAGTACTTGTATCTCTGTTGGATAAAGGCCATAACTGAGAGTGTTACATTTTTTTATTCTCTGCTTAGACCCTGTCTGCGGTAATACAATAGTGCCTTATGTAAAGTTCTATGGTTAATGGCAGTGCAGGGCTGTAAATCTTTTTGGGAGCAGCAAGGCAGGCAAACAGTAAAATGAAAATTGCTATCAGAGAAATATGCATGCATTGTACTCATAAAGCCGGCAATGTACTACCTTGTAATTTTCACCTGGGATAATGGTACGAGCAGCAAGTTTACTTTGTACAAATATTTGCCTGAATTTTCCTTCCACAACATTAGACCCCACAGAGTAGCCGAGGAACACATTTATTTACAGCTCCCTTTGTAAAACTTGCAGTACCAACTATTAACTATTAACTCATTCACAGTGGCAAACCTTCGAGAAACCTGACTCACTGGCTCAAGAGTATATGTTTAACGTATTCACCAATGGACCTCTGCAGAGCATCTCGAATGAGATCATTACCTCTGCAGTGCGGCGCAGAAGAATGCATTGTTCTGCCTATTTCTTCAATCCGTGTATATATTCTACGACCGCGAATGTTAAATGGAAGCGTTAGATTTTATTTCTCTGCCTATTGTTAGGAAAAAAGTCATCGACTGCGCTTGTCAAATTTCTTGAAAGAGGGTGGGACAAAGAATATGTATTAATTCTGTAATTTTAGCATATATTACAGTTCTATACTGTGGAAAAAGATCAGGCATCATGTATACGGCAAAACTAAATGCATGGAGTCTATATGGAGGTATATGAGGTCCCGCTGGTTCTGTATTATGGAGGGAGCTGGCAGGGTAATTGTTCCTCTGGGGTGAGGCGCTAGCAAATCATTCTGCCTTGGTTAGGATGTTAAAGGGATTCTACCATTAAAATCACATTTTTACTCGATAACATGTAGGAATAGCCTTAAGAAAGGCTATTCTTCTCCTACCTTTAGAAATCCTGGTTTAGTCTGTATGCAATGAGTTCTCTCTCGCAGCACTGGGGGAATTCCCAATGCTGCGAGAGAACTCTCCAGCACCGCCTCCATTTTCTTCAGGAATGGCCTCTCTGCCACAAGAAAAATGGCCGCTTACACAGTAAGTAAGCAACCATTTTCTTGTGGACGGAGGGCATGCGCAGTCGGCTCTGCCTGAGGCCCGAGGCCTACAAGTTTGAACCCAGCTCCGGTAGAAGACGTGCAGGGAGGCTGTTCCTGAAGAAGATGGAGGCAGCGCTGGAGAGTTCTCTCGCAGTATTGGGGACGCCCCAAGAGCTGTTTGAGCGCTGGGGACCGCCCCCTGCTGCGAGAGAACTCATTTGCATACAGACGAAAATCGGGATTTCTACCGAACAGTGGTGCGGAGAATACATCTAAAGGTAGGAGAAGAATAGCCTTTATTAAGGCTATTCCTATGTGTTATTGAGAAAAAAATGTGATTTTAATGGTAGAATCCCATTAAGGCCAAGGCCCTGCATTGTGGAAACGCAGTTTTTTTTGTTGCAGATTTTATTGTTTGTTTTATAAGCCAAAGCCAAGCATGGATACTAAAAGTACAGGAAATATATAGGACCCTCTTAGGGTCTGTTCACACAGATCTCAAAATCTGCCTGAAAAAACGCCTCCCATTCATTTCAGTGGGAGTCACCAGCAGTTTTTTTTCAGCTAGTGGGAAAAAAAAAAGCGACATGACCTATCTTCAGGCGGATTCTGCCTGGAAAAACCCATTGACATCAATGGGAGGCGGAAAAAACGCAACACTTTTTTGGCATGGTTTTTGGTGCGTTTTTTGCAAAAATCGCTAGCATTTTTTTTAAAGAGTTTTCCAGGTCCAAACAGTGTGCTGGAGTAAAAAGAATAATTGTCTACCTCCCATTGATATGAATGGAAACTCGTTTCTGCGGTAATATTGAGCTGATTTCGAAAGGGAATCCTTTATGTAAACATACAAGAGATGGGCAAACTGACTCATACCAAGCCGGGATCAAACCAAATTGTTTATTTTGCGAAACTGAACAAATGATGATTTGTCTTGGAGAAACTAAAATGGCCACCACATTATATTCTGGGGTCTCTTCAGACCCCAGAGTATAAGAGGTGGAGGCTCAGGGTAGGCGAAAAAAACAAACATTTATACTCACCTTCCATTACCTCCTGTGGGCCTCCTCGCGGCACCTAGTGCTCTTCTGGTCATATCATGCACCCAGGATCACTGTTGAAGCCTGTGATTGGGCCACCAGCAGTCACATGGCACACCAAGCTACATGATGTAATGAGGCCCGGCATGTCCATGTCACCAATGAGGCCCTAATAAATGGCCTCAGTGGTGACCACAAGTGCATGATGTCATCAAAAAGGCTGAGACACCATGCTTAGGGCCAAAAGAGGTAACAGAATGTGAGTATAAATGTTATTTTTATTTTTACACCTCCCTTGTGTTTTTACCTATTATACTCTAGGGTCTGAAGACTTTCACTTTGACATAATTTTGGCTGTGTTTGCTTTAGAGAGATAGGTTCCTAGGAGCCCTGATAGTGTTATACACTTTGTTTTATAGATAGTTTCCTAGGAGCCCTGACAGTGTTATACACTATGTTTTATCGAAAGGTTCTAAGGAACCCTGAGAGTGTTCTACACTATCTTTTATAACTAGGTTCCTAGGAGCCCTGACAGTATTATACACTATGTTTTATCGATAGGTTCTCAGGAGCCTTGACAGTGTTCTACACTATGTTTTATAGATAGGTTCCTAGGAGCCCTGACAGTATTATACACTATGTTTTATAGATAGGTTCCTAGGAGCCCTGACAGTGTTATACACTATGTTTTATAGATAGGTTCCTAGGAGCCCTGACAGTGTTATATACTATAATTTATAGGTAGGTTCCTAGGATCCCTGACAGTGTTCTACACTATGTTTTATAAATAAGTTCCTAGTGGCCCTGACAGTGTCATACACTATGTTTTATAGATAGGTTCCTAGGAGCCTTGACTGTGTTATACACTATGTTTTATAAATAGATTCCTAGGGGCCCTGTCGGTGTCATCCACTGTTTTATAGATAGGTTCTTAGGAGTCCTGACAGTGTTCTATACTATGTTTTATAGATAGGTTCCTGGGAGCCCTGACAGTGTCATACACTATGTTTTAAGCCAATTTAAAGTACGGTTTGTACCAAACCTTTTTGATCCAAAACGAGTCATGGACTCGAACCCAACAAACCTAACAAAACGAATCCCCTGAAAGGTTTGCTTATCCTTAGAACATACCCTTAGACTTTAAAGTCAGAGAAAATAAAGCCCAGTGTAATGTTAATGTTAAATTTCCAAGCAAAGCAACTACCAAGGAAGTGTTGCAAGGTTGTAATTGCTTTGCTCCTGAGCCATGTATTATGACACTGTACAGAAGAGTAAGACAGACAAGTCCATGGGTCCTAATAAAACATAGGATTTGGAGTACAATTGCAGTGTTTTTCTCCCACAGCCTAATTGGCACCAGATAGAGCTTCCCTCTGAGAAATGTACAAAGATTAATTACCAGCGTTAGAAGATAATGGAATTTAACAATTACGGCCTAATACGTGAAATTAAAAATAAGCAGCCGCAGAGGGGAAAACTGCAGTGTTAAGCTTTATTAACACTTTTTAATAGGTTTTTCACTGAGGCAATAGCTGTGCCTGCAGCTCCATAAAATCCCTCTCCCCTGGATGGTTTAGGTATCAGCCACTGGGAACAGTACCTCATAGTGACCCTGTGTAACTTACTTTATTGACATACTGTCACTCCGAAAAATATCCAGTTTTTGCAATCATTTTCTTCATTACATGTCCCTGTGGTAAACTGCTCCGCAGTGTAATGTTCTGCCAGTCACCTTGTACGAGTCTACAAATTCTTCATTTGTGTCACTGACTTATTTCAAAGGTAATTCAAGTATTGTAAGCAACACAAAAGCCTAAAAATGTCAAAATGCCTAAAATTGTCAAAAACATTATTAGAATTGTCAAAATGCCTAAAATTGTCAAAAACATTATTAGAATTTGCCATGTAAATGTTCGTGGCTTGATTTTTTTTTTCTACAGAACTGCATTGGTAGCTGTCACATTTATGTTCACAAGCGCGCTGCTATGTCTAATAATAATCATAATTATGTAAAACCTTGGATCATTGTAGGGATTGCTCATCGGTGATGTGCAAAAAAAAATTAAAAAAAAATTTGAAAATGGATAACGAAATGACTGCTATTGTTTCTCCAACAGGGTTGTCACCAAGTTGACTACTTTCTTTGGTTCCACAAGAAGAAGATGAGAGAAAAGATCAGTCCTTAAATTAAAGTTGCACAGATGACATCATTGTATTGCAGTTTTTTGCACACCTAAGGGTAGGTTTGCACTACCATTACGTGTCCATTGGTCTCATCAGATGGAACGCCCTGTGTTGGGTGTCTGCAACCTCCCCCATTTGAAAAAGTTCATGGAAGTTGTCTTATGTAATGTTTTTTAATATTCTGATGTAAGAAAAAGTCCTGCATGCCGAGGCAAAAATACACACGGAACACAACGGAAGACAGCGTCCATCATGTTTACTAGAGATGAGCGAACACTAAAATGTCCGAGGTTCGAAATCCGATTCGAACAGCCGCACACTGTTCGGCTGTTCGAACGGATTTCGAACCCCATTATAGTCTATGGGGGGAAATGCTCGTTTCAGGGGTAGGCAACATTCGATAAAATTATACTTACCAAGTCCACGAGTGACGGTCGGGCTGGATTCCCCTTGAAGTCTTCTCCCGGCGCAGCGCCCCCGCAGCATTTTCCGTCTGGAATTCACTCTGCCTAGGCCCAGATGGGAAACTGGGCAGGGGACGGAAACCCGGCAGTTAGTTTTCAAACCTGTTCACTTGAATGGGTTTGCAAAGGTGTCCACACGTGAGCGTCTTCCGCTTGTCCACGGGGACACCGTTTTTTAAACCAGATACATAATCCTGTATGTCTGGCTTTGTGTCTGGATAAAAAAAACTGCTTCCCCACGAACAGGCAGAAGATGGACACGTGTGGACACCTTTGCAAACCCATTCAAGTGAACAGGTTTGAAAACTAACCGCCGGGTTTCCGTCCCCTGCACAGTTTCCCAGGGCAGAAGGCGGAAACCGGCCGGATAGCACAAACTGGACAACGAGTGCAGGTGTAAACCCTTCCTAACAGAGACCAGAAGGGAACCAGAGAAGCAATTACCTGGCATAGGATTGTCTATAATGCATAACATAGACTATATAGTGTTGTGAATGGTGGCAGCAGGTAGACACAGTAATGAACCATTTGCATGGTTATTATTCTCAGTCCAGCAGTGATTAGTAAAGATGTCATCTCACCTATGTAGTGTGACAAGGGAGCAGTCACTGACACCTAGCAGACAGTTATTTGTCAGGAACATCATTCAGAGAACTGTGTATAGTGATTGGCTGTTAGGCAAGTTACTTATCATTATAATAGTAAATCACTCTCCTTTTCAAGGAATGCACTGCAGACAGCATGTTATAGAGCAGGAGGTGTTTATCCTGTTGTATTGGGGGGGGGGGGGGGTTTAGTGACCATTTTTGTAATATACTTTATAACACTATCTAAATTACCTTTTTATTATAAAACAGGCTGTAACATTCTCCTTAGGAGCCTAAGAACTCAGCTGTTACTAAGGAAAGTCTGTACATAGTTGTATTGTGAATATACAGAGCTGAAGCATTTACCAAAAGAGGGATGGTCACTTATATCACCTAGAAAAATGGTTCTGGTTTCGTAAGAAAGCTGAGATTCTCACTTATGCTAGGTTCACAACTGTGCTTGGGTTTCCGTTCTTCGGGTCCACTTAGAGACCTAAAAAATTCAAACCCACACCACTTAAAACCAGTTACCCGTGGAAACCTGCGAACCCTTTAGGCTATAATAGGGTCCGCCAGGTTTGTGGTAAGGAGGACTTTTCTCTCCACAAGTGGAATGTGGGATGGAATTCCCCAATGAAGACCAAGTGCTGGTGTGAATCCAGCCTTAGATATATCACTAGTTAAAAACACCGTCGGGAATTTTAACTTATAATGCAGCAGTTCATTCTCCATGTAAATCACATTCCTGACTGTGACGTTAGCTAGTGATATCTCTTATTCTTTTACAGCTAGTACTTTAATCTTGGCAGCTTTTTTATGATATCAGAACCAGTTCTCTAGGTGGTATAAAACCAGAGATACAACCATTTGAAGTGACCCTCTCTGGTAAATGCTTCTATGTACTACATTGAATACATGTGTACAAAGTCTACCTGGCAATGCCTAGTTAGAGCACAGCTAGTGGTAACTTTACAACCTGTTTTCTATTAAAAGAAAGTTAGATAGGCTAATAAAGTATATTACACTAACTCTGTGGACTTTCTATGAAAAGTGCTGTGGGAAAAACCATGATGCGTTTCTCCTGCGGTTTTTCCCACAGCTCTTTTTGGCTGTGGCTCACTACATGGGGTCTAAGCCTAAGGCTGAGACCCCATTTTGAGGAAACACAGCTTTTTTTGTTGCAGATTTCGTTATGATTTTCGTGCTCCAGCTTGAAGCTTGCTTCAATTTCTGGTATCATTTACACCAATTTTCTTCATAATAAATTTAACGAGCCACAGTGACCCTACTTATGCTTTACCCTGCCCTTTACATGCTACAACAACTTTTTTTCCAAAGTTCCAGAAAATTTGAAAAAAAGGGTTAAATTTTTGGTGCAAAAATAGTGTGTGTTTGGTTTTCCTCCAGGTACTCCGGTTTCCTCCCATACTCCAAAGACATACTGATAGGTAATTTAGGTTGTGAACCCCATACAGGACAATGCTGACAATATCTGTCAAGTGCTGTGGAATATAATGGTGCTATATAAGTAAGTAATATAAATAAATTGTGTCAGTGGCAAAAATTTTGGAAAAAAAAAGAGGGGGCAACATGGTGGCTCAGTGGTAAGCACTGCAGTCTTGTTCGAATCCCACCAGAGACAAAATCTGCAAGGAGTTTGTATGTTCTCTCCATGTTTGCATGGATTTCCTCCCATTCTACAAAGACATACTGAAAGGAAAAAGAAAAGTACATTGTGATCCCTATATGGGGCTCACAATCTACATAAGAATTTAAAAAAAAAATAAAAAAAAATGGTGCAATTTTTGGTGCAACAACAATATGCACCAAAAATTGCTCATGTCTGATAAGGGCGGGTTCACACCTGTGCCCGGTCTCCGCTTTCAGGTTTCTGTCTTCTACCCGAGAAACTGGACAGGAGATGGAAACCTGCAGGCAGCTTTCAATCCCATTCATTTGAATGGGTTTGCAAAGTGTCCACCCGTGAGCGTCCGTGAGCGTCTTCTGACAGTCCACGGCGAAACCATTTTTTTTAACCGGACACAAAGTTGGATATGCAAGACTTTGTGTCCGGTTAAAAAAAAAAAAGACGAAGACACTCACGGGCGGACACTGACTGCCGGGTTTCCGTCTCCTGTGGGCAGAAGACAGAAACCCACAAAGCGGAGGGCGGACGCAGATGTGAACCCGCCCTAACTGGCATAAAGTCAATGATTTTTCCCTATATTTTTCTAGATAGGAGAAATAATTTGCATACTATTTTCTCATGCAAGTAAGTTTCCATACAACAGCTGGATCTTTTTAATGAGAACCGGAACCTCCTTAAGATACTATAGGAGTAGGAAACAAAAACTCCGGACTTCTATATTAACATATTTGCCCAGAATTACACCCAGAATTACAGTGACAAAATGTCGGTTACTTATAGCCGCCAAAGAGCTAATTGGCTGCTATGGATTAGTGCAAATAGGGCACATATATGCAATGCTAGTCAATGAGTCCTACTAAGTGTTTAGCTTGCAGAGCACAAGAAGGCAGGCGGCAGCTTCTCCTGAGCGCTACTTCTGCTTACCTAATTACGGCAGAAGCTGTGCTCATTAACTCCTCTCATCTGGCTCACTGCTCAGCTAAATATTCTGTAAATGAGCTGACAATTATGGCAGTATTACCACCACTAGCTCCGCTCCCAGCTACAAGGCTGCCTTGGATGCTACAACTGCCGGTATTATCAGGTTAGGAGTTTTGTAAACATATTGAAGCACTTAATTGGAGGACTATTAAAACCTGAAAATAGTTCAACAGCACGTGGAGGTTAGTTTCCCACATCACTTGTTACCTGCGTAGAGAGTATACTACGACGCACTATTCATTCCCAGTACATAGTGGCGTAGGCTCGAACATCTGTCACCAGGCAGACATCTGCATCTTAGGTCTAAAAAGAAAAATGCCCTTTAAAAGGTGGTCAGTGGGTGCAGCCGTATTCACACACATGATCTTGGCATGTGCATGGTGACTTCCAACTGGCAAATGTTGGTGTAGTGGATTATCAATAATGGAGGATTCCAACATGCCCAGTGTTTTGTTATTGGGGAGATAAGTCACCATCAGAGTAGACAGGCAAGGATTTTTTTCCCCTTTCCCTGTTCTGAACATGTGCACACTTGGCCAAGTGGAGTGCATGTGTATATGAGGGAGCGGGACTGATGTAAACAGTGATATCAAGATGTTTATTCTTACAGACATGCAAGCTGGAGTAAGGACTAAAGAGTCTGTGAAATCCTACTAATCCTACTAATATTATAAATGTGAAAGTTTGTGTGCTTGTTACTCTTTCACGCAAAAACGGCTGAACTGATTTGGATGAAATTTGGCACATAGATAGTTTGTAACCTGGATTAACACATAGACTACTTTTTTATCCCAGTAAATGACATGGCTTCACAACTGTTCATTCATGTTCACATACTATATTAAACAGCTCTTGGCAGCAGGCTGATAAAGCCAGGCCTGCTATCTCTCTATGTAAACACACGCTAACCCTCAGTCCATTGTGTACATGCATTTGCATATTATCTGATCTGCTCCAGGCAGTGCTGACACACTGGATGGGAAAACACCTTTAATCCAAATTGGCAGTTTGCCAATTTTAAACATGCCAGGAAAAATAAAATAAAATTTCTCACAAAATCCTAAAACAACAAGAGCTATCAAAGTAGCCAGAAGTCAAAAGAGTTCTCCTCAAGTGGAGCTCAAGGGGCTCATCGACGCCAACAACACGCTCATTATATGGCATCCCAGAGAGTTGCTGAGATGCCAGTACAATCACAGGCACAGTGTGAAGAACAAGTTCAGTGGCAGGCCAGCTTGACAGCTGCCGAAACGCCGGACCAGGCAGATCATCAACGCTAACAACATGCTCATTATATGGCGTCTCAACGAGATGTTGAGATGCTGGAACAACCACAGGCACGACAGGAGGAACATGGAGTTTGTTTGTTCTCCCTGTGTTTGTGTGGGTTTCCTCTGTGTACTCCAGGTTCCTCCAACTTCCTAAAAATATACTGATAGGTCAATTGGCTTCCCATAAAAAACTGACCCTTGTGGGTGTTGGGGATGAGTGTCTGTATGGCAGCCACTAACTCAACAACACTCCCTGCACTGTGAATCCCTTTTGTGAGAAAAGAGCATTACAAATGTTTGTCATTGTGTCATATGTACCAAAGTTGATATGTATCTCTAGCCTCACAAACAGGGTTGGCGTCCAAAGGGTGTGGGGGGCTCAAGCTGAGCTTCGCACCAGGGCCCATGAGTCTTTATAACTACGTTCCGGTTTTGCCTACATTTGACTTTATACAAATCTAGAGTGGCTTTTTTCCACTTGGAAGCAGTGGTTTGCTTCGGGTCTCCCTTGATGGAGGGATATTCTTGATCACTTTACTTCTTGTAGATTATTAATTCATAAGTACAGGCTGCATACAATGAAGGGAATTGGCGGGGTTTTGTAGCTCTCAATTATGCTGCAGTTTACCCAACACACAAAGTGCTATCATGGATTTCCTTTAAGGGCTTTACAAACTCTTTCTAACTAAGCTTTGAAAATGTAATTAAAATTGAAACATCAATGCCGGAGCATTAGGTGAAGTATAATACATTTAACTGCATTGATTTTACTATTACTGTAATGGCTTCTCTAAATAACCAGTAACAAATTAGCAACCGCTCCTGCCAAACTCCTCGCAATACAACTTTCTACAACTTACTCGTAAATACTTGTATTCCTCACAGTCCTCATACAATCATGAGAATAATAGAGTCCACCCTCTTCAAAATTATGGTTGTATCAGGTTGTATTCACCAAATGGTTAGGCCTTCTAAGGACCAGATTGTTTTTTATTGTGCCCTGAGATGAATAAGAACAATAGATTCCACTGTATCGTTATTTACTCAACACAAATGAAGCCAACATGGAAAAGCCATATGTGAAAAACTAAGCGCACCCCCATCCATTGCTTGTAGAATAACCTACACAGCTTGAAGTATGACTTTATCAGGCTCCCACATCATTCTGTA
This sequence comes from Leptodactylus fuscus, assembly GCF_031893055.1. NCBI lineage: Eukaryota > Metazoa > Chordata > Amphibia > Anura > Leptodactylidae > Leptodactylus > Leptodactylus fuscus. The sequence goes on from NC_134271.1 coordinate 124,442,850, forward strand.
GGGATTGTGGCCCATTCTTCTTTACAATGTTGCTTCACTTTTTTGTGGTTTGTGGCCATTTGTTTATACACAGCTCCCTTAAGGTCCTGACAAATCATTTAGTTGGGTTGAGGTCTGGACTCTGACCAGGCCATTGAAACACCATGATGCTTTTCTTTTTCAGCCATCCAGTTATAGATTTGCTGATGTGCTTGGGATTATCTTCGTGTTGCATGACCCAGTTTCAGCCAAGCTTTAACTTCTAGAGTACTTTGCATAGGGTTCCATAGTCAACCCAATGACTGCAAGTTTCCCAGGTCTTACGGCTTCCAAGCAAGCCCAAATCATCACCCCATCACTACCATGCCTGACAGTTGTTATAAGCATATGTGACATACTATGTTTGTTTTTTTGCCAAATATGTCACAGGTTCTGCAGCCAAACATCTCCAAGTTGGTTGGACATTGTTCTAGGAATCTTGTGGTTTGTTCAGGTTCCACATTGGACCTTTCACTCACAAGACTTCTCCCGAGCTGCACCACTTCTCTGGAATACTCTATCCCGGACAATCAGACTAACTCCCAATTTCTACAGCTTCAAGCGCAAACTAAAGACACAATTTCTAATGTAAACCCTTCCGTACCGTCATTATAATCCCCAAAATTTAACCCACCACTGTTCCAACTCCCACATTACCTCACATGATATGATGCCATTTCAGGCTAATTTTATATGTCCATGCACCATCCACATGTTAAAGGATACGACTGGTGAAGGCTCACACAGTTTTATGTTTGTGTAATGACAGTAACCTCTATTACAACATTGTCAGACCCCTGTATAAGCAATGCCGCCCCTGCTACCTCTTGTGTCACCCCCTCTACCTCATAGATTGTAAGCTCTTGCGAGCAGGGCCCTTAGTCCCATTGTGTGAAATGACTTTCTTTGTAATGTATCCTTCTGTCTGTATTTGAACTCTACGAATTGTACAGCGCTGCAGAATATGTTGGTGCTATATAAATAAAATTTATTATTATTATTATTATTACTTCGCTACTTCCACCAATTCAAGCATCTTTGATAAATGGCACTCCTTGTTTGCTCCTGCCTTCACTGCCCTCTTGACAGTGCAGAGCCTAAACAGTATAGCAGACACCAAAACTATCAGTATCAACGGCTCAGGAATGGGCCAGAATCAGTGAAGCAGCAACAATTAAATGATGCAAAGAATTAGAGTTGTTGAGGTTAATTCAATCATCTTATTGCACAGCACTTTACAGATATTCCCTGACCCATATAGATGCACAGAGCAAACATACAAACTCCATGTAGATGTTGATCTTGGTTGGACTTGAATCCAGAACTCCAGCGCTAATCACTAACCTGCTAACCGCTGAGCCACTGGGCTCTTTAAGCCATACTGCCTTGTTCTTTTTAGAAAGAAGAGACTTTCTCCTGGCAACCATTCCACACAAGCTATATTTAGTCAGTCGTTTTCTAATTTTATTGTCATGAATACAACATTTAGCACACTAACTCTGCCCTCAGATACTTGAAAGGGATACATCTATAGTACCCACAACTGCAGTTATCAAGAATGAGTGTGCGGTGCAGCACCCGGCATGGAAACAATACTGGGATCTGTGCGCCATGGGAAACAGCTAATCTGCAAGGTCCTATCAGTATAAAAGATGTCAGAGATTCAGCAACGGAGGCCCCTGATGATCAACTGAAGATACTGTGGTGCTTTTTGAGCACTGTGACCCCTTTACTATTTACATTGCATAGTATCTGTTTTATAATCAACATGCAATGTTATTATAGCCTGTAATAATAGTGCATGGCTGCTATAAAACAGATGGCGTGTGATATGAATAGTGAAGGGGCCACACACAGTATAACATGCTCCACAGTAGCCCCTACATGATATAATATGCTCCACACTGACCCCCACACAGTATAATATGCTCCCAAGAGCACCCTTACAGCTGCTTCAGGTGAGCCCCACAAAATTTGACAAATATTCATGAGGTTTGGCGTTTCACTTCAGTGCTATTATTATACTCTCGGATCTCCTCAGGCCCCAGAGTATAATAAGTAGATGCCAAGGGGAAGTGATTAAAATTAACAAACACCTATCCTTACCTTTCCTGGGCATGTTCACTCTGTCACTCTATTCAGCATCAGCCTTCTTCTGCCTGCTACTGTGGTGACGTGGGCCACATGTCATTTCGCCACCGTGCCCATTGGGACCACTGGGACCTCTGTCATAGGCCAGATGCCTCCACTGGGCAGGCATCTATTAGAAAGGGGCGCACAGGCTTTCACCTATTGCTATCATGGTGGCCCAGGTCCCTGACTATTTCCAGCTGGCCACGGGCCCCATACCCCGCCGGTCCTACACATCTTGGCCCCAGTCAATTAATTGTTTGAATAGGCTCCAGCATTCAGGTACAGCCTTATCAGTGCTTATCAAGCCCAGGGCTGTATATTTGCGCAGCAGCTGTGCTTGATATTGCAGGTCATACCATTCTTGAATGGGACTGAGCTGTGATGAGGCTATGTGACTAATGAACATGGCTTCACATGGCCTTTATAAATAATTAAATATTTCAGAATTATAAATATTTTGTCTAGCCATCTGGTGACAGTCTTTTGTCTTGATAGGTTGCAAATGGATATGACCATGAATGCAGGAACTGTCCATTGCCTGGCACATGATTTCTTCATCTTCATCTGTTTCTGTGCTATTGCATGAGAAGATAGCCTGGCCACAATAAGGAAATCATGGCTGGAGTTCTGACAAGTGTCAGTTCATTAATGGTTGTATATATTGAACACACCAAGAAAAATGGCTGCCACCACTAAGATGGTTAGAGAAAGTTTTTGCCAGACTTTTAATTATTTATATTTTTAAAAATTTTGGTGGGGGGAGGGGGAGGGAATCAGAAGCAATGTAAGGGTATATTAATTTTACTGAAAGAGTAGTTGAGGCTGGGAACAAACTTCCAGCAGATTTAGTTGGGAAATTGATGGTACTTTAATGTAATCCTGCCTGGGATAAACAAACATCTACCCTAAGATAAATTGGTAATGAGATAAGGGCAGACTAGATGGACCAGATGGTCTTTTTCTGCCATCAGGTGCGTTCATAGGAGAACCCCTTTCATTTTGAATACAATGGCACAGATTTACTATTGTACTTATGACTAGATACTGGCATAAACCAGGTATTGCCTTGTCCAAAAAATCTTGTACTAATAAAATATAAAAATATTTATCACTCACATGATATTAAATTTTCACTAATGTATCATTTTTACTGCACAGTGACCATTTAAAATTTTATTTTCAGTTTCCTAATACACCATATGAAATGATGAATGGTGCCATTAGAAAGTACAACTTTTCCCACAAAAATCAAGTCCTCATATGACTACATTGATTCAAAAAATAAAAAAAAGTTATAGCTCTTGGAAGACAAGGAGGAAAAACAAAAATGGAAAATCGTTTGGCTATTAATGAAAACCTTTCACCGCCTCTACCAAGTCCAGGTCTTTGAATCATGTAATAGCTGATACTCCATTGATTCCGGTACATTGATCCGTTTTTTTTTTTTCTCTAGCACCTACTGTTCCCGAGCAATAAGTGTTGTTAGCTTTGTTGCCTGATATTCTGTTTATGTTCTGTACTTTCAGATGGTTAGTGTCAGGCAGAAGAAGGAAAGGGGGCAGTGTCAGACTGAAGGGTCAAGGGCCCACCAGAGGAGGTTTTGGGGGCCAACCCAACAGCTTCCTGCTAATAGCCTACACCATGGCTACTTCACTGAAATCTTGCATATGTGCTGACTCTCCGATGTTGCAGAGTATTTCCAGTATGGTGATCTCCTCCTGTACTGTGCAGGCCCCAATAGCTCCATGGCCGGTTCATTCACAGTAATGTATGGGGCACGGCTAAGGAGACATGGCCAAGAAGCAGTACACAAATGTGCAAGATTATAGTGGGGAACTATGATGCAGGCATAGCACACACAGTTGCCATCAGGAATTTTGAGCTCCCATAGTATAATGCACCATATAATGTATAATACTTTACACTGCCCCCCTCAGTATAAAGTGCTCCTCTTAGCTTCCCCAGAGTGGCCTACATGGTGCATATTGCTTCTCAGTGGCCCCATCACTGTATAATATGCTACCCAGAGCCCCAACACAGTATAATGCTCCACACAGTATAATATGCTCCCCAGAGCCCACCCCATCAGAGTATAATGCTACACAGCGGCCACACACAGTATGTTATGCTCCCCACAGTGGTCCCTCACAGTATAATAGCACACAGTGGCCATACAGAGTATAATATACTCCCCACAGTATGGTTCACAGTGGTCCCACACAGTAAAAAATGCTCTAAAGATCCTCAAGCCGTTTCATGCGAACCCCTTGAAATTTGTTTAGTTGAATATACAGTACATGAGGTCCAGCTCTCCAGTTCGTTTCTGTATTATTATTATACTCAGTGATGGAAAATAACAAAAAAGTTGTACCTTCATTACCTTACCTATCTTGGGCATCCTTGTTTTGTTCTGCTTTCTACGGCTTCCTCTTCTGGTCTGTGGCTGACGTCATATGTCATGGACATTACCTGTGATTGAGCCAACGCACCCCACGTTACCACTGAGGCCCAAACACAGGTGTCAGCTACAGGCTAGAAGATGCTGCTGGATGCCCAGGAGAGGTAAGCATAAGTGTTTGTTGTTTTTTACACACCTTCCCTGGGCAGGCAAATCCTCCGATGGGCAAGTCTGGCGATGAAAGGGGGTGTGATTCAGTGCCACAATCAGAGTTGGGCAATGTCGATCTCAGAAGCACACCTACTTTCCTGTTCCTGACTGACACTACCTTCTTGACAGAGTAGAGAGCCTAAACAGCCTATCAGGCACCAAAACTAACTGAATTGATTACTCAGGAACAGTGAGGGCTAGAGAAAAGAATTCCAATTGCACTGGAGTCAGTGGAGCAGCACCTATTAACAAATGCTAAGAAAGTGAGTTGGTGGACGGTCCTCATTTAGGGGTTAAATTATAACAACAGCAAACATTCATAATGTGCTTCTCTCACAGTGGACTGAAAGCACAGAAATTAGCATTACAACAACAAAAAGCGTATTCCCTGTCCTGTTAGAAAGATACACAATGTAAATTGTAACGGATGTATTCTATTTACTCATGGCTGTATTTTAGATATCCATTCCATTCTGGCCCTTAGCTATGTCATGTGACTGGTACTCTCACTCTCTAACTGACACATTGGGGGAATTCATTATTATTTAACACCACTCCTTTAGTGTACAATAGTTATAAATTTGTGATTTGCAAATTTTTGATTCCAATACAAGCTAAAATAGTTGCAAGTGGTGTTTCTGTGCCACCATCATGAGGACCACCCTCTTGACAATAGAGAACCTAATTAGTGTATTAGGTGATTACTCAGGGTACATGGGGGATTACAGAAAAAATTCCAAGTGCACCAGAATCAGTAGAATAGCACGTTTTCAATGATACAAAGAGTTGGAGTTGGTAGAGGTGAAGAAAAGTCAGCTAGAGAACTGCATGGGTGGGCTATGAACATATACTGCAATTTACATGCTCCACCCATACAGAGCAATGGGGAAACAATGTGTCAACTCTTCCCTAAGAGATGATTTCCGGGGAAGGAAGGAGTAGATGTTCCCATTTATAATACATTCACGGCCCCAATTCCATATAGTGTTTTTATAATATCAGGTCGAAATATAAATTCACGATTTATAGATAAGCCTTCTACAAAAATACATATTGATAGCTCAGACATTTTATCCTTTCATATAAAATGTTCACTATTTGCTAAACTGGTTGTGTCAACAACATAAAAGTCAAAAGCTTACCTACATCTACATCTTCAACTTCTGATTTTCTGGCAACATTTTTGTCATTAATAAATAAATTCATTCATTCATTAAGTATAATTTATTGATCAATAAACTATACTTTAATAAAGCCTGGATTGTAATCCATTTACTATCTTTTCTTCTATTTTAAAGGGGTTTTCCAGGGAAAATATATATATATTTTTTTGTTAATAAAAAAAAAGGTCTGTTAGTGCTACAATGGGTTAATAAGTGCACCCAAATGCCTTTAGCAGTTTTTTGAGTGATTCCTGGGTTTCTCTTGGAGCTCCTGGTATCCACTGCATTTGTTTACATACTGTCCCTTCCTGCTGTCTTAGGATATGCAATGCATCATGGTAGTTGTAGGCTCTCACACTACCTCCCTCTCACCCCCCTTCCTCTCTCACTCCCTCACACACACCCCTCCCTGACTCCTTAGCTATCCCGCCCAGTACTAGCCCTTCCCAACTAACTCAGCCCACTCCTCCACCCCATTATAATTACTTGTCCTCTTGTTCAGATTCCCCTTCTGCAGGGATGGCTCCTCCTCTTCTTTGACTGTGCTGGCACATGCGCAGGCTGGAGGTGCCTCCGACACCTGCGCAGTAGAGATGGAGTGCTCACCACTGACAGTGGGAGAGCTCCCCAGATATTGAATTTCTCTTTAAAGTATGGTAATAAGGGATAAAGATTAAAGGAGGGGCTCTGTGCATGGTCCTTGGTGATGAATATTCCCAAATATTTGAAAGTTGATGTAATCTGCAGGCCTAGTATCAACAAGTCAATTGTTACAGTTATGGTAGGTAACGGAGGACTTAGATCAGTTGATCCCAAATCCAGAGTAGTAGACACAGTTATCTATCAAGGACTGCCTGAAGTAAGGAGGAGTCCGGATCTGGTAAGAACAAATTGAGGTCATCAGCATACAAAGCAACATCATCTCCCTGTCCAAGTAGAATACCAGCTTTTGCCTGGCAAGCAGTTCCATGGCCATTGCAAATAAGAGTGGGAAATGGGACTCTAGTGTCTTTGTGTAAGGAGAAACTCGGTGAAATGGAGCCATTAATAGTGATGTTCGCTCTGGGTGCAAAAAAAGCAAGGAGATCCTTATCTGGAAATTAGGGCCAAGGCCAAATTTTTGAGAATCTTTGCAGAAAGTGGAGTCAAAGGCCTTGGCCTCACTAGTCCTCCCATTCAGGAACACTCTGCAGGGAGTTTGGAGAACTAAGCCCACATCTTCTGGATCTTTGGAACTCTTATATATATTAGATTGTGAGTCCTACCGTATTAGGCTAGGTTCACATCTGCATCCGAGTCTCCATTGGAGACTTCACCGCAGTGTGTTGCTCAGAGAACTTTTTTCCTCTGCGTTTCAGTTTTATAACAGCAGACACCCGACAGACCCTATTGTAATCAATGGGGTCCATAGAACTTCATGTGATTACGTTGTTTTAGCAGTCCACCTCTCCGTTGTTTGGTTCGCCCAATGGACCTGAACGATAGAGAGGTGACGCTAGTGTGAACCTAACGTAAGGGACATGCGGAATATGTATAGTAGTAAGCAAAGCAACTAACTAAATAAGTGAATAAATCTTATCAATAAAATATAATTTAATACTAATGCAATATGAGTGTTACTATATAAGGAATCTGCTAATATATTCAACCATTTATTACAAACATCAGAATATGCAACTCTGCCAAACTATTAAAAAAACTAGTAAAGTTGGTAGAGAATTGAATACAATAGAAAAACAAAAATGTGATAGTAATAGATGTGTGAAAGACATAAGTGACATAGCTATCTGGAAGTAACATAGCATTATATTATAGGATGTTATGTGTATGATTAATACACATTATTTTTTGGCACAGTGGTGTTATAATATAGCGATTCGTTTTTGTTGTTGTTTTTTTTAGCATTTGCAAAACCTAAAGGAAAGATTTCTTCCGAACCTTCCCAGCCTGGATGCACGGATGGAAACAATACAGAAATCTATAACCGAAAACATTTCATAAGGTCAGAATTTTTCATGTCGGCGTTGTGTAAAAACGCTTGTCAATCATTTGTTCCCTGTAATTGAAGGCATAACACTAAAAGCTTGCTGTGCTTTAAACATATTGAAAAGTATCCTAGGCTCGACTTTTTCTCCCTCCATTCAATACATGGAGGTAATAGACTTGGTGGAGGCTCGCTGATCATTATTTGCAGTAACAAAGCCTTAAGGCAGATCAGGATTTTAATTGGATGCACAAATATACAGTCTGGTATTATTAATGCATAGCTACAGATTAAAGCGAGCGCCAGCCACATTAATACGGCTCCTTGTGAGCTGTCCCTGGCACATGACATACAACTTTGACAGGCCTCTATTAAGAGCTTAAACAAAGATCAGAGGTAATAGACCACATGCCGGATGATAAAATAAATATTTAAGCCCTGTAAAAGTATACACTTTAGATGTAAAGGTTCACCACAGTATACAGTCCTCACTAGTAGGGATTTTCTTCTAGCACATCAAGGCCTGGAAAGTACCATAGACCAATAAGCAGACCTGACAACTTTCTTAAAGCGATAAAGAAGGGCACATATGGTTCATTACGTAAAAGGTCCTTTTTTTTCATTCCGCTTCCTAATGTTTGACATGAACGTCATAATAACAGAAGGGGTGTAGGAAAGGGGATCTGACCCTGGTCGGTAGGCAGTGGGCAGTATTTGACTGGGGTACCTTGGGCAATTCAGGGAGAATGAATCTGAGGGCTCATCCTGAATGTATAAGACATGTGCCTGTCCATGTTCCATCATCAATAGGATCTAACCATTGGGCCCCATTATTATGCTTTAGAATCTGGGACCACCAGAGGATCCTCTGGTACTCCAGTGGGGAAGTCCAATCAGGGTTGGGATTCAAATTTTTAACAATGGGTTCCCTGGGGGCATCTGTGGGAAGGGTTTATAGAATACGTTACGGTATATGGTTTATTCAGATTTCTAATACTGATGGCCTATACTTAGGATAAGCCATTAATATTACATCTGCAGGGGTCTGACAGCTAGGACCCCTGCAAGTCAGCTGTACTGAGACCGCTCACCTGTGATACAATGTTCATTGCTGCAGCACCAAAACTCACCGCTATAGATTGTATGGTAAGCAAGCAGTACGGCCCCTGGCATGTTAACACTACTGGTAGTTGTGTTATCCCAGAAAAGCTGATCTGCAGGGGTCCTGGCTAAGAATAGGCCATCACTATTAGAAAGGTGGATAAAAGCTAGGGGATGTCCAGGAACTGGGCATACATCCCTATCCCCAGTGTTCCATTGTCCACCACCAGTGTCCATTGAGTCTCGTGCCAGTGCTTCATTGCCAGAAGTCCTGCGCCTCATGTGACCGCTGAGACCAAGTAATGGCCTCAGCATTGGCTGGTAAGGAATCAGTGACATGTGAGTGATGGGCAACCCCTTTAATATTCCTCAATAATGTTCCAAGCTCTCTACGAATATTGGCCCCCATCGCTGTCTCCATACAGTACAATGGCCCCATTGCTTCCCATCAAATTATATAATGGCCCCATCAATGGTCCTCCATACAGTGACCCCATCACTAGTCCTCCATACAGTGGCCCCATCACTGGTCCTCCATACAGTGACCCCATCAGTAGCCCTCCATACAGTAACTCCATCACTGGTCTTCCATATAATGACCCCATCATTAGCCCTCCATACATTGGCTCCATCACTGGTCCTCCATACAGTAACCCCATCACTGGTCTTCCATACAGTGACCCCATCATTAGCCCGCCATACAGTGGCCCCATCACTGGTCCTCCATACAGTGACCCCATCAGTAGCCCTCCATACAGTAACTCCATCACTGGTCTTCCATATAATGACCCCATCATTAGCCCTCCATACATTGGCTCCATCACTGGTCCCCCATGCAGTATTTTATGCTCAATATAGTATAATTTATAAAAAAAAAAAAAAATACAGTAATGTTCAATAACATTTAAAAAATAAAAAAAAAACAGAAATATTAAAGTTAGAAAAATCCCTTTTAACATAAAAAAAAAATCTGAAAAGAAAAAAAATATATAACTGGTATGGCAAAGTATAGAAATTCCAGAATTGCCGGCTTATAAAATAAATAGCAGAATGTCTTATGTACCCCAAAATTGTACCAGTGAAAACTACAGATCATCCTGCAATAAATAATCTGTATAAAAAGTTATAGGTGACAAAAAGCATGTTTTTAAAAGTTTTTCATGGTTTTAAGTAGTAAAAAAATACACATTTTCTCAGTATATCAAATGATCTTTAAACGGAGCCATTACAAATACAGGTTAAAAGGTTTTTGGAAGTCTTAATGAAAATAAAACCAAAGAAACAAGTTACCTGCAGCAGGAAGGGGTTAATACACATATTAGAAAAATAAATAATTAGGTTTCCAAATTGCACCAAATAATAGAATAATATACAATATATATTTATATATAATATACAAGATGGGGTCTAATAGACTATTTTGTGTAGCAATAAGTACAGAGCAACATGGAAAGAGCGACAGGAAACAGGGAGATATAGGAGGTATACAGTAAGGCTGGAGTCACATCTGGGTTTCAGGACCAATTGGGGATTCTGTCCCCCATTTCGCTTTGACAAATGGGAAGAGAAAAGTCGTCCTCTATGCATTTTTCAGGTAGAAACCCGGTGTACCCCACTATAGCCAAATTGGTTGCCGTTTTTCAGTTCCGAGAAGTGGACCCAAAGAATGAAAACCCCAACACAAGTGTGAACCTAGCATAAGGGCGCAGAATACGGACAGGGGCCAGTATGTAAGTACATTGAATGTAGAAGCTTAGAACATAGGCTACAGTCATACACCAAACACATCAACGTACAGACTACTCATACATAGGGTCATGACATAAGCTGGCCATACACATACAACATTTATCTGTAGAGCTTTGTCAGGTCCTGCTAAATTTGGTGAAATCTGCAGAAAATATGAGGACTGTTGTGGTCATACACATATACAACACATATAATAAGCCAGATCTGCAGACAAATATCTGATCGGTGTTCGAAACAGATTCCAAAGCCAAACCTAACCAAGTAGTTCCCATTACAACATAGCACTGCATTTTAGCCAATCGTAAGGTATGTTCACACGTGGCAGATTTGTTGTCTCATTTATCTGAATTTAGCCTCCAGAAAACCATGCACGTGGATACAGATAAATGCATGGATTTGAAATCTCAAAAAGTTGCGCAAAAAAATCTGCAGCATGTGAATTTACCCATTAGGGGGTATTTAGCAGGGTGCATGAACATACCTGACTTTTAGGTTGGGGCACACAGAAGGATTCTTCATAGTTCCAGGTTCATGTATGGATGAATGTATGGGTCCTGTTGGTCAGTGACTGACAGTTACTGGAGCTGTCTGTAAACTGTATTCTATGGCTGAGAATATCTGACTCATTGAGAATAAAGCCCCCCCCCCACCTCCTTTGAATACAACAAGTTGACAAGAGTTCCACTTCTACTTATATCACCCAGTGCTAAAAGAGAGAAACCAGGAGGAACAATCCAAGTCCCTCTGTCCATCTCTGCCCTGTAAATGTCCCTTTTTTTGTCCTAGGAACATTAATAAACTTACCATATTACTATATGTATAGTTCCTTACATAAGATTCAATGGCTTGATACAACCTCTGAAAAACCTCTCATAGACAGATCATTTATATTATTGTATAAAAAAAAGCAAATAAATGGGAAAAAAAACATATGTAAAATTCATAAATTCAGACAATAAACCATAAGAATTCCAAATTAGATATGCATTAATAAATTTACTATATTACTATATTATATATGCAATACATTGAAGATCTTTTCTAAATATATATATATATTTCAATGACTCGATACATCTTTTATCTGAAAAATCTATGGATGATTTTAATGCATTAATAAACTTACTATATTATATTACTATCAGTCTGATTCCTAACTGTATACAGGACCCCAAGTTATATATTTGTATCTGATAAATCTCTATATTCTGGTGACTTTATGCAAATCTTTAAGTATAAAGCATAAAAAGACAAATAAATCTAAAAGAAAAAATTGGTTTTTAATACAATGATCGATAAGTGTCCATCTTTGACCATCCAAAAACTGCAATGAAAAAAATAAACAAGAATGCAATACACCAAAGACATCCTAATCAGTAATATGAGACTGTGAGTCCTACTCGGGACGGTGAGTGATGACAATATTTGTACAGTGCTGCGGAATATGTTGGTGATATACAGGCAAGTAAATACATAAATAAATCTACATGAGTATATAGTTTTGCAATGAACGTCTCACAACAATATTTGCAACTAAACAGGTAACTAGAGTCCACAAATGCAATATCACTTATGACAAGTGCAATACAAACCTCCCCGGTAGTCCATTATTTTCCCTTTAAATAAGTCCTTTCTTGTCCTAGTAACAGTGTGGCTACAATGACTCTTCTGCTATCCTCTACTTTCCTACCAGATATTGCTTTTGTCAGCAGTTCCCTTTATTTGACATATTTGTTAATTTTTTTGTCTATATGTACAAACAGTTTATACACAAAACCGCAGGTAACATTTTCAAAGTGTCAAAACTTCCCCGAGGGCATCAATGAAACCCATGCGCCACGTATTGGGAATCCTTATACAGTACTGCCACCTAATGGTCTCTTAGCAGAACAGTCTCACTTCTCTTGGATAAAAATTGGACAAAAATTCCACATCCTTGACATTTCAGAATTGCAGAACTCATGAAATAGTTAAGGTTTGACGACGGGACGTATTTAAGGAAGGATTCCAGGACAGTCTATGAATAATGGTTTAGAGAAGTCCCACAAAGCTGCTTCTTGGAGATATATCCAGTTATACATTTGTATGTCCTCTGCGTGACCTTAGGCTAGACATCATAGTCTTGCTTTTAAGGTTCTATTAATATTGCAAGTTCTTGAAAGTTTTGCATCCAGAGATGGAGGAATCCAGCGCGCCTCTGATGTTCTTCGTGGCACAGACTGATCATTAAACTTTCCACTGAGCAGAACGATTAGTCAATTAGACAGTGATGATAAAATTGCACCTAATGTGCTGCGCATCTCAAGGTGGTATCTGGAAGATCACAGCCCACTTTTCTCACCTTCTCCTCATGCTTAAACTGCTGCTTCCCCAGTCCTTGAAGATCTTTGCATCTGCCAGTCTGTTCCCAATGAATCTCATTTATTGCCCCCCTGTACTAAGCTCTTCTCAATGATATCTCCCTGCATTTCCGGCACCTACCTTCTAGTTTTATTTTTCATTTTCCTGCCCACTTTGTCTTTTAGCAGCTCCTTCTGGTTATTTTTACCCCCTGCCCCTCTCTAGCTTTCATCCTCGCTGCTGCCTTCTATAGTCTCACTGTTGTTCAATGAAGCAGGAAGAAGAGGCTCTGACTTTGTATGCTCCATTGACAGTAAAGTGCTGTGACTAGGAGGATGTGAAGTCTCTACAGAGACTCACACACCCTTCCACTCAACCGGGCCCGCCGCCCCGCCCCACCCTGTGGGCACATACTTCTCCCCCACCACAGCTGCCAGTTCAGATAGTCCCTGGCACGCAAAGTCACCAGCTGCGCTCACCTACCATCTTTGACTTTTAAGCTGACTTCCTTTTTTTATTCGATCGGATCCACTTTCTACATTTAGTATGAATAGATAAATACAAAGCAACGTATAACAAAGGGGAATATTTGTCACATATTATTATGAGCATGATAAAAGTTGTTTTTTCTTGTATTTCATACTGTCAGGTAAACTACTTTTTACCTTTTATCTCATTGATCTGATATTTTTCTCCTATTGTATCTGCGCTAAATGCTGTATTTAAGATCTTGTAATGTACAGGAACAAAGAAAAGACATACAATAAGGAAATCTAAAGATGTAAATCGCTCACTCAGTATACCATTTATTTTCACATCAATATATAGTGAGTAGAAACCTGGAAGAGCGAGAAAGAAATATCAATAGATACATTTGTGAAAATGAGTGTATATCACAGTAGGAGTCTTATTGAAAGGGGACACATATCACTAATATATTATGCACAGTATCCATTAATCTCATATCATATATGGGATCTCTCTTCTCATCTGACATGTCTATTTTAATACAACCCAGAACCCCAAAAAGTTGGGGCACTGTGTAAAATGTAACGAAATGAAGAATGCAATGGTTTGGAAATCTGGCAGAACCATGTTTTAGTTACAATAGAACACATATCAGAAAGTGAAAGTTGGACATTTTTGCTTTTATGTGAAAGATTGGATCATAGTCATTCAAATCTACGTTGGACTCTCCACAGGATACTCAAAAGCCGATTCCACCTAAAATCGGCGGATAGAAAAACTCAGTCGACTTTTCTCTTTGCCCGTTTTAGTATAGAAATGGCGGAAACCGGGCAGAAACTCCGCGGACCCCATTATAGTCTTTAGGTTCTGAAGGTTTTCTAGGGTAACCAGTTTTTAAGTGGACAGGCTCTTCGCCTTTTGGGTCCCCGTCCAGACCTGAACGAAGTAGAGCCGAATGCTAATGTGAATATAGCGTCATTGGAAATTGATGGAATCAACACATATGACAAAAAAAGTTGAGATATGTCTACCATGGTGTAGCATCCCTTCTTCTTTTTAAAACAGTCTGTAAAGAACTAGAGAACTATTGCTGGAAAGGAAAGTTGTCCCATTCTGATATAAGATTGTAGCAGCTCAATAGTCCTGGTCTTCTTAGCATTGTGGTTATGCATTGTCTAGGTGAAACATGCAAGGCCTTCCCTGAAAGAGACCTTGTACCTATATATACTGATGAGCATTAAAGGGATTCTACCATTAAAACTTTTTTTTTTGTAGATAAGACGTCGGAATAGCCTTTAGAAAGGCTATTCGTCTCTTACCTTTAGATGTGGGCTCCGCTGCGCCGTTCCTCAAAATACCGTTTTTTTACCGGTATGCAAATGAGTTCTCTTGCAGCGATGGGGGCGGGCCACACGCTCAAACAGCGATGAGGGCGTCCCCACCGCTGCCAGAGAAGTCTCTGCCAGAGAAGCGCCGCCTCCTTCTTCGTCCACTGCGTCACCTTCAATGTCTTCTTCCGGCGCAGGCTCGTAACTTCTAGCAGAGCAGAGCAGACTGCGCAGGCGCACAGGTCACGTGAAAATGTCCGCTTGCACAGTATTGTTAGCGGCCATTTTCCCGTGGCCTATGCGCCTGCTCAGTTTGCTCTGCTCTGCTCTGCTAGAAGTTACGAGCCTGCACTGGAAGACATTGAAGATGACGCGGTGGACGAAGAAGGAGGCGGCGCTTGGAGACACTTCTCTGGCAGCGGTGGGGACGCCCTCATCGCTGTTTGAGCGCTGGGCCCGCCCCCATCGCTGCGGGAGAACTCATTTGCATACCGGTAAAAAACGGTATTTCTGAGGAACGCCGCGGTGGAGACCACATCTAAAGGTAAGAGACGAATAGCCTTTCTATAGGCTATTCTGACGTCTTAGCCACAAAAAAAAAATGTTTTCATGGTAGAATCCCTTTAATGTTGCTTTTCTAGATGTGTAAGCTGTCCATGCTGTGGGTACTAATACAACCCCGTACTATCAGAGATGCAGGCTTTAAAGTTTGCACTGATAACTAGCTGGATGGTGCCTCTCCTCTTGAGTCCACAGGATATACATGGCTTCCATAAACAATTACACATTTTGAGTCATATGAGCACAGATCAGTTTCCAATTTTGACATAGTCCGTTTCCAATGAGCTTATGCCCTTGGAAGACAGTACCTTCAGGATGAATTGATATATGGCTTCCTTTCTGAATGATACAGCTTTAACTTGCATTTGTAGATTGCACGACCAACTGTGAACTGAGCTCATACTGTTATTTGCATCACCACTTCATACCTGTTTTCACTCATCCGTTGATATTATATCCTATAGATAAGGCATGTCAAACATGCGGCCCACGGGGGGTGCATGCGGCCCTTTACAGGCATATCTGCGGCCTGCACAAAAGTCTCAAACTTTGTCCCTAAACTTTAGAGACAAAGTTTGAGACTTTTGTGCGGGCTGCAGATGTACAAGGAAAGTGAGCGGTGGATTGGGGCGGCCCTGCTGGACGCAGCACTGCTCCAGCAGCCGCCCCTCACCCTTCGCAGAGAGCAGGTCTCCCTGCCTGCTCCGCTGCACCCCCTCCTCCCTCCGCTCCGCCCCCTCCTCCCCACACGCCGGGTGACGTGGCCACGTAGTCAGGCCCGCACCCGATGTGTGCCTGCGTCCTACGCAGTCTCACAAGACCGCTACGCAGGCTGAAGAGCAGAAGCAGGTAAGCTTCTGCAGAAGAAATTGTGATTTTTCAAGTATTTAACCCCTATCCTTTGGATAGGGGATAAATACTAGATTTATGATGATGGGGGGGGTTGGAGTGCTGGGGAAGGGTTGGGGTGCTAGGGGAGGGGGTGCTGGGGGAAGGGGGCTTTTTGATGTCTGTCTGGCCCTTCCTTGGGCCTGAGGACTGGTTTTTTTTCCCACCCACGTTGTAATTCTTTCACTTGGGGGTTAATTGGAGCATTACAGTCTGTAGTGCTCCTATTAATCCCCAAGATGCATGGTATTAGTGATCAGTCCCCTATGCCTTAGCCATTAGCTGCTGTGTGCGGCCCTCGCAACAACCTCTTGTTACTCATGTGGCCCTCGGGGTAACCCTGAGTTTGACATGCCTGCTATACATGGTACAGTATTCAAAGTGTTTGCATTTTTCTGAAATTGTTCCACAATTTCTAGATGAGTTTATTTTCACAGATTGGTGATTCTCTGACCATTTTTGCTTCTGAGAGACATTACCTATCTAATATACTCTTTTTATAAGTCATTTGCTCACATTGATTATTTGTTTTTCATCCATACCATGTTGTCTCACTCTGCTATTGGTTAAAGGATCTGTTGCTGATAGCTATCCAATCAGGACGGCCGATATTTGAATAATCAAAACAAAAATTCAGTGGCATATAAATAGGGGGCGTAACACATAAAAAGGGGTGTGTCCTAAATCAACAATTACCTTAATTATCGTAATTAAGGTAAAATGTTCAGTTTATCGTGATTTTGGTTTGGGTCATAATTGCCCAGTCCAAGCATCTCTACTTGAATTCTGGAGCATTTTTTCATATAACTCTGCTTTGAGTTATTCCTCCTAGAAATTTCTGAATAAATTGACAACTGGGTGTTACCATTTCCCTTGAGAATTGGGTGTGTCTCTACCTAGTGTGTAACTGTCAGTGCTGATTGGACAGTATTAGCCTGTTTTAGGACATACCTCCAACTGGTAACATCCAGAGTACCCTTTGACATGGTATTGCAGCTGGAGGATAGTGTACCTTAAAAGGGGTTGTCCTGTTTTTCCTGGACAATCCCTTTAAGCCATAAAGCAACAACACTGGGGTAAGATGTACGCTTAAAACAAATTTGCCTGGGTTCCCAAAATAGAAGACTGAGCCGTATATAGGTAGGTAGATAGATAGGAGATAGATAGATAGATAGATAGATAGATAGATAGATAGATAGGAGATGATAGATAGATAGATAGATAGATAGATAGATAGATAGATAGATAGATAGGAGATGATAGATAGATAGATAGATAGATAGATAGATAGATAGATAGATAGATAGATAGGAGATGAAAGATAGATAGATAGATAGATAGATAGATAGGAGATAGGAGATAGATAGATAGATAGATAGATAGATAGATAGATAGATAGGAGATGAAAGATAGATAGATAGATTAGATAGATAGATAGATAGATAGATAGATAGATAGGAGATAGATAGATAGATAGATAGATAGATAGATAGATAGATAGATAGGATATGATAGATAGGATATGATAGATAGATAGATAGATAGATAGATAGATAGATAGATAGATAGATAGATAGATAGATAGATAGATAGGAGATGATAGATAGATAGATAGATAGATAGATAGATAGATAGATAGATAGATAGGAGATAGATAGATAGATAGATAGATAGATAGATAGATAGGAGATGAAAGATAGATAGATAGATAGATAGATAGATAGATAGATAGATAGATAGATAGATAGATAGATAGATAGAATGAATACAGGTTGTGTCTAGAATTAAGTGAATTTTACATTGTAAAGAAACATGTTCTGGATCATCTGAACGTTTTCAACCTCCAGGATGAGTGACATCATCAGTGATTGATTTGACTATTACTTCTATAGACTAATTGGATAAGACATGATTACTTAAGCCTTCAAGCTCTTCCCTGGATCCATTGCAGTTCCGTGTCCCGAAGAGGACGTACTGTGTAATATGCTACAGCTATATAAAGGAAGATTATTATTATTATTATTATTATCTCTACATGGTCCAGACGCATTCCTTTTGCATTTCTAGCCTTTCCATCATGGAGATTTCTAAAATTATTTGTGGGGTATAGGAACCATTCTGACCCTGCACTTGATGCAATTTTACTCTTTAACCCCTAAGAACCATCAGATTTAGCCTACACAAGCCCAAATAATTTTTCATATCTGTCTTTTATATTCTGACTATCACACCATTGTTATATTTAATCCATCATAGCAATATCGTGTTTTTTTGCAGGAGATTTTCTATTATATTTACTGTATACATTACATTTCTCTATTAATGGTAAAATTAAAATCTATGACAGTCATCCTCAATAATGTTATACATTTATACTATGGGTAGTTATGGCTATAGGGATGTCACCTATTGTCATTGAATATACAGCATATTTAATAAAATCTACCTTTTGTATTCATAAAGTTTTTTCTTTTCACATGTTCATGGTTAAAGGGGTTGCCCTTGACTTATCTGCTCAAAAGTCAAGTGATGTATCTGCTGCTCTCAGGGAGGAGGGAGGAGGGGCTGAGTGCACGGGAGCCAGCCTGTGTCTGAAGCTATTCCTGTGTAGGGGGGTAGTTTACACTTTGGGGGGAAGGGGCCGCCAATACAGACCCGGCATCCGCTGTAATAGAGAGGCGGATGCCAGGGAGGGTTAGACGCCAGCACAGGTGCCGGGGCCTGCGACATCACTATGCTCCTGCCCTGCATGAAGCCAGCAGCGGCAGGAGCGATACTGCTATTCCGCTGCAGGCTTCATGCAGGGCAGGATCGTAGCGATGTTGCAGGCACCTGTGCTGGCGTCTAACCCTCCACGGCATCCGCCTCTCTATTACAGCGGATGCTGGGTCTTTATTGGCATTGTGAAGGCTGGGGAACTGACTGGTCTCACCATCTATTCGCTGTACGTCCGATGCCTAGCTGCATCGGGAGCGCGCACGCAGGGCCAGCGGCATAGAAGCGACATCATCTCGCCGTTGGCTTTGCATATGTAACCCCGCCCACCAATGATGCAACAGAGCAGGAAGAAAGAAGATTTTACAGCAGTGAAGACTGGTGAGTATGCGACGTGGGAATACCCCTTTAACTCATTTTAACATTCTTTATTTTTATATACATATATGTTATTATCTATTTTTCTGTACAATTGGACATTGCTTACACCAACTGTACTGCCTACAGTAAATGAGAAAATACTTCTAAAAGCTAAATTATAATTGGGGTTGAGCAATCGGAATCGGAAAAGATCAGCGATTGAGTAAATTTCACAATCATGATTGGAATTGCGATCCCGATCTTTTCTGGCGGGATTGAGGTCGGAGGTTATTTCCCACAATGCTTGGCTACTGTGAGAAAAATTAACATAAAGGGACACGAAATAGAAGTCAAAGGACCAAAGAATATGAATTATGTAAACTGCATGACAGTAGTTGCACATATATCACTATTAATACGCCAACCAGCATTACTTTCCATATATCAAATGCATAAACAATTGAAAAGCAGTCTGTCCAAATCATGACTACCTACTACCAGCCCATGAGTCCCTGTCCAATAACATGGTGATAAGACAGTTATGACATACCTAATATACCGCCACTACACCTGATGTGCCTTTAGCTTTTTCACAAGGCTTCATCGGGGATAATAGACATAGGAGACCCAGCCGGTATATATAAGGACGTTTGACCAATTGGACCAGAAATTGGCTTGAGTACTGAAATGGATTAAAAGAAATCAAAGTAAGGGGGCGTTCATACTATTGTTGTTAATGTCCGTTGTTAGCATCCGTCAGAAAATGTTAACAATGGACACTAACAGATCCGTCAATAATCCGTTCAAAATCCCACTGATCTGCTGAACGAATACAGAAACGTGATCTGAATAGCGTCTTATCATGATTTATCAGTCTTTTACTGAATAGCCTCTTTATTAGAGACACCCATCTAGTACATACTGTAGAGTCCATTTTCTGCAGGATTATTGGCCCAGGTCTGAACAGAATAGCTTCTTGCAGTTCCCACAAATGAGATATAGGTACTGACTGTTCTAAACTGCTACTTCTACATTATCCCTGAGATGCTCTATAGGATTCAGATCTGGGGACTGTGAAGACCAATGAATTGAAGGAAGAAAGGAAAACTATCTGTCATGTTCTTGGAACCATTCCATGACCATACTACCCTCATGCATGGTGCACTGTCCTCCTACCATAGTATAAACTGCTGCTGTGAAGGGGTAAACTTGGTCATCTGAAGAATCTAGTTACCCGCCCAAACACCCTGGTATGAGAAAATGTGTCCAGAAAACATCCCCAAGACCATTATTCCACCTCCTTGACTGTGCACTGCCTGTTCTTGAGATCTGTTCTTGACATTCTCCTCTGATTCCTTTCACAGAACAGATGCTTACATCCATAGGTTCGCCTTTCTCTGCATGTTTTTCCTCGATCACATCATCCCCTGTATTCTCTCCACCCTGTTGATCAAGAAACCCCATAATGTTGTCAGTCTATGTAATCCTGGCTTTGGCTAGTCTACTGTAGTCTGGTGACCTGGCCTTCTTAAAAATTGTTTAGATCTCTCAATTTTCCAACTGATGCATCAAAAACGTGCTCATATTATATTACGCTGCACTCCAGGGTCATACTGTATGTCTAATTCCCATACAGAGAAACTCTAGTGGTAAAGTGGTAGGAGGTGTTTCTAATAAAGTGGCCACTCAGTGTAGATCCATGGGCAGGGCCGGCTTCACGTTTATATGGGACCTTGGGTGTCAGAGCCTCAGTGGGCCCCCTTGTGGAGGAGGCGGAAGTCGGAACACTCCCTGCTGCTGCGGGCAGATGAAGCAAGTGACGTCACGCAGGAGCGCGGCGTCACCTACACCACACCTCCCAACTTTTGAAGAGCAGAAAGAGGGACAAAATGTGCGGCGCGCTCTGTGCGCTGCAGCAAATTTAGCTCAGCCCACTTTTAGGTTGACTCCGCCCATTCTCATTCATTTTTCATGTGCTCCCACACAGTATAATCCTCCTACAGTCACCCGTAAATTATATGCCCCCTCCATCTCTCCCCCAGTTTCAGATGCACCCTTCCTCTGCCCCAGTTTCATGTCCCCCCTCCATCTCTGTCGCCAGTCTCATGCCATTCTCCCCCCCTTCATCTGCCCCAGTGTCATGCCGTTCTCCCCCTTCATCTGCCCCAGTGTCATGCTGTTCTCCCCCCCTTTCATCTGCCACAGTGTCATGCTGTCCCCCCTTCATCTGCCCCAGTGTCATGCTGTCCCCCCTTCATCTGCCCCAGTGTCATGCCATTCTCCCCCCTTCATCTGCCCCAGTGTCATTCCGTTCTCCCCCCCTTCATCTGCCCCAGTGTCATGCCGTTCTCCCCCCTTCATCTGCCCCAGTGTCATGCCATTCTCCCCAACCTTCATCTTCCCGAGTGTCATGCTGTGCCACCCTTCATTTGCCCCCCGTTTCATGGGCCCCCTTCATTATGTTACACCTTAACACTTACACTCACCTTCCAACGCTCCCCCGCCGTTCTCTCTGCTCTTACTCCACTCACATAGTTGTAGGCCCGATGTGACGTCATCACATCGCGCCTACAAATGCAGAAGCCGGACCACAGAGTTAAAGCAGGAGCTGTGCTGTGACAGCTCCTGCTTTAATCGCCTATATATTCAGCTCATTGGCATCCAACGGATGCTGATGAGCTGAAATCGGGACAGGCAAGTGCTGGGGCAGGCAAGTGCCGGGGGGCCCCCAGAGGCTCTGTGGGCCCCGGCACTTGCCCGACTATGCCGTGTGCTGACGCCGGCCCTGTCCATGGGGATCTCTTGGTGCACTACAAAATACATTTGTATCAAATCTACACAAAATACACAATGTAAAGAGCAAAATGACATTAACTATGATATCGCTGTATCACTCATATTTTATTACAATAGGTAGAAATTTTCCGTTTATGTCATATTCCAAAATTGCAATGTGACCTCTTTGACAGTGGCATAAAAACATGAGCAGGATCTCTTGACTAGGATGTCTACAATCCATATACACAAATGTTAACCCAAATTATTGTCTTCTCCAGTGTACAAGTCACTATTCATAAGAAAATATATAAAAAACTACGACAGCTATACAAGTAAAGGAAATAGGACAAGATGAATGGATTCAGGAGAGAATAAATGTCATTTAATGTGGATGTAACCAAGAATCTGTAACTATAGAGGAGAAACTTGTCTCCATTGGTATCTTCAGGTAACCCTATGCTCATACCTGAGTTCAGGTTTCTGTTCTTAGAGTCCGCATAAGGACCCAAAAAACAGAAAACCAATCTACTTAAAAGCGGGGACCTGTGGAAACCCATGAACCCTATGCTTGCAGGACTTTTCTCTCCGCATTTTTCAAGCGGAATTGGGGACGGAATCCCCGAACAGACTTTAAAACAAGGGACACCAGCACACCCTATTATTGGTCCTCTGATGGACCAGAACAACGGACATCCAGACGCAGATGTGGACACAGGGTAATTGATGGTTACCTAAATATAGAATGAAAAGAAAATAGTGAAATTATAAATCATCTCTTGGCCAGGGGATTAGCCTGCTTTACCTATAGTATACAGTTGGATCTTCGAAAAAGAATGCAAGGAAACTGGTCACATTGTACATACAGTCAGTGGAGTAACTACCCTGGTAGTGGCTGCCACAGGGCCCAGGACATTAAGGGGCCCGGCAACAGCTGCTACCGCTGCATTTTTTTTCTTTTTTTAAAAAGGCAATTACTGACTAGAGTAACTCCAGCTGGTAACAGGCCCCATTTGCTTACCTCTCCGGGCTCTGGGCAGGCTTTGGGTCTAATAGTGTGACGTCCCTGACGTCACATAACCGGGGCCTGCATCTATATGCGTTGTGACGCAAGCCTGGGTCATGTGACGTCCCGTATGTCATTGAAAATGTCCAGCATCAGTGGGGAATGCTGCAAAGCTGGGGATAGGTAAGTAGCAGTGTTTTTTATGTTTATATCCTCCCCTTGGTCTCTGGTACTCTGGGGTCTGAAAAGATCCCAGAGTATAACAATTGTTCATGGGTGTCCACAATGGGACATAATAGTGTGTGCAGGGGCCACTATGGGTCATAATACTGTGTGTGCAGGGGCCACTATGGGTCATAATAGTGTGTGTAGGGGCCACTATGGGTCATAATAGTGTGTGCAGGGGCCACTATGGGGCATAATACTGTGTGTAGGGGCCACTATGGGTCATAATAGTGTGTGCAGGGGCCACTATGGGGGATAATACTGTGTGCAGGGGCCACTATGGGGCATAATACTGTGTGCAGGGGCCACTATGGGGCATAATACTGTGTGTACGGGGGCCACTATGAGATACAATACTATGTGCAGGGGCAACTATGGGTCATAATAGTGTGTGCAGGGGCCACTATGGGTCATAATAGTGTGTGCAGGGGCCACTATGGGTCATAATACTGTGTGCAGGGGCCACTATGGGCCATAATACTGTGTGTATGGGGGTCACTATGGGTCATAATACTGTGTGTGCAGGGGCCACTATGGGGCATCATACTGTATGTACAGGGGCTTTTATAGGGCATAATACTCTGTTCAGAGGCCACTAATAAGCATATCGTGCAGGGGGATGTCAGTTGGTCAGGGTCTTTGGTGTAAGTCGGGGGGGGGGGGCCCATGTAAAAAGTTCACCACGAGGACCGCCATTCCTAGTTACGCCACTGCATGCAATCTATTATGCAGACATCAATTACAGAGTAAGAAGAGCTGAGTAGAATAATATATAGCTTTGTATGAAAAAATGTATTATAAATTATAGATTATTCATTTCAATCAGCTATTTCTATGAGTAGGAGTCCAGTGGGCGGTCCTAATCAGCGACTGACCACCCACTGGACTCCTAAGCAGAGAATCAATGGACTAATACACAAGTTGTACTGAATCTTTTCCCATAAAACTATATATCGATCTGCTCAGCTCCTCCTGCTCTATAAGATGATTCCTACACAATGTGATAAGTTCCTTTAAATAATCGTTGTATCAAACTGTTCATAATTAATATATAATACATGTATGTCATGTCACTTGTAAAATATCTTGCTCCTATAAGTCTTGTTATCACAGCAGGTTCACAAAGCTCAGTGCAAATTATGTCTATGTCCTAATAAATTTTAGGAGTTTCTTCACCTCCCAGAGCTGTTGCCTCTCCTTCTGGGATATGTGTAATCAGCACTAATTCTACTACTGACAACTGGTCTCTGGCGTTAATTCCAATTATTGCTTTGACACGTGCAGTTTTACCCTGTCTGCGTTCATCCATTCGGTTATTTGTAACTCATTCTGATAGCTCATTTTCGTAAAAGCAAATGTGTTAATTGAGCAAATTTTTTAAAGGGGTGATTAGAATGCTCTCGCTACACCCTGCGGCCATTTAACACACCCTTTAACTGTAAGTGTTGATGTGGAATACCGCTGTGTGATCTGTGTGGTCTGGTGGTAAGAGCCCCCAACACGTCTATATGCTTCACTATTTTATATTTCATGCTGTTATTTTAGACTTACTATTCACACATGCATCACAATTTTGACTGCTTCCAAAATCTTACAGAATCTACGTAGTGGGTAGGAAAATATTACACTAGGAAATGGGACAAAAAAAACATTTTTTTTTGCAGTGTTTAGCTTCGTCATATTATCAAAGTGAAAAGATTAGCAATAATGTTTTCAAAAATATACAGATGAGGATACAGTGTATATGAACCAATCAGCCAGAACAATAAAACCTTGACTAACATTGAGATTCTCATGACAATGCCATAGGTTAAGGGGAGGGATGTACAATGTATTACAGTCAGTTTTTGCATTGCAGTTGATGTATTGGAAGCAGGAAAAATGGACAAGCGGAATCAGAGCGAATTTAATGAGTGGCAAATTGTGATGAAAAAATGCAAGGTCTTGTGTGGAGTGTCTCCATTGTGCAGTGGAAAGACAACTGGTGAACCAGCGACAAGGTCATATGTGCCCAAGGCTTATGGCTGCACTTGATGATTGAAGATATCCCCGATTCATTAGATAAAAGATACTAGGAGAAAAAAATGGATCAGATGTATATACAGCCAAGCAAACGGATACCAGGCACAAGTGTGAACGAAGCATAATACACTGCTCAACATAATAAAGGGAACACTCAAATAACACAGCCTAGATGTGAATGAATAAAATATTCTCATTGAATACTTTGTTCTGTACAAAGTTGAATGACATTATAACATCTCTGCCTGTTCGGGTCTCTGCGCCACCCTCTGCTCGCATGCTGCGGCGCAGGAGGCGTGACAGTTTGGTTCATGGCTTAAAGTTTTTGGTCGCACTGTGAACACAGCTCTACTGCTGTGATTTTATTTGTACCACACCCGTCTTCTGCCCTTGTTTGTCTCTGCTCCTCTAATGGTTAATCTGGTCTTGCCCTGTGATTGACATCTGCCTTCCTGTCAACTCTAGGGGCGGGTTCTTCCTCCCCTATTTAATCTTGGCTCTCATTCACACCAGTGCTTGTTATTGCCTTGTGCATAGTTGCTTTTTGCTGTCACTATTCTTGCTTGCTTTCTTATCCTTGACCTTTGGCTTTCCTCACTGACTATTCTTTGGACTCTGATTTGGCACTGCATCGCTCGACTGTTACTGACCCTTGGCTAGCTGACCTCTCTTTGTTGTTGTCCGTCTTGTCTGCGGTTTGTGTCTCACCTATACAGGAAGGGACTATCTTCATGGTTGCCGCCTATTACGTAGGATAGGGCCTGGCAATAGGAAGGGTCAGTTGGGGGCTTCAGCTTAAGGCTCACTGTCTCTTGTGCCCCATCCCAGGGTTCAAACAGTTACTGGGGAATTGCGGTCCTAGCAATTACCTAACAGACATGACAACAAAATTACACAAAAATAATCAATGGAAATCAAATTTATTAACCAATGGCGGCCTGGATTTAGGGTCACCCCCAAAATTAAAGTGGAAAAACACACTACAGGCTGATCCAACTTTGATGTAATGTCCTTAAAGCAGGTCAGTATGAGGCTCAATAGTGTGTGTGGCCTCCATGTGCCTGTATGACCTCCCACACATCGAGTGTTCCCTTTATTTTTTTGAGCAGTGTATTATACTTCGTTCACACTTGCGCCTGGTATCGGTTTTCCGCTTGGAAACTGTTTGAAAAGAAAAAATGGTTTCTATTGACAAACATTAAGGTGTTAACAGTCTGTCAACCTCTTCATCCCATATAGGCTAATCGTATATCTGTATCGGGCTCTACCTCTGTGTAAACTATAGTAATATATCAAGCGTGTTTAAAGGGTTATTGCTTCCGTAATGTCCGTCCTGGTGGTTGGGGGTGGAGCCACTTTGTTTCTGTCAGATAAGCGGCTGTGATATCACATGTGAGTTTAAAACCCATTTCCATTAGGGTCAAATGAGTGGATGACCATGTGACTCTCTATTTGTATCTATTGTTCCAGGAAGCCGATAATCAGAAAGTGACCATTCATTCTGTAAAAAGGGGTCTCGGGTGTAATGAATGGCCATCCATACTGGGGTGACTCAATACCCCAAAAGAGGAGCCACACACCATTCAGGCTCTTAGTGGCTGATTCTAAGTAGAGGGACGCTCCTCTAAGACATGGACAGGATTTGATCTTATATGATAACCCTATTGAGGATATTAAATCTTTGGTCTGTCTAATATTAGTTACCAATAATAAGATATTTAATGAATTATATATTCTTTGTCCTCAACTCCTTACACAATGTACATTTTTTTCCCTATTAGTATGTCTTTGTAGAATGGGAGGAAATCCACACAAACATGGAGAGAACATACAAACTCCTTGCAGATGTTGCTCTTGGCAGGATTTAAACCCAGGACTCCAGCGCTGCAAGGATGCAGTGCTAACCACTGAGCCACCACGTTGCTCCCTCAAATCCTTACTCTGGTTCTGTCCCTTCTGCTTCTTGGAAGTTGTTATATATTGCATTTGCTGCACATGACCTGCCAGCCAACTTACTGGAAAATACTGCAGATGTAGACATTTACTTAAACAGCTTTTTTTCGGGTCTTGAATGAATGATGTTATAAAGACGTTCAGCCACTCCTGTAAGCATTTAACTCTTAGGAGATACTCACAGGCAGATTTGCTACAAAAATCTTCAACACTGAATATCAGTTCCATTCATGGGGTTATTTTGATCCTTTTTAGAGACATGGGACAGTTATGGAGAGAATGCTGAACCCAGGAGAGGTGAGTATATGTATTTAGTATTTTCAATCACTTCCCCTGAGCTGCCATCTATTGGCAAGGATTCTAGCGATATTCCAGGGCCCATCTCCAATAACACTATGTATAGCGATCAGGAAAACAGACTTTCCTCGTCCGCTATCATAGTGGCCCGGGTGCCAACCATCTAAAGTTGGTTACCCCTGTGACTGCAATTGTTACACCACTGGTTGTCTGTATGGGGTCATGGGAAATAATAGGTCACATTGGCATATTGGGCATATTGACAAAGCACATGTTTGAGTGCATGGAGCCTAACAAAGAGGATAGGGTGTTCCTGGGAGAGGGATTCAAAATCTACCCATTTTTTCTTTATATGGGTTAAGACGATGGAAAAGTTAGAAGAAGACATGATTTTCTTAAAATTTTTGTCCATGGAGAATTGTATTTGCCACACAGATGCGATTTATGTAAGATGTTGAAAGACACTTCTCCAAAGATCAGGGATACTTATCCTGAATGGAGAGATGGATGAGCACGTCCATTGTCTTTCATTCAAGTCTATGGCCCTGCTGGCAATAGGTTAAGTATAGATAAGTATAGAAAAGAGGCAAATCCTTTAACTAACTCTTGGGATTGGTGAGGGTCTCGGCAGTCAGTCCCCAAATAACATTTATCCCCTATCCTAATAGGTCATCAGAAACCTGTAATATGTCAGATATTGGTGTGGGTTTCACCTTGGCTTTGCAATGCAAAATCGAAAAGTTACAGAAAATCTGCAGCAGGCAGTTTTGGCTTCAAAGGTTTGCAGGGGAACATCCTACTTAATTTCCCTTACAAAAATTCATCAGTATGTTCACACTAGAAGAATTTGCAATCTGTAAAGCCATTCAGGAAAGATATCTACATAAGGGCCCTTTCACACTACTTTTTCTGTCCTTTTGCTATCTGTGAAAAAATCATACCGAATACCGACCCATTATTGTCAAGGGGGTCTTTCACATTGACAATATAGATATTGAGAATAAATTTGTGCACTATTTTTTTCATTTTTTAATTCAAAATCTATGGGTCTGTGAAAAAAAATATCATACATGGACACCATCCTTATGTTGTCTGTTTTTTGCAGATATATTGCTACGTGTTTCCTGAAAAATAAATAAGACCACTTTTGTGGGCAGAAAACAGATGGCACATGGATCAGACATGGATCAGACATGGATGGCACATGGAAATACACTAGTATGTACTATGTCCATTGTTTTCTGGCTAGAGCGAAACCAGCCTAAAGAGAACCTTTCATCACCTCTAAACCCCCCCCCCCCATTCCTGAGCAATCTGTGCTGTTAGTTTTGGTGTCTCATATACTACGTCTGTACTGTCAAGCGGGTGGTCTCAGACATGAGCAGACAAAGCGATGGGATTATAACCATCCAATACAGCCCACTTGACAATAGAGAGCCTATTTATCGTATCAGGCACCAAAACTACCTGCACTTATTGCTCAGGAACATTCGTGCCAAAATTCGTGCAAGTGCATCTATAGGATGTAACCAACTGGAGATCCTGGAGGTGGTGAAAAGCTCTCTTAACTGTGGCTTTAACCCTTATAATATTAATATGGTGATGATGACGATGAATAATTTATTTGTATTATAATATTTTATTACTTTCTACTAAAGATAAAAAAGATGAAAAAATGTGTTAATGGATAGATTTTCACCAAAACAAGTTTACATGGTGACACGATGTCAGATACTCTCTGTATATCGATATAACAGTATACTAGGAAGGTATATACTGTATTATGCTAAGCATATAATTTCATTAGCACCTATAGAGCTTCCAAATCACAAGTATAGCGGCAGGAAAATGTGCGCTAAACATTTCGGGGTGTTTTACCTGACTATATATAATACCTATTATTGTACACGGACAGAGCGGTGGTCTTTTCTAACACTAGGGTGAATTTATATCAGAAAGGATCCCATTCACGATTTTTTATTTGCTATATCTGCTCCGTGTGAATTCACCCTTACATGTAAATGAATGCGAGCGAGTCAAACCGAATCCTGATGATCCAGGCATCTACTGCTCACCCAACCCCCCGTATAGTAGCTGCATGTGATGACAGCACCATCTGAACAGGCGTCTTGTTAAAAGGTATGACAACCTACAAGTTTCTCTACATAAATATAAATATATCACGACTGTATGTGTGCACAAAACAATGTCAATATTTCTCTTCTGCTCTGCGAAAAAAATCCACAGTGGAATCTGCGATCCCGTTTCACTTTTTCCGGTCAGTTGCTGCGGAGAATGAGGTTACAATAGACTCACACACACTCTCTCGCACACACACCCTCTCCCGCCCTCCCCGCTCTCCCTATTGATTTATTTATTCTTGCTGTTTGTTGTGTGTAAGACTTTGCGTGCCGTCCTCCTAATGTTTTCATCGATGTCGGGACCTTGGTATAAAAACATGCCTATCGTTGTACGCATTTCCCCCACGGTCCCCTGCGCCCCCTCCCCTTCGCTGCTCTCTCTCCTCATTCTGCCCCCAGCAGCTCCCGTTCCTCTGTTTACCTCATGCCTTATTTCCCCTTTTATATTTCATGTCCCGGGATGTCAGAGGCTGTGAATTTAATATTGATTTCCTAAAGTACTTTTACTGTAACATGTCATCTCGGATTAGGCGCTGCGATGAGAGGCGAGGGCAGTCAGATGGATTTGCACGCAATGTGGTCCTCTCCTCTCTGGCTCCGTACCCTGCCACATGCTTTATTTATAAGAATGACTGAATGCAAGGTGGGGGGTGGAGGGGGCACAGACAGCCCGAGGCGGCTCTCCTCCCCACCTGCAGCTATCCGAGACTCTTCTTGGGGGCTGTGTGTGGAGATTCTGATTTTCAGAGCCTAAGTGTATCTTAGAGATGTATCATTGGCTGCAATGTAAACAGACAGATGAGTCTATGAATCGAATTAGGCCCCAGCGGTTCAAAGTGGCTACGGCAGGAGATAGACTGTGAGCCGTCTATTCAAGGCAAAGAATAGGATCCTCCTTGTTATTGCTGAGTATAACATTTTATAGTGGGGTTAGAGGATCCCAAGGACAAATCCCCTTTACCCCCTAAGGATATTACAGAATTAGGCTAAGTTCACAAGTAGTTTTTTTGGTCAGGCCGTATCTGCCTCAAAATCCTGACCAAAAAGATGGCTCCCATTGAAATCAATGGGAACCGCTCAGGTCTTTTTTCTGGGAGCCGTTTCTCATTCGTTTGCTCATTCTTCAGGCCGAGTTGCTTCGCGATTTGGCCTGAAGAAACTCCCTCCTCCGGACTAGGCCCATTCATTGGGCCTATTCCGGAGCGGAGTGTGCAACTGGATGCCGATGCAGTGCAGTCGCGGCTACCCGGCATTTGGATCAGAACCTCAGGTGGCCTCCGCCTCAGGTTCCGATCCAAAAATCCCTGTGTGAACTTATCCTCACTGATCCAGTTCCTACTTACCAATGGGATGGACGCCATAATGATCCATACTACCCTCCAATTCATTTCCTAAACCAGCGAAATGTGATTGAGATGAAATGAGATTAATAAGAATTTCTGTATTGTGTGCGGTATTTCAAGGTATACTGGAATTGTGGTAGTTTCTTTCCACTGATTTTAAAGAGAACCTTTCATGTCCTTGAGCACATACTGTTTTATATACCGCTAGAGGGTCAACAGTGCGCTCCTGACAGTACTCGTCCATAGGTCTGTACTGTCAGAGCGGGCGTTCTTTACCACCCAGCCATGACGCTAAGCTGTGAAGAACGCCCCCCTGTGAAGAACAGCTTAGCGTTATAGCTGGGTGGTAAGGAATGCCCCCTCTGACAGTATAGAGCTATGGACGAGTACTGTCAGGGAAGGCATTCCTCACACCCCAACTAGACTGTCAGGAATGCCCTTCTGACAGTGAAGAGATATCAGTAACAGCACCTATATCTCCAGCCCCGGGGCACATAACGGGAAAGCTGACAGTGCACTTTCTAGCGGTATATAAAAACGCATGTGCCCAAGGACATGAAGAGTCCTCTTTAACCCCTTCCCGACATGCGCCGTAATAGTACGGCGCGTGTCGGGTCTGTAACTATGGCAACCGCCCAGGAGCCGGGGCGGCCGTCATAGCCGCCGGGTGTCTACTGCTTTAAGCAGTAGACAACCGGCTCTAATGCCTCCGATCGGTCCCCGGACCGATCGGAGGCATTAACCCCTCCGGCGCTGCTGTCAAAGGCGCCGGAGGCGCCATTTTCCCGGCGGCGCATGGGCGCCGCCATTTTGGCAGGGATCGCCGGCTCCTGGAGCATGCTCCAGGGCCGACCCCCCGTTGCCATGACAGCCGGGAGCCTTGTTAAAGGCTCCCAGCCGGTCTGCAAATTCTCTCTTTTGCAGGCTGGTGTATACAGCCTGCAAAAGAGATGATGATTTTTTGCAATGCATTGCAATGCATTAGCATTGTAATGCATTGCATTAGTGATCAGACCCCCTGGGGTTCAACACCCCTAGGGGGTCTAATAAATGCAAAAAAAAAATTTAAAAAAAAGTAAAAAAAAATATAAAAAAATATAAAAAGTATTAAAAGTTCAAATCACCCCCCTTTCCCTAGAACACATATAAAAGTAGTTAAAAACTGTGAAACATATACATATTAGGTATCCCCGAAATCCGAAATCGCCCGCTCTACAAATCTATAAAAATATTTTTCCTGTTCGGTAAACGCCGTAGCAGGAAAAATAGTCAAAAGTGCCAAACCGCCGTTTTTTCACTGTTTTAATTCTGATAAAAATTTGAATAAAAAGTGATCAAAGCAATAACATTTCCCGAAAATGGTAGAACTAAAAAGTACACCCGGCCCCGCAAAAAAAGACGCCCTATACATCCCCGTACACGCACGTATAAAAAAGTTACGGCCGTCGGAATATGGCGACTTTTAGAAAAAAAAAAATTTTAACACAGTTTTGGAATTTTTTTTAGGGGTCAAAATGTAAATAAAACCATATAAATTTGGTATCCCTGGAACCGTACCGAAACACAGAATATAGGGGACATGTCATTTTGGCTGCACAGTGAACGCCGTAAAACCAAAGCCCGTAAGAAAGTCGCAGAAATGCATTTTTTCTTCAAATCCACCCCATTCTGAATTTTTTTCCTGCTTCCCAGTACATTATATAGAATAATTAATGGTGGCATCATGAAGAAAAAATTGTCCCGCAAAAATTAAGACCTCATATGACTCTGGGAGCGGAGAAATAAAAAAGTTATGGGGTTTAGAAGGAGGGGAGTCAAAAACGAAAAACGAAAATCAAAAAATGCCATCGGCGGGAAGGGTTAAGGCTGGAGCCCATTGTTGCAAAAATGTTTTACATTACCTCCAAAGTAGATGGCATTCTGGCTAATACCATCCACACATTGCAGAAATAAATCCACAATGGAAATGCAATACGCAGCAGGTGAATTATACCTATGGAAATGCTGGTGTTTTCCATATAGGTATAATAGGGCAGAAAGTCCGCAGAGGAAAATTCTGTGAAAAACATTGTGGAAAAAGATGCAATGTGTTTATGCTGCAGCCTTTTCCACAGAGTTTTTTTTAGCTGTGGGTGGTTTCGCAATAGGGGTTTATTTATTAAAATGAATTCCAGGAATCACTATACAGCTACATGAAAATACCTGACACTTTAGCCTTCACACAGAGTAAACGCGTGTGTATTTTTGCAAAATACACGTGTAAAAATACACATGTAAAAATAAGACTCCCATTGACTTCAATGATATTTTTTACACGTGTAAAAATACGCCTGTAAAAATACGCCTGTAGGGCCCCTTCACACTACTGATACGCTGCCTGATTCTGAACATTAAAACACGTTCAGAATCAGCGCGTATAAAGCAGATCCCATTCATTTCAATGGGAGCAATCGTAGAGAAAAAAGCAGCCCATTCATTTCAATGGGGAGTGCTCGTATGCCGGCTCCCATTGAAATGAATGGGATCTGCTTTATACGCGCTGATTCTGAACGTGTTTTAATGTTCAGAATCAGGCAGCGTATCAGTAGTGTGAAGGGGCCCGTAAAATGTCATTGAAGTCAATGTGAGTCTTATTTTTACACGTGTATTTTGCAAAAATGCACATGCATTTACTCCGTGTGAAGGCTCCCATACATTGTACATACAACACAAATTGATTTCTCAGTAGTGGCTTGCTGCCTAGCCCTTGCCTCTGACTGTCTCTGTCTTGGGGTCCTGTCTGTGGCTACTGCTGGGCCTTGGACTAGGGCCCTCTTAGCTCTGTGAACTGGGGCTATGGGCCCACACAGCAGCAGACCTCAGGCAACAGCAAAGCTCTGCATAATTATTGGGGCCCCTGCAGGGTGAATGAGAAAATGGGGTCCAGGGAGGAAGGATACTGGTTAGCCTGACTCTGTACCTAGATGTTATCTCAGCTGCCCAAGGGTAGTTTCTTAAATAATCTACCCAGCATTTTATACTGACGCATATCTTATTTTAGATGTTGTACTAGCTTGGACTACCTCCAAGGTCCCAGCAGGAGATTTATCTGTTCACCTGTGGGCCAGTCCAAGCCATACTGGCATAGATTTCCAGTGTAGTTCACAGTTTTATGGCCTACCTTGATTTCCATCCTATTCTGCTCAATTTTGTTTTTTGAAAAGCAGTAAAAGGGTACAAAACTGAAAATATCAATTTCACACAAAAATGCATATATGACTAAAAAATTGTGACTTTTCATGCTCTGTAAGCCAGAAAAGGCATACAAAGTATGATGAACTAGACCCATAGTGTTTTTACATTTTACCTGTCATTTCATGATTTTTTTTTTTTTATTAGAAAAACACTATTACGGATGTTAGCTGTAAAATACTAGGAAATTATGACCTGCACTTCAAACAGTGGGTCCGATTTATTATAACTTTACTCCAGTTTTCTAGCATACAAAGCATGAAACTCCTGCGATATGCCTGATTTATTAGGGCTAGATTACACAGAGTTTTTTGGCAGCAGATTTTGACGCAGAATCGGCCTCAAAATCCGCCTGCCAAAATGGCTCCTATTGACTTCAATGGGAGCCGCTTGCTTCTTTCCACTAGCTAGAAGTGAGATGACCTACCTTGCCGCGGCTGACTCAACCACGGCGTCCGCAGCTCGAGACTCCCTCTCGATTAGGCCCATTCATTCGGGCCTAATTCGGAGTGTAATGCCGCAATGGGATACCGGTGAACTGCCTCGGCATTCCGTCGCGGCTAGCTGCGCAGTATGTTCACACGCGGAATCCATTTTTCGCCATGTGAACATACCCTTAAGAGGTCAGAGCTTGATTTATGACACATCAGCGCACACAGGGATTGAGTCTGGTGCACAAAGGGGGGAGAGGTTTTGGCATTGCTTCTCAAATTTTTTGGGTCCACGCCATAATAATAATAATAAAAAAAAAAGCAGAGTGCGCTAGGTTTTCTTTTAGACATTGTTCATAGACATCTCTATAGACAGAAAAAAAACACCTAATGCATGACATAAACAATAAAAACATTTGTAAGAATGAAAATGATGGTATTTATTATAAAAAAAAAAAAAGGATCCCAATAATGGTGAAAAATGGTTCTGGGATTAATTTTGACATCCTTTCCTTAGAATAGGGCATCAATATTAGATTAGTGGGGGTCTGACATCCGGATGTCCTGTCAGGTCTTATTCACACGTCTGCATATCACCTGTTCGGCATCTACATATTTCATGGACGACACACATTTTACATTTTTCTCATTGATTTCAATATGTTTATTCAGATGATCCACCAAAAAACAACAGAAAGCACCTCCTTATTTCACTGATGTAGCAGCGTCATGTCAATGAAAGTCTATGGATCTATGAAAAAAAAACAGATAAAATTGGTTTGACATCTGTTTTTCATAGACCCAGAGGCACATATACTGTGCGGAAAATTTGTTTACAGAGTTGTCTATTTTTTTTCAGACTCCAAAGATTAATCGGAGACCTCAGGGAGGTGCGGCCAGTGTCGGACTGGGGTGTCTAGGGCCCACCAGTGGAATTATTTCTAGGGGCCCACCATCAGGATCCCTGCAAACCAGCAATACCAAGACAGGGCGGTTGAAGGTAATAACATATCAGGAGCCATGCTGCTCTCCCGCCATACGATGTGCAACACTGCACTACCTAAACTTATTGCCACATACTATATGGAAAGTGAACAGCGTGGCTCCTAGAAATGTTACCATTACCTATAGCTGCGCTGTCCTGGAACAGCTGATCTGCAGAGGTCCAGGCTGTTGTGTCATCACAGATGTAATATTGATGGTCTATCCCAAGGACAGACCATCAATATTACAAAGATGGATAAACCCTTTAAAGATTTGTCCAGGAATTGGAGCGACCCATGTGCTGGGAGGGAGGTGTAAAATAAAAAATAAAAAGCGCCTTCACCTGTTCCTGTTGCTCAATTGTCCACTGCCAGTGTCCATTCAGTCTCGCGCCGGTGCCTCCATGCTGGGAGTCCTGCACCTCATGGGACCACTGAAACCAATTAGGTCTCATTTCTGGAAATCCTGTATCTAACAGACACAGGCGGGGACAACGGAGTGCTGGGGACAAAAGCTCAATGAAAAACACTTTGGAAAAAAATATATTGAGATTCACTGCAATTTTTTCCCACAATGTTTTTTTAGCTGCATCTCGCTGTTGTGCCTAATCCTTAAAGAAGACCTTTCACCATCTGGGGCACATGAGGTTTAATACACCGTTAGAAAGCCAAGAGTGCCCTGAATTCAGCGCACTATTGGCTTTCACGTTCTGTGCCGCTCCCGTAGATCTTCATCGTCAGAAGTGCGTTATGACAGTCAGTCAGGAACGCCCTTCCTTACGGTAGCGTCTATAGCGCTGTACTATGAGAGGGGTCGTTGCTTACCAGCCAGCGATGACGCTGCGCGCCTATAGTGCTCTCACAGTACAGTGCTATAGGCGCTTCTGTGAGGAAGAGCGTTCTGGACTGACTGTCAGAAACGCCTTTCTGACAGTGAAGAGCTACGGACTGATCGCTCCTCACCGGGGGCACAGAATGGGAAAGCTGAAAGTGCGCTGAAATCATCGCACTGTCAGCTCTCTAGCAGTGTATTAAACCGCACCTGCCCCAGGAGGTGAGAGCTCCTCTTTACCATCTCAACATACTGCACACCACACTATAAGGATAAGGCCTAACACAGCGTCCCACAGCAAAAAAACGCTGCGGGAAAACCCAGTCGCCGACACATCAGTTTTTCCTGCAGCGCTTTTTGCAGAACTCCACAGAGGTTTCCGTTTCCGCGCTCGTTTTGTACACGACACAGGACTGGGAGCAGAAAGCTTCATCCACTGTATAGTTGCCTGGCAGATTCACTGCAGCTCAGCTCCCACTGACTTCAATAAGTGGCGAGATGCAGAGAAGGTGCCGGCTGATATACAGTGGACAGAGCTTTCTGCTTCAGGCTCCGTATTGTGTACAGGACTGGTGCCAGAAGTGGCTCCATACAGCTGATCGGTCTGAGGGCTGGGTGTAGGCCGCCTACAGATCAGGCATTTATAGCCTATTCTGACAATAAACCATAGAAAATTATGCCTGGACAACCCCTTTAATTTTCCCCCAAAATGACCCACACTTTAAAGAGGTTGTCCAGCATAATTTTTTTTTTTTTGTTTATAATTAGTTCTGGGAGGTGAAAAACAAAGTACACATAAAAAAAAACCCGCACTCATCTGTTCCCAGTGCTCCGGTCCTGCAGTTCTGCTGGTAGTTACATGCCGGACTGGACCGCACTGGGAGACACTGAGACAGGCAGACTTCCCCCTGCACACTCCGATCGGCAGTGTGCTTAAAAAAATAGAAAGTGTTTTTAAGGGCTCATTCACATCTGCGCCTGGGGTCTCTGCCCTGCGGACATTTTTCAAACCCATTCAAATGAATGGGTTTGAAAAGTGTGCGTCCGTAAGCTCCTGTGAGCGTTTTGTGCTCACCGCGGCAAAACGTTTTTTTTTTTTTAACCAGACACAGAGTCGGACATGCAGGACTTTGTGTCTGGTTTAAAAAAAAAACGGTTTTGCCGCAGAGAGCATAAAATACTCACCGGCGCTCACGGCCGGACTCGAACCGATAGGTTTCCGTCTTCTACATGCAGAAGATGGAAACCTCAGAATGGAGACCAGACGCTGGTGTGAACCCAGCGTTAACTGTGTTTTGCTCAATACGGCCTAATCCTTAGTGGCCCCTGAACACAGTATTATGCCCCATAGTGGCCCCTGCACACAGTATTATGCCCCATAGTGGCCTCTGTACACAGTATTATGCCCCATAGTGGCCTCTGTACACAGTATTATGCCCCATAGTGGCCCCTGCACACAGTATTATGTCCCTCAGTGGCCTCTGGACACAGTATTATGCCCCATAGTGGCCCCTGCACACAGTATTATGCTCCATAGTGGCCCCTGCACACAGTATTATGCCCCATAGTGGCCCCTGCACACAGTATTATACCCCATAGTGTCCCCTGCATACAGTATTATGTCCCATTGTGGCCCCTGAAGACAGTATTATACCCCATAGTGTCCCCTGCACACAGTATTATGTCCCATAGTGTCCCCTGCACACAGTATTATACCCCACAGTGGCCCCTGTACACAGTATTATACCCCATAGTGGCCCCTGCACACAGTATTATTCCCCTTAGTGCCCCCTGCACACAGTATTATGCCCCATAGTGTCCCCTGCACACAGTATTATGTCCCATAGTGTCCCCTGCACACAGTATTATACCCCACAGTGGCCCCTGCACACAGTATTATACCCCATAGTGGCCCCTGCACACAGTATTATACCCCACAGTAACCCCTGCACACAGTATTATACCCCACAGTGGCCCCTGCACACAGTATTATACCCCATAGTGGCCCCTGCACTCAGTATTATACCCCACAGTGGCCCCTGCACACAGTTGTATTCCCCATAGTGGCCCCTGCACACAGTATTATGCTCCATAGTGGCCCCTGCACACAGTATTATGCCCCATAGTGTCCCCTGCACACAGTATTATGTCCCATAGTGTCCCCTGCACACAGTATTATACCCCACAGTGGCCCCTGCACACAGTATTATACCCCATAGTGGCCCCTGCACACAGTATTATACCCCACAGTAACCCCTGCACACAGTATTATACCCCATAGTGGCCCCTGCACTCAGTATTATACCCCACAGTGGCCCCTGCACACAGTTGTATTCCCCATAGTGGCCCCTGCACACAGTATTATACCCCAGAGTGGCCCCTGCACACAATATTATGTGCCATAGTGACCCCTGTACACAGTATTATGCCCCATAGTGGCCCCTGCATACTGTATTATTCCCCACAGTGGACTTCCCGAAAAGGGAAGATGTGAACCAGGCCTAATACATATAACATACATTTACACACATACATTCATATACATACACACACACCTATCTACAAATATACAGGGCTCACACAGTATATCAGACACTTTACACAAATATACACACATTAAATATACATATTTTACCCAAAAAATGTACTTACATTTGGCTGTGTCCTATCTGTCCTGTCTGGCTGTGGTGAAAGCTCTGTTTACAGCAGCCGGCAGACTTCCCCCTGCACACTCCGATCTGTGTGGGGGAGGGGCAGCACAGCTCCTGCTAGTGACGGCAGTGTGCAGTGCAGGGAGCAGAGACACACACTCCCAGCGATTGGTACAGGGGCCCATTTTGGCACGGTCAGGATCCCGATCGGGCCCCTGAAGATCCCGATCGGGCCCCTGACAAGTGCATTTAGATAAAATTAATAGTCAGGCTCGGGGGCCCACCGGGGAATCCCCCGGTGCTCCGGCGGGCCAGTCCGACCCTGGACACACACTCCCAGCGATTGGTACAGGGGCCCATTTTGGCACGGTCAGGATCCCGATCGGGCCCCTGAAGATCCCGATCGGGCCCCTGACAAGTGCATTTAGATAAAATTAATAGTCAGGCTCGGGGGCCCACCGGGGAATCCCTCGGTGCTCCGGCGGGCCAGTCCGACCCTGGGTGCGGCATAATAATAAACAGCTCATACCCCTCTACCTAAGGCCCCATTCACTCGGGGCGTGGATTGGCGGATTTTGGTCCTGATTCTGAATAGGGCCAAAATGCGCCTGCCACAACTGTCGCGGCTGTGGCATATGCTCCTCTGTGGCATATGCTTGTCCATCCCGTGATCTTCCAGCCTTCAATTGACATCAAAGGCCCCAGGGGGATTGCTGAAATCTGTGATTGGGCCTCAGCGGTCAACATCATGGTGCCAGAAGATGTCTAGAAAGAAGAACGAATGACACAGCAAATGGAAATTTTGGGGTGAACCTTGTGAATATCCATAAGACAAATCTTGTGAGGTTTGCCCATCACTACCTCTCAAGCCTCTAATTGATTCTCTTTAGCATATGTTCACACATGCCAGATAGGTGGCAGAACAGTATCTGTTTTATTTGTCTGCATAGGGCTGTATCTGTAGCATTTTTGCAATAAAAAATGAAATACAGGAGATATCTAGGGCCCACCGGTGATATTGATTCTACAAGCCCTAAAGAAGTCACACCACTTATCTGGCCCCGATAGATTTATTATCATTTATTTATGCAAGTTTTCTGTCATAAACGCTGCTAGCAGCTGGTGTGAAGTTCTGTTTAGGCACCCAGACCCTGGCAGATAGCACCGAATTTATGGGAG
Organism: Leptodactylus fuscus; assembly: GCF_031893055.1. Lineage (NCBI taxonomy): Eukaryota > Metazoa > Chordata > Amphibia > Anura > Leptodactylidae > Leptodactylus > Leptodactylus fuscus. The sequence continues at coordinate 124,483,335 of NC_134271.1, forward strand.
GGGTGCACTTCATTAAAATTAGGTGCAAACCCTGGCAGGTGGAAAACATTGTTCATGATAAAACAGCCCTTATATTTTCTACATTACTCAGGGGTCACAGTCTGTACTGACTGCTGCATCTGAGGGGTTAAACGGCTGAGTTTGTTGTCTTGGCCATTAGAGCAGGTACGATCATTGTCTTGGTAAGAATTAAACTGCAACTCTCAGCAGGTCCTTGTCATTTGTGCTTTACTGGCCCCCACAGACATAATGCCCTCTTTCCTGGTCTCCACACAGTATAATGCTTCCTTTCCTGGCCCCCAAATGGTATGAAGCGCCATTTACTGGCCCCCACAAGAAGTAACACCCCCTTTTCTGGTCTCAACACAGTATGATGCTCCTGCCCCCCCCCCCCCACACACACACACACATGGTATAATGCACCACTTGCTGAACCCCTACACTGTATAATGCCTCCTCCATTGACACACACACAGTATATTGCCTCATTATTGGTCACCACACCATAATTTCCCCCTATACTAGTCCCTACAGAGTATATTGCCCTTTTATTGATCCCCATGCAGTAAGTGCCCCTTAAATAAACAATCCCCCAAGGAAAGGAGGGGGTGGCATTTCTTCTCAGTTTTGGCCACCACACCATTATTTCCCCCTTTACTGACCCCCTACACAGTATACTGTCCCTCTTAGGGCCAGTTCACACAGAGTTAAAGGGGTTGTCCCATCACAAGGATCCTATCTATACTGCTTGTTAATGTGAATGTAAGACTTTTCCTAAATACACTGCTTCAGCAAAACTGCTTTGTTTGTCCACTATCTTACTTTATTCATTTCTTTGTTGACACATCCCTTGACTTATCTGGTCAAAAGTCAAGTGATGTATCTACCTGCTGCCAGGGGGGAGGGAGGAGGGGCTAAGTGCACGGGAGCGAGCCTGGAGGGTGGGGTGGGGGGGTAGTTTACACTTTGGGGGATGGGGCCGCCAATACAGACCCAGCATCCGCTGTAATAGCAGCATCGCTCCTGCCGCTGCTGGCTTCATGTAGGGCAGGAGCGTATCGATGTCGCAGGTGCCGGTGTCTAACCCTTCCCAGCATCCGCCTCTCTATTACAGCAGATGCCGGGTCTGTATTGGCATTGTGAAGGCTGGAGAACTGACTGGTCTCACCAGCTATGAGCTTGCACACAGGGCCAGCGGCATCTCGCCGCTGGCTTTGCATATGTAACCCCACCCACCAATGACGCAACAATGCAGGAAGACAGAAGATTTTACAGCAGCGAAGACTGGTGAGTATGCGACGTGGGAATACCCCTTTAACGCGCTCGCTTTCTGGCACGTATACACGTGTCAGAATGTGAGCACTCAAAACAGATCACATTCATTTCAATGAGTGGTTACTGGCGTATAACGCACATAATTTTGCACAAGTAATTTTGCAGCCGCAAAATTACGCGCGTTATACGCCCGTAATGACCCATTGAAATGAATGTGATCTGTTTTGAGCGCTCACATTCTGACACGTGTATACGTGCCAGAATGCGAGCGCGTTAACTCCATGTGAACTTGCCCTTAGTGGCCACCATACAATAGTTGCCTCATTACAGGCCCTCATACAGTGAGTGCACCCCCATGCAGAGACTTTAGACCGCTATCTTCTGAATTACTCCAGCATCTAATATCCACTTACCAATCCTCACTCTTGCCCAAAGCCATTTCTGCTTCCCTTTCACCCTTTAGCCTCCAGTGGGCCCTGTGCACCGCACATAATGTTCTGATACTGAATAGCATCAGTGATCTCGTAATACTGGTCAGTGTCGGGATGTGATTTGCAGTGCACTGAGTCCCATGGAGGCTGAAGGCTAAAGAGGGAGTGGAGGAGGCCATGGGCAACAGCAAGGATCGATGGACTAATTTATTCAGAAAAAGCAGAGGGGAGGGAGTTCAGCAAAGCAGACTGTCATGTGACATACAGTGAATTTAATACAGTCAAGTGACCGCGATTAAGAAAACATTTGTCACACGGCTGAATCACTTTGATTTGAATATAATCTTATCTTTTACTAGAGTGCTTCCGATAACAAATCTGTGGGGGTCCTGGGTGTTGGACCCCATCCATTAGATAGATCAACAATATTTAAATTCCAAAAAAAACCTTGTTACTAAGGCCCCACATAGCGGACCACAGCAAAAAAGCGCAAGTTTTTTCCAGAACATCCACAGATTTCCACTGGAGACTTTCTGCTTCAGTTAAATCCATACGATAACCACCAGCATTTCCATAGATATAATTGACATGCCGCAATTTCCAAAAACCAATGTTTTTGAAAATCAGAGCATTTCCACTGGGAGTATTTTTCTGTAATGTGTGGATGGGATTCACTAGATGCGTTTTTTGTTGCACCGTGGGGGCTCAGCCTAAGTCCTGTGAAAACATACCCCTAGATTGCACCTGGATCCCAAATAGTCACTAGTGTCCTACTTGTTAGGAGAGTCCCCTATAGTGCACTTCTAAAACCTTACCCCCTCTGTGGCTACTTGGGACCATGATGATTGTGTACCAAGACATTAGCAGCCTATTCTTTGTTCTTAAGACTATATTAGATTAAGATTTGCTCTGCGAGCGCCTGAGCCTCTGATTTCCGTCAGACATGGTAGCTCGGCATTGTCAGCATTGTTCCGCCCTATACAGAGAGGTACACACCAACAGCGTCCCGAGGCAACAAAAGATAAAAACAGCAAAACGGATTTTTATTTTCTGAAAAGCAGAGTAAAGGTTTTCCCGCTGCTTTCACTTCTCTTTTTTCCATTTCCACTCTTGCTCGGCATGCCGGCCTTTCTTGCTCGATATATATTTTTTAATGTTCTATCTCTCGCAACTTTTAAAGCATCTGGGACAATGCATCCGTATCTGCAGAAATAGCAAGTTCAATTTCCAAGCTGCAGGATCCCTTTCCAACCCCCAAATCTCCAATTCAGAGTTGTTTCACTTATTCCCAGATGTCTGTGTTCTCTCTCAATTTTCCCCTTCTCCACTGAAAGCAGCGCACGGCGAGCTGCCTATTACAACCTCAATACTGCTGATTAGACGCTGGGGCTTTTTATATAAGCCTCTTATTCCTTGCACCTCTGAGCTTCCATCACAAAAGAACATTGAAGGGGAGTTCTGAGCACTGATCAGCACTAGGCAGGGGCTGACTGGCAGATTTTTGGCTTTGGAAAAATGATTCTAACTTGCTCGTGTATCAAATAGTGGCGCACCGGACATCTTGCTGGTCAGCCTGTTGAAAAAATAGCAGCGATTTCTAAAACAACAATATACATCAACCACTGCAGAACCTCTTGGGAAGATGGCACTGAGCACTCATCCGACAACTTATAAATCTAAACGTCATGTATGTACAGGTAAACGACAGAAATCATCTTGAAGACAATTTGAAATGGCTGATAACATGGAACAGTAGAGATTCTTCAACATATATATAAAATAAAAAATAAAATATATATATATATATATATATATATATATATATATATACAGTCCTATGAAAAAGTTTGGGCACCCCTATTAATCTTAATCATTTTTAGTTCTAAATATTTTGGTGTTTGCAACAGCCATTTCAGTTTGATATATCTAATAACTGATGGACACAGTAATATTTCAGGATTGAAATGAGGTTTATTGTACTAACAGAAAATGCGCAATATGCATTAAACCAAAATTTGACCGGTGCAAAAATATGGGCACCTCAACAGAAAAGTGACATTAATATTTAGTAGATCCTCCTTTTGCAAAGATAACAGCCTCTAGTCGCTTCCTGTAGCTTTTAATCAGTTCCTGGATCCTGGATGAAGGGATTTTGGACCATTTCTTTCTACAAAACAATTCAAGTTCAGTTAAGTTTGATGGTCGCCGAGCATGGACAGCCCGCTCTCAAATGATCTGAAAACAAAGATTGTTCAACATAGTTGTTCAGGGGAAGGATACAAAATGTTGTCTCAGAGATTTAACCTGTCAGTTTCCACTGTGAGGAACATAGTAAGGAAATGGAAGACCACAGGGACAGTTCTTGTTAAGCCCAGAAGTGGCAGGCCAAGAAAAATATCAGAAAGGCAGAGAAGAAGAATGGTGAGAACAGTCAAGGACAATCCACAGACCACCTCCAAAGAGCTGCAGCATCATCTTGCTGCAGATGGTGTCACTGTGCATCGGTCAACTATACAGCGCACTTTGCACAAATAGAAGCTGTATGGGAGAGTGATGAGAAAGAAGCCGTTTCTGCACGTACGCCACAAATAGAGTTGCCTGAGGTATGAAAAAGCACATTTGGACAAGGCAGCTTCATTTTGGAAACAAAAATTGAGTTGTTTGGTTATAAAAAAAAGGCGTTATGCATGGCGTCCAAAAAGAAACAGCATTCCAAGAAAAACACATGCTACCCACTGTAAAATTTGGTGGAGGTTCCATCATGCTTTGGGGCTGTGTGGCCAATGCCGGCATCGGGAATCTTGTTAAAGTTGAGAGTCGCATGGATTCCACTCAGTATCAGCAGATTCTTGAGAATAATGTTCAAGAATCAGTGACGAAGTTGAAGTTACGCCGGGGATGGATATTTCAGCAAGACAATGATCCAAAACACCGCTCCAAATCCTCAGGCATTCATGCAGAGGAACAATTACAATGTTCTGGAATGGCCATCCCAGTCCCCAGACCTGAATATCATTGAACATCTGTGGGATGATTTGAAGCGGGCTGTCCATGCTCGGCGACCATCTAACTTAACTGAACTTGAATTGTTTGTCCAAAATACCTTTATCCAGGATCCAGGAACTGATTAAAAGCTACAGGAAGCGACTAGAGGCTGTTATCTTTGCAAAAGGAAGATCTACTAAATATTAATGTCACTTTTCTGTTGAGGTGCCCATACTTTTGCACCGGTCAAATTTTGGTTTAATGCATATTGCACATTTTCTGTTAGTACAATAAACCTCATTTCAATCCTGAAATATTACTGTGTCCATCAGTTATTAGATATATCAAACTGAAATGGCTGTTGCAAATACCAAAATATTTAGAACTAAAAATGATTAAGATTAATAGGGGTGCCCAAACTTTTTCATAGGACTGTATATGTATATTGTCAGGGTCTGGGGTTGCTAGGTGGGGTGGCATAGACACACAAGTCCAAATTCTTAGTCCAAAAAAGTAGAGTTTTATTTTTACTCCACAAGAAACAGTGCAGCAACAAAAAAAAAAAAAAAAAAAAAAAAACAATACAAAATAAATCCCTGCCTGGCTAGGCTCTAACTACACATATAAATAGGTTACCTCACCTATAATAGCAGATTCAATGGCAAAATTGAATGGTACAAGACACAGCTCCCACAGTGTGACCTTCCAGCTGGCCCTGCAGCCCAGTTCTGTCCAAAGTCTTGCTGCTGGAGCTGACCTTTTAAACCTCACTGATGAGGACAATCCACAGCAGCTGACACGCTGCAGAAACATCCACAATGTGTGGACTGGAGGGAGTGTGGAATGACAGGTCCCACTACCAATCCTACCTGTCATTCCTAAAAAATCCAGCCCAATACTGAGCATGTAACAAAATGCTCAGCAGACAAAAGCTGTCTGCTGAGAACAAGTCATCCCTGGACTTTTATAGTTAGTACTTTATTGTTTAGATAGTGCTCGGACGAGCAGGGTTTTGTTTGTTATTCTTTTGCCTGACGTTAATGCTGTATTATATTTTGCTCCTTTTTTATGTAGATTGTGAGCCGCATATAGGGATTACAATGTACTTTTTTTCCCCAATCAGTATGTCTTTGTAGAATGGGAGGGAATCCATGCAAACACGGGGAGAACATACAAACTCCTTGCAGATGTTGTTCCTTTTGGGATTCTAGCCCAAGACTCCAGCACTGCAAGTCTGTAGTGCTAACCACTGAGCCACTGTGTTGCCCCATATTTTGCTCCTTTTGTGCCTGAAGTGAAGGTTTATTTATTTTGCTGTTTTTCTAAATAAACCTGTTTACTACAAATCTTGTTTCCCTGTCTCTGGTTGGGTTCGCACCATTGCTGCTAGCGAGCTACATTTCCCACAAATATATGTATATATATATATACATATATATATATATATATATATATATATATATATATATATATATATTGTAGGCAGGCAGTGGGAAAGGTTGTGGAGGGAAGATATATCCCATTAAGATGGCTCCTCTTCACTTGGTAATGGACGAATCCATATCCAGGTTTTGGGGTTTAATTGTAGACCTGGGCCCGAAGCTCTGTTCCGGGGTTTTTTAACAGCAGCAGTGGGAGCCTTAAACCCTGTCCAGACAGTTGGGTGTGTCTCACTTTCCTTGCTGCTGCTGCTATTAACGGGGTTGTCCCATCACAAGGATCCTATCTATACTGCTTGTTAATGTGGATGTAAGACTTTTCCTAAATACATTGCTTCAGCAAAACTGCTTTGTTTGTCCACTATCTTACTTTATTCAATTAATTGTGGACACAGCCCTTGACTTATCTGCTCAAAAGTCAAGTGATGTATCTGCTGCTCTCAGGGGGGAGGGAGGAGGGGCTAAGTGCAGGGAGCGAGCCTGTGTATCTAGCTATTCCTGTGTCTACACCACGTGACCTAGCTTCCTGCTCTCAGATAGGGAAGAGGAGCTGCTTTCATTTCTGAACTCGTCTTCTGTTCTCCCAGTTATCAGGCTAGCTAATTCAATTGTGTTCATTATGGCAGAGACAGGCAGTCTCTGTATGTAACACAGAATGGAGTTGCTCCTGCCTGTACTTCATAGTCCAATATTGTGCATATAGTGTTTAAGGACCTTTGATGACAGCACCTTTGATGACATCACAGGCCCTTCCGCCGCCCCATAGGATCACGCTATGCAGTGGGCGGAGCTGCATGCTAATTTGAGGGTGGAGCTAAACGGCAGGTTGCATGTGAAACCCCGCCCACCAAATGATGCAAAAAAACAGGAAGAAAGAAGATTTTACAGCAGTGACGATTGGTGAGTATGTGACGTGGGAATACCCCTTTAAGAGCTGAGGACCCAAACACTCTGGTTGTGTGGAAAACTACAAGTGCCAGCCTGCTGAGCTGATAGACTTTACTGCCTTGTGGCTGAAGTAAGCCGGTTATTTTATGTTTCCTTTTGCTGGAGAAAGCTATTTGTGTTGAACTTTGTGAACTGCTTCTAATAAAAGGCACCAGCGTAAACCTGAAGAGACCACTCTCCATGTGTGTTTACTCGCCTGATAACCAGCCCCAAGGTCCCGCAGTTACAATATATATATATATATATATATATATATATATATATATATATATATATATATATATATATATATACAGTCCTATGAAAAAGTTTGGGCACCCCTATTAATCTTAATCATTTTTAGTTCTAAATATTTTGGTGTTTATAACAGCCATTTCAGTTTGATATATCTAATAACTGATGGACACAGTAATATTTCAGGATTGAAATGAGGTTTATTGTACTAACAGAAAATGTGCAATATGCATTAAACCAAAATTTGACCGGTGCAAAAGTATGGGCACCCCAACAGAAAAGTGACATTAATATTTAGTAGATCCTCCTTTTGCAAAGATAACAGCCTCTAGTCGCTTCCTGTAGCTTTTAATCAGTTCCTGGATCCTGGATAAAGGTATTTTGGACAAACAATTCAAGTTCAGTTAAGTTAGATGGTCGCCGAGCATGGACAGCCCGCTTCAAATCATCCCACAGATGTTCAATGATATTCAGGTCTGGGGACTGGGATGGCCATTCCAGAACATTGTAATTGTTCCTCTGCATGAATGCCTGAGGATTTGGAGCGGTGTTTTGGATCATTGTCTTGCTGAAATATCCATCCCCGGCGTAACTTCAACTTCGTCACTGATTCTTGAACATTATTCTCAAGAATCTGCTGATACTGAGTGGAATCCATGCGACTCTCAACTTTAACAAGATTCCCGATGCCGGCATTGGCCACACAGCCCCAAAGCATGATGGAACCTCCACCAAATTTTACAGTGGGTAGCATGTGTTTTTCTTGGAATGCTGTTTCTTTTTGGACGCCATGCATAACGCCTTTTTTTTATAACCAAACAACTCAATTTTTGTTTCCAAAATGAAGCTGCCTTGTCCAAATGTGCTTTTTCATACCTCAGGCAACTCTATTTGTGGCGTACGTGCAGAAACGGCTTCTTTCTCATCACTCTCCCATACAGCTTCTATTTGTGCAAAGTGCGCTGTATAGTTGACCGATGCACAGTGACACCATCTGCAGCAAGATGATGCTGCAGCTCTTTGGAGGTGGTCTGTGGATTGTCCTTGACTGTTCTCACCATTCTTCTTCTCTGCCTTTCTGATATTTTTCTTGGCCTGCCACTTCTGGGCTTAACAAGAACTGTCCCTGTGGTCTTCCATTTCCTTACTATGTTCCTCACAGTGGAAACTGACAGGTTAAATCTCTGAGACAACTTTTGTATCCTTCCCCTGAACAACTATGTTGAACAATCTTTGTTTTCAGATCATTTGAGAGTTGTTTTCAGTAGCCCATGATGCCACTCTTCAGAGGAGATTCAAATAGGAGATCAACTTGCAATTGGCCACCTTAAATACCTTTTCTTATGATTGGATACATCTGGCTATGAAGTTCAAAGCTCACTGAGGTAACAAAACAAACTACTAAGAAGAACTTCTTATGTTCTAACTAAATTCATAAGTCCCCCAAAAACTTACAAACCTGCTTATCTCGCATCTTGGGAAATTGACCTCAAACTTTCTCTTACTGAAGAACAAACTAAACAAATTCTCTCATATTCACATGGATTTTCACCTTGTGTGAGATTGCAGGAAGCGCATTACAAGCTTATTACTAGGTGGTACCGTACGCCTCAATGGCTGCATGACAAGGGACTGTCGGGATCCGATCAATGCTGGAGATGTAAACAGCATACAGGATCACTATTACACATTTGGTGGTCATGCCCCGAAATACAAACCTACTGGACGGACATCCAAAATACTATCAGGGGACTCACTTCGCCTGCCTTTTCACTCACTCCAGAGATGGTCCTTTTATCTCTCGCTTCTGCCGAATATAAACCGTCTAAAAAGAATTTAGTCTCCTACCTCATCCTAGCAGCCAACTCCATTATTCCTCAGAAATGGTTGAGCCCAGATCCTCCTACCAGAACTGAATGGATCAACAAGGTCCATCAGATTGCTCGCTTCGAGGAGCTCTCGAGCTGGCAGTCTAGGAAACATGATAGGTTTTTAAAAACCTGGTCACCTTGGAGAGCCCTCAAACTTAATTAGCATTATTATTCCTCTTCTACGTTGATTCCCTATAATGCCGGCTCGCGCTTTAGACATTTCTCCTAAAATCTCCCCATAATTTTCCCTCTTACTTAGGATACGCCTTGCATCCTATTTCCAGGTGTATAAATGTACCACTGTATCTGATACCAAGACTGAACTTGTTTTTTTTATTTTTCCCTTCTATATTTTGCCCCATGACCACACTTCTCTCTCCCCAACATTTCTGCCTCTTCCTTACTTACTCCTCCACTTTCCTTTCCCCCCCCCCCCCCCCTCCCTTATCCTATTTCCCTCTTTTCCTTCTTCCCCCACTCCCAACATCTATTTATCCTCCTCCTGGAACACCTGATTTTCAAGATGTACCCTCCCCTTGCTCGATAATTAATATAGGCTGTATTTGAACCCTTGACTTTATGGATATTAAGATTGACACCCGTTACTATATGTGATACTCACACATTCAGAATTCATTATTTAGCTTTTCTTGTGCTGTTTTCAGAAGTTCATACCCCATGCAATTGTTATCTTGATGTAATCGTTTGTATTAATGTAAAATTTTCAATAAAAATATTATTAAAAAAAAAAAAAAAAAAAAAAAATTTTGTGCTTCAGTAAGTCAGTAAAAAGTAGTTAGGGGAATTCAAATCAATAAAATGATAAGGGTGCCCATACTTTTGGACCGGTCAAATTTTGGTTTAATGCATATTGCACATTTTCTGTTAGTACAATAAACCTCATTTCAATCCTGAAATATTACTGTGTCCATCAGTTATTAGATATATCAAACTGAAATGGCTGCTGCAAACATCAAAATATTTAGAACTAAAAATGATTAAGATTAATAGGGGTGCCCAAACTTTTTCATAGGACTGTATATACACTATGTGATCAAAAGTATCCGGACACCTGGCTGAAAATGACTTACAAGTTGGTAGCGCCCTCCATCGGTAATGCTGGATACAATATGGTGTTGGCCCAGCCTTAGCCTTGATGAGAGCTTCCACTCTCGCAGGCATACGTTCAATCAGGTGCTGGAAGGTTTCCTGGGGAATGGCAGCCCATTCTTCACGGAGTGCTGCACTGAGGAGAGGTATCGATGTAGGTCGGTGAGGGCTGGCATGAAGTCGGCGTTCCAAAACATCCCAAAGGTGTTCTATAGGATTCAAGTCAGGACTCTGTGCAGGCCCGTCCATTACAGAGATGTTATTGTCGTGTAACCACCAGGCTGTCAGGCAGCCACAGGCCGTGCAGTATGAACAGGTGCTCCATCGTGTTGAAAGATGCAATCGCCATGCCCGAATTGCTCTTCAACAGTGGGAAGAAAGAAGGTGTTTAAAACATCAATGTAGGCCTGTGCTGTGATAGTGCCACGCAAAACAACAAGGGGTGCAAGAAGCCCCCTCCATGAAAAACATGACCACACCATAACACCACCGCCTCCCAATTTTACTGTTGACACTACACACGCTGGCAGATGATGTTCACCGGGCATTCACCATACCCACACCCTGCCATCGGATCGCCACATTGTGTACCGTGCTTCGTCACTCCACACAACGTTTTTCCACTGTTCAATCGTCCAATGTTTACGCTCCTTACACCAAGCGAAGCATCGTTTGGCATTGACCTGCGTGATGTGTGGCACCCAATCACCTGACCACGTTTGAAGTCCGTGAGTTCCGCGGAGTGCCCCATTTTTTTCCAGTTCCCAATACATTTCACAGGATATTGAAAGGTGCTGTCATAAACTACAATTTTTCCCATAAACATATTTTTCATCTGTTTTCCATCTGTCTGTCCATCTTTAACATCCTTGGTCATACTTTGTAACTGTCCATTAGAAAACAGAAGAAATTATTTGGTCTTTTTTGACCCAACCCACTGATCCATTGTTAATATTCATGAAATGGACATTATTATAGAAACAAGACTATAGGTTACTATTAGTATAGTAACTTATAGACTTGTATTAAGCCCATCATCACTCCAGTAAAGTGGACAAAATTAGGACTATGTTTTACTACCTATGATTTCTTTGCAGTGGAGAGTGGAGATGCATCATGGGAAATGTAGTTTGTTCACAGTTCCACTGCATGTAAATAACAGTGATACAAGGAGCAGCAAGTAAAATAAAGCCAAGCAAAGGGTGCACAAGGGGACAGTGAATATTTAGCATTGCTGTGGATGTATTTGCAGATAATTTTTGGAACCTGGATAACCCGTTTAAGGGTAGATCCGCACAGGATGTGTGCTGCAGATCTAACTGTGTAACTACATAGGTGAATCCTGCAGTGTATTTCAGTATTGGAGCATGTGGAGGAGATTTCAGCAGGACTAGTTTACATATTGCAGAATGACCTGAGTTATGGATATTTGCACAGAACCATACTACATGTCATTCTTTATTTTTCTATATTGAGTTGTCATTCATTGGATACTTTGATACCATGGCTGAAGCTTTTCATGACTATGTTTGACTGCAATGCTTCATACACAGGGAATGGTTTTGACATTAGGGAAGATGCATTGCCTTCTATTTAATATTTTATAACATCTCATAAAATTCTGATTTACCAGGTTATTTAATTGACTGCTCAGCTTAATAAAAGTCTTGGAGATCTGGTTTCTGGGATTTTCAAGCTGTATAAGTGGAATTTTATTATCATACAATTAAATAGTGTATTTTATGCCAAAATATTTAACATTTTATTCAGTTGTCCATTAAAGAGGACCTGTTAGCAAATCAAAAAGCCCAATGATATACATCATCTGATGTCACTTTGCTACCCTAAGATATAAGCCCTTTTAGTGTTGATGCAAATTAGGGTCGACTAGCCAAGTGGGCAGTAACACTGTTTGACATATAACACATAGAGACCCCATATATATATACATATATATATACACCGTATTTTTCGGACTATAAGACGCACCTAGGTTTTAGAGGAGGAAAATAGGGGAAAAAAATTTTGAAGCAAAAACTGGTAAAATATTTAATATATGGGAGTTGTAGTTTTGCAACAGCTGCAAGGCCACATTGACAGGTGACCCTGCAGCTGTACGGGGATGCATAGAGTGGTTTTTTTTGCGGGGCCAGAAGTACTTTTTAGTTATACCATTTTGGGGAATATCTATTTCTTAGATCACCTTGTATTGAAAAAAAAAACCTGGTGGTTTATGATATATGATTTTCTACTTTTATATATATATATTCTAGGGACAGGACGTGATTTAGAACTTTTATTTATTTCATATTTTTAAAGCTTTTTTTTTTTAAATTTTACTATTTTATTCCCCCCCCCCCCCATCGCTACGCTCCTCTGCCCTGCATGAAGCCAGCGGCAGGGGGGACGGAGGAGCGGAATAGCATCGCCCCTGCCGCTGCTGGCTTCATGCAGGGCAGAGGAGCGCAGCGATGTCTCAGGCCCCGGCACCTGTGCCGGCGTCTATCACTTGCCGGCTTCCGCCTCTTTATTACAGCGGATGCCAGGCGCCACATTCGGACTATAAGACGCACCCTTCTTTTCCCCCCAAATTTGGGGGAAAAAAAGTGCGTCTTATAGTCCGAAAAATACGGTATATATACATATACTGTATTACTCTCATACACCTAAAGCTAATGGGTCATTTCCATTGGCCTTGTGAAATGAATTACTATATGCTAAGTGAAATACTATATAATAACTTTCATTTTCTCTTGTGCATAAATACTGTGTACTATATAAGTATGACAATACATTTTGCTCTTCTTCTTTGTGCAGGGAGCCATTAATGATCATTCTTGCTTCAGTTTCTACCTGTTTCTTGCTCTGGAAGCAGATGCTCTTGTTTGCTACAGAAGCAGCTGTGCCGGTAGCAGAGGCAATGTCCCCAGTGACTGATGTCTTCTAGGGTGTCTGTACAGTAGTCAGTAGGGACGGTGATCGTCTTTTCTTTGCAGAATTGCTCTTTCTCTATTTGCACATCCCTTGTTGTTACAATATTCTCAGTTCCAGGATTTAATAAATAGCTTTGAAACAACAAAGTGGGGGGAAGTTTTGAAGACTGGCATTCCGTCAAGTTAAAAAATTTTGATTTTTTTTTTTTTTATGGTGTAGGAGGCTTTATAAATTACAAACAATGAATGCAGCCCCTTCATAAATCCGCCTTCCCCACACACATTATGTAAAGTTAAAGGTTTTTTTCCCATCTCCCTCTTTCACCAGCTTTGCCTGCTCTCTCATCTTCTCACTTTCTATAGTCTTCAACAAGCTGGAGGGTAGGATTTGACGGTTTGATATAGGACACTCTGAAGTACCTCAGTAGATATAGACATTGACTTTACTTTGACAGATTATTATGATTACTAGAAATCTATAATAATGCAGATCAATTATATATTATGCACAGTGAACGTATTTAATTACATTACACATGTTTGCAGAGAAAAGCAAACTTACATGCCTTGCAGTAAACTCAGTGTAATCAATGTAATGTTGTGTTTATATGCAGAGATAGGCACAAATTGAAATTAGCTGACCTAAGAGCAGGAGATAACAGCTCAGAGAGGCAGAAATCTTAGAACTCATTCCCCCTCCCCTCCAGAGAGCAGTGAGTCATTTCATCCTAGATGAGATGCTAGAAAAGGAGAAACACCAAGTGCATACCTTGACAACAAATATTTCAAATTGATCTTTTTCTTTTAACAAAACCAAATACTTTGTGATTTCTCTTGGGCAACTGAATGATCACCATGACATACATTGAGCAGTGAAAATACAGAGGAGACAGGTCCTGGCACCACCTGACAGCCTCTCAGCAAGTGGTAGGTGGACTGCTTACAGTTTCTGAAGTCACATACAGAATATAAGATGTTAAAGACTGAAGAAGAGCCATTTTTAGTGATAGTTAAGCTAGGGAACAGACATGTTTTTCATTGTGTGATCCAAAACAATTACTCCATTTTCTACTGGAATACAGTAGTGAAATTTGCAAAAGAACTAGAGAAATTTTAGGAGTAGGAGAAATAGGATAAAGTTTAGTCAGATTTTAGATTTCAGTTACAGGCTGATAGTGAGATAAATCATATGGCACTGTTGGTGCCGCAGTGTTGGCATAAGAAAAAACTAAGTTACCGTATATACTCGAGTATAAGCCGACCCGAGTATAAGCCAACACCCCTAATTTTACCACAAAAAAACGGGGAAAACTTATTGACTCGAGTATAAGCCTAGGGGGGAAATGTAGCAGCTACTGGAAAATTTCAAAAATTAAAATGGTTTTTGGGTGCAGTAGTTGTTGGGTGCTAGGAAAGGGGAGGGGGTGTTTTGGTTGTCTGTCTGCCCCTTTCCTGAGCTTGAGGACTATTTTTTTTTTTTTTTGCTTGACTCGAGTATAAACCGAGGGGGGGTTTTTTAAGCACAAAAACTGTGCTTAAAAATTCGGCTTATACTCGAGTATATACGTTTATTGAAAATGGTCCACACATCAAAAATAACCCATGTGTAATATCTCTGTCTGTTCGGGCCTCTGTGCCACCCTCTGCTCGCATGCTGCGGCACCGGAGGCGTGTGCAGTTTGATAATCTGCTTAAGGTTTTTAGTTGCACTGTGTGAACACGGCTCTAGTCCTTAATTGGATTTGCACCACACCCGTCTTCTGCCAAGGTTGCCTCTGTTCATTAAGTGGTTAATCTGTCTTGCCTGTGATTGACAGCTTTTCTTCTTGTCAGGTTCTGGGCGGGTTCTTCCTTCCCTATTTAGTCTTGGCTCACAGTCACACTGGTGCCGGTTATTGCCCTAGCTTTCTGGTTTTTCTTGCTGTTATATTACTTGTACTCTAATCCTTGACCTCTGGCTTTCCTACTGACTATTCTCTTGACTCCAATTTGGAACTGCATCGCTCTCTTGTTACCGAACCCTGGCTACCTGACCTCCCTTTGTTGTTGTACGTCTTGTCTGCGTTTTGTGTTTCACGTATTCAGGGAGGGATTGTCATCGTGGTTGTCGCCTATTACTTAGGATAGGGTCTGGCAATAGGAAGGGCAAGCGGGGGGCTTCAGTTTAGGGCTCACTGTCCCTTGTGCCCCTCCCTCCAGGGTTCACCAGCAGCTTCTGGGGAATTATCATCTGGCTATTCCCTAACACCATGCCACTGCATCTTTCAATGCCAATGCCATTTTGATTCCACATCTGCTCCAATGAAGGGATAATTTTTTATGGCTTTTTGTTTTGGAAATTCATTTCTTCTTCACCATTTTTCAACTAGGCTCACAGCCACAAATATGTCTGCCAAATAACAAGCCTATAGCACTTTCAAGTCCTCAAAATGGATTAATTGTTATATACCACTGCATGAAACTTTTTGCAATATAGCCTCCATGTGTGAACCAAAAAACATGGGCATGCGCCTTTTCCTATAAAAAGGGTAATTTGTGGAGCACTTTAGATGGTAAAATACATAGAAGCGAGTGTCAGCTAAATTCTTTTTAAGCCAATTGAACCTATGGTTCAAACCAAACTTATTTGAACTGAAGCGAATATTTGGAACCAACCACCTGAAACAAATCTTTAGAGGTACACCTCTAATACATATACATTATACACATATACTTATATATACAGACACTACACATATTATGTGCCCACACATACATTATATACGGTAAGCATGTATACATATAGACATTAATTGCATACACATTTACCTATCATTCAGGCAGTATGGATGATTTCCTGCTGCACATGGACATTTCAGAGGTAAACAGCCATGGAGGATATCAGGGAATTGCTAGTTGAGCAATTCTCTAATGCTACTGCTGAAACCTGGGAGGAAGGGAAAGACAGAGATAGTGAGTCCTAACTCAACCCAGTCCCTGTCCCTACCTACTTGCCCCAACTATCCTATTGACAGGGACAACTGGGCAACAGTCCCTTCTCTAGATAAGTGTGAACACAAAAAGCGTACAAGACAACACAACACAGGAGTCAGCAAGCCATGGGTCATAACCAGAGAGTAAAAGCAGTACCAAATCATAATCCAAAAGAGTGGTCAAAAGCCAAAAATCAGAGGTCAGCAAATACAATAAAGAGCAAGGAGACACGCAAGGACAGAGTGTGCCAGCAGGCATGTGTGGACTGATGGTCTGTTAAAGGAAGTCTAGACCCCGCTCCAAGCTTGATAAGTAGAAAGGTTGTCAATCACCAGTACACAAAAGTTAACTCCATAGTAAACACAGGACAAATAGCGTTGGTTGAGTTGACACACTTCAACAAATCCTCAGCTGTGCTATAACAGGAGCAGATGATCATATATGGACATGCCTCCTGCACTGTAGCATGCGACCGGAAGATGGCGCAGAGGTCCAAACAGACAGGGATGTTACAGAGGAGCTGGCAGGAAGAACTTGTAGTCCTGCAGTTGTCACCTCCATGGATCATGTTGCAATAGCAGCATTGTTTCATTTTATTAAACATCCTTTGATATAAGGATTTACAAATTATTGTAAAATATATCATAAGTCTTTCGAACCTTTATCATAAATAGAAGGTGTTAGGATGAATTAAGCTACATTTTTTTGCCTCAGATTTTTGATGGAATCTGTGCTGGAGACTCCTGACACTACTCCCGATGCAGGTATGAACCTGGTTATTTCTTATGAAAACTGGACCACCAGATGGACATCACCGGTAAAACCAGAGGCGGCCATAGTGAAAAGTACAATTTTTCATTACATACTAAAAAAAAATTAGTGTCCTGAAAATAGGACTGAATCTAAAAGTTCTAAATCTTGCTGAATTTGTGAGCTTGTACTTGAGTTATTGACATGACCTTAAATATGACCCATTAACTTGGTCATTTCCAACTAATAGCACCATGGGTATAATATAAGGTCCATATCTCCCTATGGTGTTAATGATTTTTGGGTCTTATGAAAACTAATTTCTGTTTTCAGTAATGGCCATAATCAATATACTGCGCCAATTTCCATCACACCCAATATTTGCCGCTGCGTGAGAGTACTGGGAAATGTACGTTCCGTAAAATGCTTTTCCTAAATATTAATCTGCCACCTTCCTTTTCTTGCCTTTTATTTTTTTTACTTTTTAATTTTTTCTCAAATTCACAGGATTTATGGAACACTATATACCTGTTGACTGAACGAGTGGTGGTGGATTATGTGTATGAGAGCAAAGCACTAGACCAGTGATGGCAAACCTTTTAGAGACCGAGTGCCCAAACTGTAACCCAAAACCCACTAATTTATCACAAAGTGCCAACATGGCAATTTAACCTTAATAATGTTTGGATCCACAATTGTACACAATTAGAGACCTGCAAAATATGGTCATACGAATGGGGCTTTATAGAGCTTTCTGTTCCACTGTGACACCCACACAGTCCAATCTGCTTCACAATGACCACTACACAATACAATCTGCTCCACAATGGCCCCCACACAGTACAAACTGCTCCACCGTGGCCCCTACATAGTATAATCTGCTGCACAGTGGTCACCACACAGTACAATTTGCTCCACATTGGCCCCCACACAGTATAATCTGTTCCACAGATGGGTGCCCAAAGAGAGGGCTCAGAGTGCCACCTCTGCTCCCGTGCCATAGGTTCGCCATCACGGCACAAGACATTTCAGAACTCTACATGCCTGACATTTCTTGCTACAGAAGGCTGGCCGATCACACTAAAATCATAAGCTTCTTCCAATACATATGGAATATGTATGGCCAATCTAAGATGGTTGACCAATTTCTAACCAATAAGACAAGTATCAAGGTATGGTATATTGCAGTGCCTAAAAGGTATGGATGGAATTCTGGCTAATCCCATCCATACGTTGCAGAAAAAAATTTGCAGCGAAAAATCTGCGTTTTCAAAAACATTTTTGAAAATCGCAGCATGTCAATTATACCTATGGAAACGCGGACGTTTTCCTTATAGGTATAAAAGGGGCAGAAAGTCCTCAGAGGAGAATTCTGCAAAATCATACTTAAAAACTTGGTGGAAAAAAACATGATGCGTTGCTTCCGTGGTTTTTCCCACAGCAATTTTTTGCTGCGCTTCGCTACATGGGGCCTTAGCCTAAATCTACTTTTCTAACAGTTTACACTTTATTTAAAGGGGTCAGCATACTTATTTAGAAAGTTCAACTAAGTTGATAAATGTGATAAACTAAAATAAAAAAGAAGCTCTTCTCACCTGTATAATCCAACACTTCCAGGGTCTGGGGCTGTATACCACTGAGCACAGCACTAGAAGTGCTAAACAGGAGAGTACATCTTCTTTTTGCTATTTTATCACATTTACAGCTTTCGGTGAACTATTTAAATGACTTTGACACCTTTAAATAGCAATCTACAGTACGAAAAGGCTTCATCTTAAGGAACCGGAGGATAATATTTTGGTAAAGCTGAACTTGCTGTATGTGTTGGCCTAACATGCTCATTCAGGTAGGATTCTTGTGTATGGGGTAGTGGATGTGGAGCCACTGTGTCACCCAACTGGTTTGGCTTTGAGCTACCTACAGTATAATGGCGCCTACTTGTATAAGTGGTGCCCTGTTTTCACCCTTCAAGGTATCTGGACATTGGTGTAGGAATCAACCAATGTAAGTGACGCCTGATCTGGATGGGTCAAGAGACTTCAGTATATAACATTGAGTGATCAGGCAAGAGTATTGTCAAGGTGAGGTTGTGGAGTGCATTCGGAATCAAAAGTCTTCAGCCAAAATGACTTGTCACCTGTATTCTATGTTTCGGTACCATTACAGAAGTACCAAATGTATATTGTTTTATTTCCATTTTAACGTCTTAACAAAAATCCAAAACTTTGCATTAATTTTTTTTTCTAAAAGTCGCCATATTCTGACACCCATAACTCCAGCTGCCCTCGGTTTAATGTCTTCCTCCAGTTTTCCCCATTTTAATGTCCTTTTCAGCTACCCCCAGGTTTAATAACCCCCTCAATCTGCCCCCAGTTTAATGCCCCTTCATCTGCCTCCACAGTTTGATGCCTCCTCTATCTGCCCCCAAAGTCTAATGTCCCCTTCATATACCCCCCACTTTAATGTCCTCCTCTACCTTCCCCCAAAGTTTAAAGTCGATCTTGAGCTACAAAAGATTAACATAAAAAACACTGATACTCACCTCTACTCACTCCCCTGCTAATTAGTCTATAGTCTCTTGTCCCAGAGGCGTAACTTGAGAGGGTGCAGACGGTGAAGTCGCATCGGGGCCCAGGAACCTTAAGGTGGCCATAAGCACTGGCATCTTTATTGAGATTGCAGCTTCCCTCTGGCCATTAAGACAAGGAGACCCACAGATACCCTAACCACACTAAGGTGGATTAAACTCCTTTGTACCCGTAACCATCACTATCAAGAATTCACTGTAGGGATGGGGTAGGGGGCATGCACCAGGGCCAACAAAACTTTAGCTAGCCAATGCATCACGCCTACAATTCCCAAAGCCAGAGCACAGTGGTGAGGCAGGAGCTTTTTGCTCTTGTTTCACCATTGTATTCAACTCATCTGCATCCTCTCTGGATGCAGATGAGTTGAATCCAGGACATACCTCCCGATGACTGGGACCGTAGGACAGGACTCGGAATCCGGGACTGTCCCGCTAAATCTGGGACAGCTGGGAGGTATGATGAGCTTGCCGACAGAAACTCCAGAATACTGTCTGCCTCCATGACCAGTACTATTTCTTATATATCTCCAGTTCTGAGAATCTCCAGAAACGTTCACATCCATAGATATAAAAGATACTAGCACCTATTTCTATAAGCTTTTCTCTTGCAGTTTTCAGACTTTGCTCTTCAATCTCCTGTAATGGTGCCTTTACAATAATACAATAAAACACTGAGTAGAATTGTAATAGCAGCAAAACAAATAGGCAAATAACACAAGAAAAGAAAGAGGATATTGTATTTTCTGCCCTCCTCCTGAAAAATCGTTTCATTAGAGGTAACAACTTTTAATAAAACAAAAAAATACATTACAGATATTGGCAAAGCATTAGTAAATGAATTTGGTGGTTCAATGAGAGTTTAGCTACATTGCATGATAGACCGCAGAGGAGCCGGCAATGTGGATTTCATATTACAGCACATGCAGAGAAGTAAAGTCGTCAGAATTGCCGCTCATCCTTCGCAACAGGCTGCTAGATTATCAAACCATAAATGACAAGCAACTTTTTGGCTTAGGCCCCTCTTTGCAGAAAAGCTTCTTTTTTATTGCAGATTTTGCTGTTTTTTTTTGTTTTTTTTTTACCCAATGCCAGGAATGGATTATGCATAAAGGAAAAGTATAAGAGCTTCTTTTAGGTTTACATTCCAAAATTTGCAACATAAAAGGCAACTTGATGCTTTAGCTTACATACATTTAGTTCCCTTTGGCACCATATGGAACATTATTAATTACTTTGACATGGTCATATTTATTGTCTAGTAATACTAGTAATATTGTTATTGTTAAAGGGATTCTATCATTAGAATCCCATTTTCCACAAACACCACGCCAGAATAGCCTTAAGCAAGGCTATTCTTCTCTTACCTTTAGAAATCTTCTCTGCGCCGCCGCTCGGTAGAAATTACAGATTTTGTCATAATGCTAATGAGTTTTCAGACAGCACTGGGGGCGTCCCCTGTGCTGCTTGAAAACTCTCCATCACCTACTGGCACGCCTCTCTGCCACGTCCTCTGCGATGGTGTCTTCAGGACCTAAATCCCACGCATGCACAGTCGGCTCTGCCATCGCGCTTTTGGGCAGAGTCAACTCCGCATGTCTGTGCGGCCATTTTCTTGTGGCATGCACAGTACGCTCAGGACGCCCCCAGTGATGTTTGAGCGCAGTGCTATCTGAAAACTCATTAGCATAATGTCGAAAACCAGGATATCTGCCGAATGGCGGTACGGAAAAGAATTTTAACCCTTTCCCGACATCCGCCGTAATAGTACGGCGCATGTCGGGTGTGTAACTATGGCAACCGCCCGGGAGCCGGGTGGCCACCATAGCTGCCGGGTGTTTACTGCTTTAAGCAGTAGACAACCGGCTCTAATGTCTCCGATCGGTGATCAGACCCCCTGGGGTTCAAGACCCCTAGGGGGTCTAATAAATGCAAAAAAATTTTTTAAAAAAAGTTAAAAAAAATATAAAAAAATATAAAAAGTATTAAAAATTCAAACAACCCCCCTTTCCCTAGAACACATATAAAAGAAGTTAAAAACTGTGAAACACATACACATTAGGTATGCCTGTGTCCGAAATCGCCCGCTCTACAAATCTATAAAAATATTTTTCCTGTTCGGTAAACGCCGTAGCGGGAAAAATAGTAAAAAGTGGCAAACCGCTGTTTTTTCACTGTTTTGATTCTGATAAAAATTTGAATAAAAAGTGATCAAAGCAATAACATTTCCCGAAAATGGTAGAATTAAAAAGTACACCCAGCCCCGCAAAAAAAGATGCCCTATGCATCCCCGTACACTGACGTATAAAAAAGTTACGGCTGTCAGAATATGGCGACTTTTAGAAAAAAATTTTTTAACAGTTTTGGATTTTTTTTTAAGGGGTCAAAATGTAAATAAAACCATATAAATTTGGTATCCCTGGAATTGTACCGAAACACAGAATACAGAGGACATGTCATTTTGGCTGCACAATGAACGCCGTAAAACCGAAGCCCGTAAGAATGTCGCAGAAATGCATTTTTTCTTCAAATCCACCCCATTCAGAATTTTTTTTACAGGTTCCCTTTACATTCTACAGAATAATTAATGGTGGCATCATGAAGAAAAATTTGTCCCGCAAAAATTAAGACCTCATATGGCTTTGGGAGCGGAGAAATAAAAAAGTTATGGGGTTTAGAAGGAGGGGAGTCAAAAACGAAAACCGAAAATCAAAAAATGCCATCAGCAGGAAGAGGTTAATGGTAGGAGAAGAATAGCCTTTGTAAAGGCTATTCCGACGTGGTGTTTTTGGAAAATGGGGTTCTAACGATAGGATCCCTTTAATATCTGTGAATTAAAATGGTTCTCCCAAGATTGTAACTTATCACGTATTCATAGTACAGGGCCATTTTCCCCGTTTGAGTGAAGTGACAGTCAAGCATGTTCACCATTGAAGGTCTACTGGGCTTCCATGGGAGAAAGCAGGCCTACCCTATACACAGCGGTTCACCCATGTCTAGTATGCACCTTTTTTCTTTTGGGCCGATGATGTTTGCCATATATTGTTACTAGAGATGAGCGAGTATTGTTCGGATCAGCCGATCCGAACAGCACGCTAGTATAGAAATGAATGGACGTAGCCGGCACGTGGGGGGTTAAGCGGCCGGCCGCCGTCAAAGCGGAAGTACCAGGTGCATCCATTCATTTCTATGGAGCGTGCTGTTCGGATCGGCTGATCCGAACAGTACTCGCTCATCTCTAATTGTTATTTATTTATTTATTTAGCTTCCTTCTATAGCGCCGTCCTATTCCGCAGCGCTTTGCATAGACATTGTCACCATGAGAAGAACCCATCAATGAGTTACAAGTGTCAATGCCCACACATGTGCTGTTTTTCCTGAATGGTATCTGGTTGTGTGGATCGGGCCTTAATCTGATATCATTTGTTTATTTCCTAGTGTAACGCAGCTATTTATACCGACATATACCGAATGTCGCTGTTTTTCTCGTAAATAATTGAAGTAAACTAGTGATTCAGCAGCTTTGCCCATTGTTAATTTACTAGACAAACATAACACTGTTTTCATATGGTGTTTTTTGTTTTGGTACATCCCATGTGAATTGCTCATTAATGAAGCTATTAGTTACTGTGTAATGATTCTGATTGTGAGCTCAGGTGCACCGCTCCCTTGCGAATGCTTGCATGTACAGGGTACTGAATTTCCACCCCCACCCACCCAGAAATAAGAGCACAAAGGTCTGGGGTTAGCAGGCAGGGGGGCGCCGCTTCGTTAGCACTCCTCGTTTTCAGGTGTCACTCCTCATTTGGAAATAAGAATAAAAATAAGAATATCAGAAAGTGATTATCAAGCCCGGAGGGAGCTGTGAACAAGTGTGAGAGCCTGGAGAATCTCTCGTCCTTTGCTGTATAGGCAAATTAAGACTGCTCTCCTTAGTTAGGAAGAATTTTCAATATCCATCGTTCCCCAGGAGAGGAATCGCCAGCCTGCTCTTCGTCTGCCTTTCATATTCCGCAGCTGGGATTTTATGAGCTCATGCAGCTTAGGGAAATTGCTGCCAGTGTATGCCAAATCTTTTCCTACCACCTTCAAACCCGCAAGAACACCTCAGCACGTGAAGTGCCTTATTATGTTTTTTGTGGTTCCGATGTAAAGAACCACATGTTCTAGGTCTACCATCGGCGCCGCACCCTTCTAGTCAATCGCCTTGTTTAATTGCTTAGACTGCATTTCATCAAATGTGTCGGCTGTGGGTACATGTAGGAGGAAAACAACTTTCCATTAGTATAGAAGAAATGCCTATATAGATCTGTTCTGATGAAGAAAATTCTTCCTATTATTCTGTCCCATTACTTTGCTTACCCAACCAAACACATAAAATAATAGTATAATGATATCAAGTAACTTGATTGACAGTATACAATAGTGTCAGGGGCAAGACGGTGGCTCAGTGGTTGGCACTGCAGCCTTGCAGCGCTGGAGTCCTGGGTTCGAATCCTGCCAGGAAAAACATCTGCAAGGAGTTTGTATGTTCTTCCTGTGTTTGCGTGGATTTCCTCCCATTCTACAAAGACATACTGATAGGAAAAAAAAATGTGCTTTGTGATCCCTATATGGGGCTCACAATCTACAAAAAAAAAGTATACAATAGTGTTGGAAACAGGGGCCACATATCTACCCCATTTACCTACATATGCAGGGCAGATCTTTTATGTGTGAAGGTAGGAGTCCAACTCCGGCACAGGGTAGTAAAAATGTGAAAACAAAAAGAAGAACAGCACCGAGCCGTATATGGTGTAGTATTGTTGGGTGATGGTTTACCACAATAAGTGCCAAATTGACTTTCACCTGATGAAGTTGTGAAAAATTCACAACAACCAATGGCGCCTTGGAACCGATTCACAGGGGGTTCCTCCCTGGGTGGACATAAGCAGCAGAGTCCTTTTCACCAGTGGTGTGGATTGAAATGTCAAAGGATCAAAGTATAGGAACCGCGCTTCATCGCACAGTTCCTATACTTTGGTCCTTTGGCAGGGTAGTAAAAAGTCTTTCTCCTCCGTCTGCACCCAGTCATTGCCCAACCCAGTGGTAGACAAGACCCCAATATGGCATCAAATATGTAAAAACTGATCAGAAAGTTAGTTAGAAAATGACCAATGAAGTTTATTGTTTTTTTTCAACTATCCATTATAAGTAGAGGGAAAATGGATGACATTTGGCTTTCAAAAACAGTCAAGGACCAGATGCAAACTGGCCATTGAAAACAGACTAATGCTAGGTTCACACTAGCGTTCAGGTTTATGTACTCAGGGTTTGCTTTGGGACCTGAAAAATGGAACCCTATCCACTTAGGCGGCTACCTGCATGTAGGGCTTTAGCTGCCCAGGAATGTGAACATAAGCCTTAAAAAATTAAATCTGACCGTCTGAATGCCCCCTAGTTTAAGCTCTGCAGAGAAGAATGGTGGAAAATTTCTACAGTGCGTTGGGCTCGGCGGTTAAGCTCTATAACCTTGAGAGAGGGCGTGTTTTAAGCCCGAAATGCGTTGTGTGAAGTGCATTTAATATATCCATTTTGTTTACTTACCTGTGGTGGAAGCGCATTTCCTAAAATCTACAACTCATAGCGAAGTCTAGTTTTGATCCTTGATCCAAAGAAGATGGAATCAAAGGGTCTGAATACTTCATTCATTTCCATAATTGTGTGGATACCTGATTTGGCTTTGCCATTATCATGTACTATGCCCAGGTTACTGTAAAAAAAAGTATTGTTATTGATTGTGGAATAAGGGTGTAACGTACCAACAACTTGGCCTCCAAATTTATCTGCCTCTTCTCTCCTCTACAGTAGTGGCTGCTATGGGGCCCATGACCTTAAGGGGCCTGCTGCTTTTATGTTTAATGTAGAGTTGGAACCAACCCCTAAAGCCGAAGTTTGGCTGGAACAGTCCCACAATACCCCCTTTAAAGAGGACCTTTCAACATCTTCATCAACTCCAGCTCTTTGGGTCCTTTAATAGGCTCTGCTCCACTGATTTCCAGCACATTTGGATTTTTTTTCTCTAGTCCCTACTACACCCATGCAATCAATGCAGTTAGTTTTGTTGCTTGATATGTTATTTAGGCTCTGTACTGTCAGGTGGACAGTTTCAGGCAGAAGCAGGCAAGGATTAAAGTGGATAGTGTCAGAGCTCAGAATAACACCCCTTGTCTGCTCCTGCATGACACCGCCCTCCTGACAGTACAGATACTAAATAGCATATCAAGCACCAAAACTGACAGCACTGATTGCTCAGGAATGGTGGGGGCTAGAGAAAACAGTTTAATTGTGCTGGAATACTATTAAATGAAGTAAAGAGGTTCTTTTTGTTACAATATAACTTCTTGCCACTGCAGTTGTTTCCATGCTTCTTAAGCCACATTCAGACGGTCCTAATGGGTCTGTTTATACAGTCCATACTATAGCTGCAAATACAATCCCAAACACATATCTATTAACCCAAACTTACATGACCATAGATCAATATGATGCTACTAGTGTGAGTAATCAGATGCACAGTCAGGATGGGATTTGCATCCATAATATGGACTATATAGCATACAGTATGTGTATAGCATTACAGTCGTCTGAATAGAACCTAAGGTCATTTCATGCACAGAAACATTTTACTGAAAAATGCAGCAGTTATTGTGACGTTTTATACTTTTTAAGTAAAAGCAGTGGCGTAACTACCAGGGTAGCAGTGGTAGCGGCCGCCACAGGGCCTGTGTTTTTTTTTTTTCTTAATAGGCCGTTACTGGCTGGAGTTACTCCAGCCAGTAACGAGCCCTATTTACTTACCGATCCTGGCCCCTGGACCACAGGCCCCACAAACCTCATTATTATAATGAACGGAGGTCCAGAGGAGGAAAGCGAACATAAAAAACCATGTTACTTACCTTTCCGCGCTCCGGGCAGGTTCGAGCCTACTTCTGAATGCTCTCTGACGTCACGTGACCCAGGATGCAGGTCCTGCTCATGTGACATCATGGGTCATGTGACGTCCCGGACATCATTGAAGATAGCCGACACCACCGAGGAATGCAGCAGAGCCGGAGATAGGTAAGTAACATTGTTTTTTATGTTGGTATCTCCCCTCTTGGTCTCCGATTATTATACTCTGGGGTCTGAAAAGACCCCAGAGTATAATAATTGTTCATGGGTGTCCACAGTGGGGCATAATACTATGTGCAGGGGCCGCTATGGGGGATAATACTGTGTGCAGGGGCCACTATGGGGGATAATACTGTGTGTAGGGGCCACTATGGGGGATAATACTGTGCGCAGGGGCCACTATGGGGGATAATACTGTGTGCAGGGGCCACTATGAGGCATAATACTGTGTGCAGGGGCCACTATGGGGCATAATACTGTGTGCAGGGGCCACTATGGAGCATAATACTGTGTGCAGGGGCCACTATGGGGCATAATACTATATGTAGGGGCCACTATGGGGCATAATAGTATGTGCAGGGCCACTATGGGGCATAATAGAGCGTGCAGGAATTTGGGGGGAGGGTCGTTCGGGGTCTTCTGTGGGCGTCAGACTGGGGGGGGGGATCCATGTCAAAAGTTCATCACTGGGCCTCTCTGTTCCTAGTTACGCCACTGAGTAAAAGACAAGTGATTAAAAAGTTTTGGAACAGAATCAGTCCAGGTCAGGCCTAATAACCAAATGCCCTGATTTTGCTAGGTCAGTCCCAAATTTTCTGCAGTCCTGGATCGCAGTAAATTTGGCCTGAAAGGGACAGTATATGTCCCTATTTTACCATTGTTTAAGTTAGTAGTTATGGTCATGAAATAATATATCAGACGGTATTCCTTACATATGTGACACCACAGACTATATGTGAATTGAACCTTAAAGAAGTCCTGTCACCCCCAATCCATTGCCTCTGTGTTACAGGAAACTTGATAGTTTTGTAATTTAATATTCAGTATAACTTGATTTTGTCATTGCTCTTTCTGGTTTTAGGGGCCCGGTGGGAGGTCCTGCTCACTAACTGACAGCTCTGCCTATAGAAGTCTGTTTAAACATATGGCTGTCAATCACGGATAGCACCTCCCACTTGACTCCTAGGCTCAGAATGAACAGGAAATTTAATGAATACATATAATATAATCTTACTGAATCTTTTCCCACAAAACTATTTATCAATCTACTATCTGGTATATAGATATTCTAAAACATTTTAGGCTGGGTTCGCACTACCCTTGTAGTCCACCAACATACTGTATATACTAATGTGTCCATAGATGTTAATGGGTAAACATATGCAAACATAGGACATGATCCCACAATAGATAGGATCCTATACTACTAGTTGTAAACTCTTGGATCAATTTTTATTGTCTTTAGTGGTATATACTGTATATACAAATGTATAGGGGCTGGTGTATATTACAATTATCTGCTTACAGGTTCATAAAAGATGAACACAATGTGAGACTACCTTAGGCTGGGATCACACTTAGGAATTTCTGCAATTGTTGGGCTGGAATTGAACAAGGAAGTGTTATTTTACTCCTTCTATTAGACCAGGACTCCCAGGCATTTTATGTACAGTGATATCAAACATTGCTAAATCTCTCCAGGAAAACACATGGATGATATAGAATCATTTTGGTATACAAATGGTTAATGATTTATTACTATGCATCTTTTTTAGGCCATGACATTTCATTGTTAATATTATATGTTCATTGTATAGACAGTGATGCTAAAGGCTTGATATAATAATTACATGTGAACCTGCATGTAGAAGGTGCTGATCATAGTATCTGTATAGAGGAAGATACCTGGCGGGCACCGTTATGTCTCAGGATTACAGGGATTAGGATTGAACACTGGGGTAAATTTATTATCCCATTTACACCACAGTTTTCTGGCACAGATGTGTGATAATGGGCAGCACGGTGGCTCAGTGGTTAGCACTGCTAGTCCTAGGTTAGAGTCCAGCCAAGCACAACATCTGCAAGGAGTTGGTATGTTCTCCCCGTGTTTGTGTGGGTTTCCTCCGTGTACTCCAGTTTCCTCCCACATTCCAAAGACATATTGATAGATTGTAAGCCCTATGGGACAGTGACTGACAATATCTGTAAAGCGCTGCAGAATACGATGGAAGTAAGTACGCAAAATAATGTAGTAATGTATATTTGATGAAGGGCCTTCCTTGTGCCAGATGTATGACACTTTACCTGTTCTACGCCTCGATCGCCACTTTCCATGATTATGTGTGACATATTTCTTGCAAAGACTGCCATTATGCAGGAAATATACATCAGTTCCTCAGTGGTGTAGACTTCTATTCTGGCACACTTGATAAATCGTTTCGTATACCAATTTTAATACATCTGCTCCACTGTGTCTTACCACGAGAGAGAGTATAATTGCTTCTTACAATGCCCCATAAAGATTTAAAAAAAAAACAAAAAAACTTGCGAGTCTTCAGTAGGTGATACCTTTTTTAATGGCTATCTCATAATGATGACAGAATATGACGTTTCGAAGCTTCCTCTGGCTTCTTCTTCAGATATATCTAAAAACACTTTCTGCGGGCTGCATATTTATGTATAACTGGACACAGGAATAGGATTTCAGGAGGGAGGGGGGAAGATTTTAAGATTTTAAAAGGGAATTTTAAATCAAGAAAACAGCGACTGATTTATGAGTACAAGTGCATGACCCTATTCAAGACTCTGGATAGTGGAATGAACGTTTCACATAGGTTCATGTCTTTCTATACAAATCACTGAACTAAGACAGCCATAAAGATAAAGAACCTGGGAACTGGGAATTGATTATTTGCTTTTATATGTATATAGTAATAAGCCTCCTCCCCCCCTCCTGAAATCCTATCACTGTATCCAGATATATATATATATATATATATATATATATATATATATATATATATATATATATATATACAGCCTGCAGAAAGTGTTTTTAGATATATCTGAAGAAGAAGCCAGAGGGAGCTTCGAAACGTCATATTCTGTCATCATTATGAGTTAGCCATTAAAAAAGGTATCACCAACTGAAGATTTGCAAGTTTTTTGTTTTTTTATATTTCATAACCACTGGCTAACACGGTACAAAAACAAACATTTTCCTTATGCCCCATAAAGAGGCAACCTTTGGGTAGTGTACCTCTTGGTTAGAGACCATTGTGTTCTAGACTTGCCTTTTCAACGCACTTGAGGGCAGGTTTCCCAGTTAACAGACTTTGACAGGGGGCGCATCATCGGACTGAGAGAAGCAGGATGAGTAGAGAAGATCCTTTGATCCACCGACAGCAGCAAACTATCCATCATACAGACACAGATGACACCTTTCTTATACACCTGTCTCTGACCGGACCATTTCCAGACACTTAACAGATGGAAATTTGCTGTCACTGCACCCAAAGCTTCTCCTGCCATTGAAAGATAGCCACCAATGCCTTTGTTTACATAGGTGTCGCTAATGAGAAACCTACACTGCTACAGACTGGAACCGTATCATCTTTATCGACGAATCCTGGTCTTGTCTATATGCTGTGAGAATAGCACCAATGTCATCAGGTGATATTATGCTGTATAATTCCCAGACCCTCATCTTCATACACCATACACTATACTAACCGAGAACATACTGTAATAAAGTCCTGGGACACGCTTTCCAGGAAATTTTTGAGACAGATAGTTGGTTGAGCGGATTTCAGCCATTCCATAGGTGACATGTATATTTCATTTATCTAGAGTGTGGTGACACTCAGTGGTAGGTTTAAGTATAGCATATAATTCAATCGCTGCTCTAAGGAAAGTGTCTTCAGAAAATGTCCATAAAAACAGATTTTAAATAATTTTTGGCTGTTTTTAATTTTTCATGTCATTATCTTTGTTAAACAAACAAAAAAAATAAATAATGGAATTATAGAAGCTCCACCATCACCTGGTTGAAGTCTGGTATCAAGACCTTCTCTGCTTTATAGGATTATCCCCATCTTGGAGACTTTTTGTTATCTCCATCCTGCTACCTCCTTTGTATGCAATGATTTTGAATATACCCGGACCCCGTGCTGTGAGCTGTTCTGGCACATTATACAGCTGTAAGCAGCTCGGCTCCTATTCAGTTAAATGACCATTCCCCAATGCCAGCACTACTATACTATGCTATGCTATGCTATGCTATGCTATATTCTCAGCAGTCATCTCATTGTCAGCACAAACAGGATTACACTGGAAGTTAACACCTATAGATAACACAGGAACCATAATTCACAATGGTTGATGATCTCTGCTCATCTCCTTTCCCTCGCTGCACAATGACCTCTGCACAGGTCACAGAGCATGCCCACAACACTCTCCCACAGAAGATAAGGATTCATCTCCAGTCTACAATTTCCTATGGTCCATGTGGCTGCTGTAAAGGATATCTCTGAAAGTTTCCAAAAGAAAAACATGTAAAGAAATAAAAGAATAAATTAAAAACAAAGTCAACATACACAGTCCAGTCACATTAATGTGACCACCTGTCAAAATCCAGAATAACCCCCTTTGGCAGAGCGGACCGCTGCGAGACGTGCAGGAACAGAGGGGATGTTGTGATGATGATCACTGTAATGTTGAGCCATGCCGACTCCAGTGCCGTGGCCAGCTGTGCTAGGTTACGTGGTTGAGCAACCATGGCGTGAACAACCCGATCTTGGAGGTCCCACAGATTCTCGACTGGGTTCAAGTCCGGGGAGTTTGCTGGCCAAGGGAGTACGGTAAACTCATCCTGGTGCTCCTCGAACCACACATGTACACTGCGAGCTTTATGACACGTCGCATTGTCCTGCTGGTAGATGCCGTCATCCTGAGGAAAAACATTTCACATGTAGGGGTGAACATGGTCCGCAAGGATAGATGCATACTTGTGTTGATCCATCGTGCCTTCCACAATGATGAGTGCACCCAGATGGCTGATGACACGTGCCTTCTGCCATTGGTTATTTAACATTGACGTCAAACGTAGGCAGTGTTCACATTAATATGACTGGACTGTGTACATATAACAACAGACAATAAGACAAGGACTCAGAGAGTTCTACAGGTGGAAGTTTCCCAAAGACATGGTTGAACATCCTCGTTCTGTCCCCCCGCCACCAAAGTCAGTCGAAGTCCATCCATCCCACCTGGTAATGCTGGATCCTGCACTTTGCTATCTCTGGTGCTGCTCTCAGAAGTCCCAATGGAGGACACCGGAGGTGCAGGTAGGAGATCAGCGCCAATGCTTTACCATACCAGGCCATTAGGAGTTTGGCTACAGAATTAGTGACAGGTAGAAACAGCAGAGGAAGGGGGTTAGAAGTGAGGTGCCAATATCTTGACCTTGATAAATGGTGACCATCATCATCATCATTCAGGAGAGCGGTGGCTGGCTGGGGTCAGTAGGAGAACTGTGGAACTGCCCTCTTGTGTACGCCCCTGTAAAAACTGGCATATCAGGGAGCATGCACATTATTAGCATTTCAGTACACCAGATGCAATATCCTGCAGATATACCTGTTATGAAACAGAGATCATAAGATTGTACCCGAGTTATTCATTACTTCTGCACCTATAAAGCCAAGAATCTCAGCCCTGACCCCATGATGTGATGTAAAAGAGGCCAAATTATGTAACTCATAGTGGAAAATTTAGTAACCCACCTATGGCAGTTTTCTGGTGTACATGGGTGTGAATGTGATGCATCTTTGGCACACAACCCCCTGCACCAACAAGATGCCACATTGTTCCTTGAGCTTTCCGCCCACCATGAAAGTGGGTGGAGAAGAGTAAGGCCAAGGCAGGGAGAAGACATCTCGGATCAACAAATTTACTTTGACTGCCCAGAAAGCTTGTTGTTAGTTATACCTGAACTCTATGCCAGATTCTGACCAAGGCAGATTTCAACTCTAGCACAAGGAAGTGCACCTACTTCAGTAAGAAGATGGAGTCTCTTAATCATTAAGGCACATTTCGTACTTAAGACTGGTGTACAGAATGCCAATCTTAATAAATTATATTCAATTTAAAGGGTCTGTCAAACTGGATGAAAATATACAAGAAGGTGGAAATGGAAATGGGTGTCGGTTTGTGGGGGAAGCCTGCAAGACCCCATAGCAAGCTCGATGAAAGGAGTCTCACAAGGAAGGATTAAAGTGATTGAAACATTGGCTTAGATCCAACTAATTTTATTAATTAGACCCTGGCAGTCAGTCATATGAGGACTCATTTGTCACCATAAAAGATGTGGCAACTGCAATGTGAATACTGAGATGACATGTAAATTTATGCTTCAGTTTGGAGGTTGAGGTGTTATCTTAGCGATGGAGATAAGTTACTATCTTCTTCTCAATATTGCATGAAATGTGCTTAGCTTATCACTATTTGTTACTAAAGTGTGACTGCTGTATTCATCAATGGCAACCACCTCCACTTCCTGTATCTAAGACTGTAAGACTCCTGTGCTGCCCTTCTTCTCTGGAATACGTTACCCCCTTGTATGATTTCTATATGTTAGAGGGGCAAACCAATGGCTGAACACCTACCCTGGTGGCTCATCTGCCTTGAGAACAAAAGGATCAGACATGTTGTAATCCTTCAATATGGTAGAGGGAGGATTGGTCATACCCTTTAGATGGGACTCTTACAAAAATTGGCTTTTTCAGCCAACGTTCATCTCATGTGTATGGCCATCTTTACACCTGACATTCCCCTGAAATAGGGCAATTGGCATGAGCCTCATGGGTTTTTTTGCCTTCCCCTGGATCAACACTGTAGGGACTGTAGGGTTATAGGTTGGACTTGATGGACTAATGTCTTTATCCAACCTCATCTACTATGTAACTATGTAACTATAAAGGGTGTTTGCACCATGTAGTGAAGATTTAATGTATTCAATGTATTCAAAGTGAAGGAGGGGAAGCGTACAAATTGAGGTTTCTGGCCCCAATGCTGAATCTTTAATGGTGCCATTTCTTACCACGTGCTATCTATAATACAGGTGACTTCTTATATTGCATAGAGCCCGCTGGGCCCTCGATCTCATCACAATTACTACCTCTGCACCCCTATAGCTATGCCCTTGCCCAAACAGTGATCCCAGATTTCTAATGCAGGCTGCAAACAACACACAGATCTTATACAGATCTCCGAGCGGACTACACAGATGCCCGTGCTAATGCCAGTGCCTGTGAAAGTTCTGACGTGTTACAAATAATATAAAAAATTTGTTAATGTAATAGATATCCTTTAATCTGTGCAAGGAGCCTGCACTGCACCAATAATCCATTTACTTCTGGGAGTGAAGAGAGGATGTATGAGCAGCATGTTAGTCATAATAACAATGTAAACCCTTTCTGAGTCATAGATTATATTAGACTCATTGGAGTCATGAACATTAGCCGGACCTTCCACTGGGGAGCGGGTTTAACTCTTCGATGTACTTTGCTTTGAAATTACTCTGGCAAGCGAGGGGGCCTACAAGATGCTCCTGCATAGGGGTCCACTGCTGTCTCTGCCACTACCCATCTCAGAGTAATGTGTGTATTGTAGCCAGCAAGCACAGTTTACATATAGTTGATTTTGTGCTCATTTACTATATATGTGGTATCCCTGTTCCCCCAAAATCGCAAGTCAGCATCCTCCGCTATTATAGGCCACCCTCAGATAGAAGACATTTTTCGTATTTTTTTTAGCACAGCGTCTAGATGCTATTCTAAACCAATGGTTGTAACCAGTGATTCCTGAGTCATGTGACTTGCCAGTAGAGTCCTGAGTGTTCCCCATAAGCACTGGCAAGTGACAATATTACAAACAAATCCAGTGAAGAGAAGAAAATGTATCTGCAAATGTTTATGAATTCACAGTGTCCCAGTTTTTGAGTTTTATGCGGCTTCCAAGGTACAAGTGATCAGGAACCTCTATAGTAAAACAATGTCTACAGACTAAAGACTACATACACAGAGCTTTATATTGTGGCATTGGATTGTTTGGAGAAGGGTGCACATGAGGAAGATTGGGTGATCCATGTAGAAGAAGATGTGGAAGAGGAGGCATGTTTAGGATGACTTGCCGAGATGACATTGGTCAGACGGGGTACTATGTCTCCTTAAGGAGACATTGCCTTTCAATGTGCAGAGTCTTATAGACCATGCTACTCTACTAAGCATTCTAGAAAAAGAATATGCAAATAAATTCTACTTCATGGAAAAAGGAAAGCTTGTATCACCTTCTGGAAGATAGTTCCCAGTGGCGTAACTAAAGTCTCGTGGGCCCCGGTGCAATCTTTTGTCCGGGGCCCCCTACCTCATCCCTACAGAGAATTCTTGATAGTAATGGTTACGGGTGCGGAGGAGTTTAATCCCCCTTAGTGTGGTTAGGGGTAATCTGTGGGTCTCCTTGGCTTATGGGCAAATGGCAGCTGCACTCTCAATACTGATGCCAGTGCTTATGGGCCCCCTAAGGCTCCTGGGCCCCAGTGTGACCGCACCCCCTTAAGTTACACCCATGATAGTTCCCTAGAAATCTATGTCCGGCTTTCAAGAAACCTAGTGACATTGTCTGGGACTGAAGCCAAACCAGAATATCTCCTCCAAAAGGAAAAGAGACCTATGTGTATACAGATGTTTTAAGATTAGTGCCCCTCATCAGTGCAAAGCATGGTACCGAGGTAAGAGGCCCTCGATGGAGGACATACAGCACAAAGGTTAAGAGGCAGGTTAACCCCCCCCCCACCTTCCCAAACTCCTTTCCCCCATAAGATAGACTGGACACTATTGGGCCGTACCACAAAATAAACTTCTTCTGTGATTTACTCAACATGTGTCGATCATGAATGACTGGCTGATGACCCAAGGTCTAAGACATCAAAATCTACTTTGTGGTGCAGGAGTTTCCCCCAAGTTAAATTTAGGTGACCTTTTGGAGTGTATTGTGGGTGAAGTCACTTCACCGGAATGTGCTAATATGTTGTCTGTGTATCGGTATCAGCTGGAGGAAAAAGTTGAATCAGCAAACTGGGGTAAATGGTGGGATGTTATTTCTGTATGCTCCTACTGCAGGTTACAGAATGATTTTGTTTGTTTCGTTTGCTATTTTCACTTAGCGGGAGACAAACGCAATATTAGAAGGAAGCCATCTGTTTGGAGAGAAGTGAGGACGGTTTCAGCTCAAACAGACATGCCCCATCTCACAGTACCAATTACCACATGTGCATATTTTTGCCCTTGGCCCCGTATGTGAGCTAATTAGGAAATAATTAATTCCAGGTCTATGGAATAATGGTAATAGGACAATGTTGGACTGAATGCATTGCAATGCATTAATGAACAGCTCATGCTGTTTTTTAGCAAGATGAACGCGTCAAGTCAGCAAAAAAAACTTCAAGCTGATACTTGTATTACTTGATTTACCAAACTCAGCGTGAGCGAAATAGTCTCAGGAGGAGGTGTATTACTTTAAAGGGAAACAATACCCTAAAAATAAGGGGAGCTAGTGGTGTTAAAATGTTAAATTACCTAACAGGAAGGTATGAAGCGTTTTTTTCATAGGAGCTGCAACACTTCACATAGCTGCAAGCCTTCATTCGAGAGGAAGACTTTTCAACAACTGATGCTCAGATGAGTTGCATGAAATCACTTATTCTGCTGTCAGTTCTTACCACTTCCTCGTACAACATCTTGACTTAAGACGGAAATCATTTGCATCTTATCGTTATTAAACTGTATCACCGAGCCAAAAAAGCAGAAGTTTTCACTTAGGTGAGGGTTGTTCCTGTTCCTACCAAAAACTTTAATGCAGTTATGGGGGGGGATAGAAAACTTTTACAGTTGAATTGTACTCTGCATTCTATAAACTTGGTTCCCATATAGAAGACGGTCCTTTGCAGTGTCCCAGTGGTTGTCTTTACAAAACGCAGCCCCCCTTGCTGCCATGTTGGCTCTATGTGACATCAGCAACCCTGTTCTACTCCATCTACAGGTTAATAGTGTAGAGCAGAGTCAGTCATGTGACCACAAATCGGAAAATTAGCTGAGGAGGCAAAGAAGTGAGTCTCCAATCCCCCTGCTGTGCTCTATAGAGCCATTAATAGGGGAACCATCCTATTTATAAATGTGAAAGTTTGTGAGTTTGGATGTTTGTGGGTTTGTGTGTTTGGATGTTTGTTCCTCAATCACGCAAAACCTGATTTGGATGAAATTTTCCACAAACATAGTTATTTCACTGGATTGCGCAATAGGCTACTTTTCGTCACAATAGCACACATATGTTTTTCCCAGGACCCCCACAAAACCCAAACTCACATCACCATCTCTGCAATCTCACACACTTTGGACCATAGCAAGCCACAAAATTCATATTACCCTCTACAGTCTAGCCCCAAACCCCACACAATCACATTTACATATACTTTACCACTTTCACCCTCAACTTAACGATACTCCAGGAGGCTACCTCTTTAACCCTCCGCAGAGCCATGTTTGCCGACCCCCACCGCTCTGATGATCCGCAAAACCGAGCACCCAGCCACTCCACTGTGTTGCCAGGAGCATGCGCATCTTACCCACCTACAGAACGTGTTTCCAGCACGCCACCATTTTGCGCCTCCACCGTAGCCCGCAGCACCCGAACTACTCTCTCCAGCCCACCACATTCCCCGACGGCACTCTCACCTCACTGCTGTTTTGTCTTCACGATCCATCCACCTTCCTAGGTCTCCACACCAACGACACTGGTAAGTTCCGATAGCATATTTGCATTGGGACTACTTCTGGCTTGTATACTCCGATGTACCGTTTCAACACACCACAAACACGTAATGGTCGATAATAATGTCACCAATCTGCCTTACTGCCCACCTTATAATTACCCGGCGTCCCTTCACATAAACTAGAACTGAAGATTGGCGTCCCTGTTCTACTCATGCGTAATCTGGATGCACCCCGATTGTGTAATGGCACGAGGCTACGTGTCACACAACGAGGAACAAATATCATTGAA
Organism: Leptodactylus fuscus; assembly: GCF_031893055.1. NCBI lineage: Eukaryota > Metazoa > Chordata > Amphibia > Anura > Leptodactylidae > Leptodactylus > Leptodactylus fuscus. The sequence continues at coordinate 124,520,919 of NC_134271.1, forward strand.
GCCACTATTCTTACAGGAGCAGCTAAAGGTGACGGTGTGTTAACCCCACGTATTCCAATTATACCAAATAATTTCCCATTTCAATTCAAACGACTACAATTTCCCCTTAAATTGGCTTTTACAAAGACCATTAATAAATCCCAAGCACAAACGCTGAAAGTAGCAGGAATACATTTACCACACCATGCTTCTCACATGGACAACTTTATGTGGCTTGCTCAAGAGTATCCTGTGCCCAAAACTTACATGTACTGGCGGAAAAAAACAAATCATACAATGTCGTATATCGAAGTATATTCACTTGTAATACCTCTGTCCCAAAGACACTATGTACAGTTTATACCAACACCGTATAGCAGCTGAAATACAAATTACATTCAACACAAAAGTCTCACGTATTCTCAGAATTACAGCAAAAACAAGATACAAAGTTACATTTCATATCCCATCCCTTATAGAAATCAAATCAAATCAAATCAAAAAAGCTTTATTGGCACGTCCGAATAGGTATTTGGCATTGCCAAAGCTAGTAAAGTGGGCAGTGGGGGGGGGAGTTGAATTCGGTGGGTGAGTGGTGGGTAGGGGTGGGGTGGGGGGGTGGTTTGGGTTATAACAGTCCGTGGAGTATCATCTTCCTCTTCGTTGGTGACCGCTATATGGGGAGGTGGGGTTGGAGGTGGGGGTGGAGCGGGTGTATTGGGATAAATATAACAGTCCATGTAGTCTCATCTTCCTCTTGTTTGGTGACAGCTGGACACGTATTGGGCAGCGATCTCCACAGTGGCTTCTTCTTCTCCCAGTAGGATGTAGAGTTTCCTCTTCTCGTTTGCAGATATGAAGTCTGGGATGTGGGCAGAGAGTCTTTGGTAGTAGACGGCCCTCACAGCTGAGTATTTGGTGCAGTGTAGCAGGAAGTGGGTCTCGTCTTCTAGGGCCCCCTGGTCACAGTGCTGGCACAGTCTGTTCTCCCGTGGCTTGTACGTCTGCCTGTATCGCCCTGTCTCTATCTCTAGGTTGTGGGCGCTCAGTCTGTACCGGTTTAGGGTCTGTCTGTGCTTGGGGTGGCGTATTCTCTCCAGGTAGGTGGCCATGGTGTAGTCCAGGGGTAGGGAACGTACGGCTCTCCAGCTGTTGCAAAACTACAACTCCCAGCATGCATACTGGCTCTGCTGTTCTGGGAACACCCATGGAAGTGAATGGAGCATGCTGGGAGTTGTAGTTTCACAGCAGCTGGAGAGCCAAAGGTTCCCTACCCCTGGTGTAGTCCCTTTGTAGGGATTGGTACACGGTGAGTTTCTTGGAGTTATTTATTTCGTTTCTCCATTCTTCAATGTACCGCTCTCTGTTTGCCTCTGTGGTCGCCTTTATTTCGGCCTTGGTTATCATCTGTTGGTGTTTTTGGTTTGGTGGTTGGCTGTTGTTTGGTTGGTGGGTACACAGTACTAAAACCTTACCCGCGCCTGTATTCACCCACTTCTACAATCACCGCAGACAAAGTCGCAGGTACCAGCTAGTATTCTATAAAGAAGGAAAGTTTATACCCTGCACTGAAAGAATTGTAAAAAATCTTCTATCCTCACATAATCCCTTTAAGGCTAAGGCATTCCAAAGCAAAAAAGCGATGTGGGGAAAACCAAGGCGGCAACGCATCATTTACAGAAAGTTCTCAGTGGTTTCTGCTTTCTGCTTCCATTATACCTATAGGGAAACCGCTATATTTTCATAGGTATAATTGACATGCTGTGATTTCCAAAACCACAACGGTTTTGTAAATCGCTGCGCATATTTTACCGCAAAGTGGGGATGGGATTTTCTACATCCCTCCCACTTTGCAGTGACTGTAAAACAACACTTTATTTTGCGCGGTGTTTACACCACGTGGGTCCCCGGCCTAATAGAGATCTTGGGTGTTCCTCCAAATTATTGCCGCTGCAGTATACACATAACATTATCATCGACTGAACCATGTAATACATATAGAGGGTTCCAAACTTGATAGAACATGGTAGATGTTGGGGAAGAGAAGGGTCAAGATTCTATTGTTCTGGGGCAGCACGGTGGCTCAGTAGTTAGCACTGCAGGCTTGCCGTGTTGGAGTCCTAGGTTCAAATCCTGCCAGAGACAACATCTGCAAGGAGCTTGTATGTTCTCCCCATGTTTGTGTGGATTTTGTCTCATACTCCAAAGAAATACTGATAGGAAAAAAATGTACATTGTGAGCCCTATACGGGGGGCTCACAATGTACATTAAAAAAATTTATATTGTTCTTGGGTAGAAAAATCACAGCCAGAGACATCTACTGTCCACTGAGAATACATGTATACTTAGCCAAGACTAGCATGGAAGTGTATGAAGGGGAATAACCATTGGCTAAACAAATGTTTGTTCCATAGTAATCTAATGTTTATGGACTTCCTTACACTCTTAGGCTAGACATATACTTAAAATAAAAAGTGACCGTAACGTCGCAAATTGATTAATGGTGAGATCATTGGTATGAACGACCCCACCGTCGACACAAACAGTTTCGAAAAAACACATTTGTTTGAGTCTGAACAAAATGGCAAAGGACCGGCCAAGTTATCCCAGTCATGCCACTTTTATTTTTCTCTGCCACTTTTTAAAGTATCCAAACTTAACACTGTGGTGGAACCCCAATAACCAAAGTCCTAGTTTCAAGGTATACACAACATTTTCAACACCGCATTTATTTTTTGGTAGTCATTTGGCCATTTGCAGTATTTTTTAAAAATGATCATCTGATGGATAACTAGGAGCAGATGTGAACCTAGGATAAGGTTGATTGCAGTGCAAGTCTAAGCTATACATCAGGAACACTTCCATATTAAAACTGTACACCATATAGTCAAATTTTTCTTACATGACCCCTGACAAAAGCCAAAATATTACTTAAAGGTATTTTTCCATCTCAGTGTCTCTGCACCCTGCCTGCAGTCTCTTCTTCTTACTTCCTGTATTCCCCATTTCTCTTGCTGAACGGGCCTGAGAAGTCTCACAACACTTATGAAGATCAGATAATATGCAGATGCTTGTAGAGAATGAACTCAGTGTTATCTGTGAGTTTACATAGAAAAATAACAGCTTTATCAGAAAACTGCAATTAGCTGAGCTGATTGTCCTGCCAGCAAGAGCACTGAGTAAGTGACATCACTTGTCCTATAGGTCCGTGGTTATAGCAGTGCTGTGTAAACAATGTAAGGAATAAGTTCACACAGCAGGCAAACAAAGCAGCATTTCTAAAACAATATATTTAGGAAAAGTCTTCAATTTACATAAGCTACCAGTATAGATAGGATCCTTGAAATGGGACAACCCCTTTAATGGATACATTTAACTTATACTTTGGGATCTTTCCACATTTACACTGGTAATAGAACAACAGAACTGTGCATGGAGATCTTTCAGTAAGTTGGCCACACACCTTCAATAGCTATTAGGCAATGTCTATTCCTCCTGGGGGGGCGAAGGGTTGGTAGTGGGGGGGGAAGGGGCCACAGGGTAGGAGGAAGGAGCGAGAGAATGGGGCAGCGGGTAGGGAAAAAGGGGGGGTGGGCCAGGGGGGCTCGGGGGTCCATGGGTGCACTGGTGTAGGAAGGGCCCGCTGCGGCCAAAAGACAAAGGACTGGGCCGGGGTGGTGTTCCAGGTGGGTTGCGCAGGGAGTGAGGCTTTGGTCACACGTTAATAACGTGGCTTATTTTGGCACCGGAAAAAAACGTTTCCTAATTAGGAAGCGTTTTTTTTAAAGCTTGGCACGCTTTTTGTGGAGCGTTTTTTTGTAAAAACCGCTTATAGGCAGTTTTCCCATCCTTTAAGGGCTAGTTCACACGGGGCCAAAGGGGCGGATTTTGACAGCGGAATCCATGTCATAATCCGTCCCTTTACAATGGTGGTCTATGGAGACCACTAGCGAGCTGCCCTTTCTTCAGGCGGAAGCCATGACTTGCTGAGCCGCGGCTTCCGCCTGGCAGCCGCAACCTCCGGCGTCGGCCCATTCATTTGAGCTGACTCCGGGGTGGGGGAAGCTGCGACCGCGACATCGTGCCAGGCGGGTTTTGACCATATTTTGACTTCACTCCCTCAGTCAAAATATGGTCAAAATTCGCCCCACCACCCCCCGTGTGAATGAGCTCTAAGAGAATGGGCCGCATAAAACGCGTAGTTTTTTACCACGCGGTTTTTATAAAAAAAAACGCTTCCCATTCACTTCTATTGCTTTCTTCAGGCGGAAAACGCGTGAAGAAAGGTCATGTTGCTTCTTTTTCTCTGCTAGCAGAAAAAAAAAGCTAGCAGTCTACATAGACTAACATTGTATGGAGGATTATGATGTGGATTCTGCTGTCAAAATCCTCCTCCATGTCCTCGTGTGAAGTGCCGCAGGTACTGCTAGTAACTATATATATATATATATATATATATATATATATATATATATATATATACTGTATATATAGTCACCCTTGATTTAAGATGCTGCCGCGCTCAGCTAGTCGGTGAGGGGGTAACTAGTCTATACTTAGTCTATACTTATTTGACAGCAGTCAGCCTCTCTAGGGCCTGAAATGGCTGATAACAGGGAATACTAGCCTACAAAGACCCGCACAATTCCTGTACACCAGACTTTCTTGTCTGAACTTTCTAGTACAAAACAGTCACGTATTACAGCGCCATCTAGTGTCCAAGATAAGCACACCAAGCAGTAGGACTGGGCAAAACTTCCTTGATACATGGAGCATGCGCAATAGAGCGGCAACGTCAACAATCTCCGTCATCCCATCAGACACCCCCCCCCCCCCAATCGCACAATGAGCCGGTCCAGCGGGAGCGAGGCATGACACGCAAGCCCCACCTCATACTCCAGAAGTGACACGCAAGCTCCGCCCTACCCTCCTGCCTCCAGTAGAGGGGGTTTCCGGGATGGAGCCGGATGTTAGGGTTTGAATTTTCCAGGCAGTTTGAACACAGAAGGGGAGAGGGAGAGAAAGCGGAGGAGCTCGGGGTCCTGGTCTGGACAGCGCCGCTCCGGGTATGTACGTAGGACTGGCAGTACTTACAGTTAGTGTCCGCTAGTGTAGTGTCCAGGTGCTGTGTGACTACAACTCCCAGTGTCACTGCATGTTAGGAGTTGTAGTTGCCACAGACTAGGTTAGGTAGATCTTTCCTGGTGTATTGTTGGACCTTATTCTCTTCGCCTGTGTTTTGGCTCAGAGACCTGAAAGTAGGACCATGCAGCTGTGGCATCAGGTGTCTGAACTGGCCATTTAAAGGGATTGTCCAGAACTTGTCTAAGAGTAGATGGGGTCCCTGCCACTCCATCACCCCCTCTCCAGTGGTTGCTGCCAGGGTCTTATGTGTCAATGATAATGTCACACATCATCTATGCCAGGGGTCAGCGACCTTTGGCTCTCCGGCTGCTGTGAAACTACAACTCCCAACATGCTCCATCCACTTCCATGGGAGTTCCAAGAACAGCGGAGTTGTAGTTTGACAACAGCTGGAGTGCCGAAGGTTGCCTACCCCTGATCTATGTGATCTCTGCAGCCAATGACTGGCCTCTGCAGGGTTGTGCAGTACAAGTAGGTGTCACTATAGAGGTCAGTGATTGGTTGTAATGGTCATATGTATCTACAGCATGTCATCACTGCATGGGGGGGGGGGGGGGGGAGGCAGGGGCTTGGGGTAACAAGTACCACCATAGTGTCATGGCGGTGGATATAAATCTTATCTCCCATTGCATTAACTTTTTTTTTTTCTATAGTCAGGTGGACGTGGTAAACGTTTTTGTTATATACTTTAGTAGCCTATCTAACTTCCTTTTAATAGAAAACAGGCTGCTGCACAAAGTGACCTGTGCTGTGCAGGTCTCCATTATTACCATGACCTGTTTTTACTAGATGCAGCTGTATGAAATGGAGCAGTTTGCTTTCCTATTCCATATAGCATGCTGTATACCGTATGTAGGATGCTGAAAGGACACTATATAGACCTCACTCATGTAGTGGGAACCTATAGGTCAGATTACTGTAACTGCCTGAAGATGATAAACATACACTGCAAACCCTGTGTAAAAAAGAGCATTGCTGGGGATCTCATACACATACGCCATGGCTGTGTTGTTTTCATCTGAGCACACTATGGTCATGTTTGTTACTGTGTATTGTCGTGTTGTGTTTGTACATTGTGACTAAGAACACTCTTGTCCATAGGCTGAATACCTGTACACAGCTAGTCCTGCTCTCAGCTCAGAAGTGGATACAATTGTATCCAGTCTAGACAATGAGTTGAATAGATCAACAGCAGCTGCAAAATCATGAATGTTTTGCTACAATGTATCCGTCTGGAGCATTGTCTAGACTGAATCCAATTGTATCCGTGCCTCAGCTGTGAGTAGGGCTGTACCAGCATACACCAGTCCACTTGTGAATATAGGTTTCTTATTCACTGGCAGCAAACTGATGTTTTGATAAGGATGAGAAATGTAAAATATAGTTATGATATGAGATCTATGCACATTATTGGTGGAAATTCAAACTATTTCTTCAGAGGATTAGCTTAGCTTCTAATAGATAACTTGATCGCTTCATCATGAGGGAAATTTATAGTCAGTTTTGCTGGAGGCTGTGTAGGTATGTTTGATAAATTTTGCACTGGAGTGAGAGTGTGACAATTTTCTCATGTACCTCCACAACAACACGAGTAAGGGGGATTTCGACACCCCCAGGGAACAACTGGTAGTCAAGTCTTTAAAAGATCCCTTCTCCACCATCACTTCAGTTGTGTCTTGCCCCTCCGGATGGAAGTTTCCTTGCCAGTGTGCAGAGGTCCCTATACAAACCTCCTAGCCAAAGCCAGAGAGAGTCATCCTTGGCTTAGCCGTGTGCCCTACCTGCATTCTGGAGGCAGCCCCGGGCTCTTCTCCTCCTTGTGAGGTCTGGCAGCAATCTAGGCTCCTGGAGGGGTTCCATGGGGATAGGAATCCCTCCTTTCCCTGTTGCATTGTGGTAAAAGGAGTGACAGACACGTGTATGAAGCGCCATTGCTTCTCTATGACTTTCATTATGTGGCGGAGTTGCATAATACCGCATTGTGTCTGTACTTGAACACTACAGTTTGTAAAGTGCTGCAGAATATGTTGGCACAATATAAATAAAATGTATTCTTGTTATAATAATAAATGATCTAACAGTGCAAAATTCCCACGGTATTATTATTTACTGACAACAAGCAGACATCTTAAAGGCATTGTCTGAGACCCAATGGTGATGTATACTGATGACCTAACCACAGGAGGATATAAAATGATGAGGAATAGAAGTGTATATTAGGAAGTTGCTTAAGGTTGAGGTCACGTGTGCAGAATTGCTGTGATTTTTTTTTTTTTTTTGAACCAAAGCCAAGAGTGATTTTAAAAGGAAGCGCCTCTACTTGTCCCTTCTGTTAAAGAAGGACCTTTCACGTCCTCATAGATGTGCGGTATTATAAACCGATGGAAAGCTGACAGTGTGCTTTATTCAGCACTCCGATAGCTTTCCCAGCATGCACCTAGGTGCTTGAGATATCGGTAATTAATTTTGGCACTGTTATCTCCCCACTGTCAGAAGGGCAGGGCTTACAGCTTGGTGTCATTGCTGAACTGTGAGGAATGCCTCCCTGACAGAACTCTTTCATAGACTTGCACCGTCATCACTAGGCTATAAGAAGACATGAGCGAACACTGTTTGGATCAGCCGATCCGAACAGCACGCTCCCATAGAAATGAATGGAAGCACCTGGCACGTACACTTTGCCGATCGCCGTGCCAGGTGCTTCCATTCATTTCTATGGGAGCGTGCTGTTCGGAACGGCTGATCCGAACAGTGTTCACTCATCTCTAGCTATAAGGCATGCCCTTCTGACTGTGGGGAGATATTGGTGCTGAAACTAACCACACTGATATTTCCAGGATTGGGACACATACCAGTAAAGCCAAGAGTCCACTGGATTTAACGTCCCGTCGGCTTTCTAGCAGTATACAATGCTACATATCGGAGAGGACATGAAAATGCGGCTTTTACGTCACGTGTGGCCCCAGCTTAAAGGGGTCTCCAAGGACAGCAAAAAGAAGTCTCAAGGAGGATCTTTTACCACCTCTACCAATTCCAATTCTTTACATCCATCGATTCTAGTGCAGTTGGATTTTTTAATTTCTTTTTTGTCTAGCCCACACCATTCCTGAGCAATAATTTGTTAGTTTCAGGAAAATTATGCTCTCTGCTTTCAATATTAGATCTGCAAGGATCCGATGGCAAAGCCCACTGAAAATATGCTTGTCTTTTTGTTCTGAGGCTGTCCAAACTCTTCTCACAGCTACTGCTGACAACTAGACAGCTCCTGTCATGCAGTTATAATGATGCTGGGGTCAAGATGGTTTCTGGTCTAAAGCAAACAAGAGATTGAACTACAGGGAAGTATGAGTGTGATAGATGGTCAGGTGAGGGCTGCACGGATATAAAAACTTTTCTCTGAAGTCTTTATTTAAATTGGATCCATTACAGTTTTCCCTGTAGGACAGGACTTGAAGTAGTCATGTGACGGGGCTGAACTATGGCCAGTAAACCACTTATACAGCTACCCCAATATACAGCACAGAAAGTGGCCGTGTACATTCTAATATATGTTGTGTTTATTGGCAGATATCAGAACGGGGACTGTAACAACATGAGCACCACCAGCTCTTCGGCCGCAGCCAGCTCGCGTGAGTAATATTAATTCATTGACCGACCTGGAATCCGTTGCCACCTATCTATCTCTGTATGTGGTAGGCCTTGCTCCAGACTGCAAAATCCACAACTTGCTCATAATTCCATACAAAATATTTCCACTACCTGTGCATGGAGTATTTAAATCTCCACCCATATCAAATGTATTTTAAATTGTGGTGGATATAGGGCGTGGAATAGACAAGGCAAATCTGCCACCCATGAACTTAAAGGGGCTCTATCAGCAAAATCATGCTAATAGAGCCCCACATATGTGTGAATAGCCTTTAAAAAGGCTATTCAGGCACCGTAAATCTTATATTAACCCCCGGTCCCGTTTTTAAATAAAAGGATAAAAACATATATGCAAAACTTACCTGAACGTGCACCCTGGGCGGGGATAAACGATGCGACGTCAGCTTCGGGCACGCCTGCCTCTTCTGTCTTCTTGGAGTAACGCCTCTTGCTCCGTGTCTTCTTCCAGCTTCTTCTCGTGAAATCCCGCGCCTGCGTAGTAGCGCTTCCCTCCGAATCGCTACTGCGCAGGCTCAGTCCCCGTAGACGTACGCGACAGTACTGCGCATGCGCAGTACAATCGCGAATTGCCATTAAGTGAAATGGCAAGTGAGCCTGTGCAGTAGCGATCGGGAGGGAAGCGCTACTACACAGACGCGGGATTTCACAAAAAGAAGCCGGAAGAAGACACGGAGAAGAGGGCGTTACTCCAAGAAGACAGAAGAGGCAGGCGTGCCCGAAGATGACGTCGCACCGTGCACCTCCGCCCAGGGTGCACGTTCAAGTAAGTTTTGCATATATGTTTTTATCCTTTTATTTAAAAACGGGACTGGGGGTTAATGTAAGATTTACGGTGCCTGAATAGCCTTTTTAAAGGCTATTCACGCATTTGTGGGGCTCTATTAGCATGATTTTGCTGGTAGAGCCCCTTTAACCTTAGTGATAACCAGTAGAGATGAGCGAACACTGTTCGGATCAGCTGATCCGAACAGCACGCACCCATAGAAATGAATGGAAGCACCTGTGATGCCGGCCGGCAAAGTCAGCGTCACAGGTGCTTCCATTCATTTCTATGGGAGCGTGCTATTCGGATCAGCTGATCCGAACAGTGTTCGCTCATCTCTAATAACCAGCATGGTTGTGGAATTTTTTGTCAAATTTCTTATCTCTCTCTCTCTCTCTCTCTCTCTCTCTCTCTCTCTCTCTCTCTCTCTCTCTCTCTCTCTCTCTCTCTCTCTCTCTCTCTCTCTCTCTCTCTCTCTCTCTCTCTCTAGCCTTTCTAATGTAAATGTAGAATACATTTTGGTATACACATGTTCACACAATAAAACCAGTCTCATATAATCGTAACAGGCTGCATGCTGTGTGGGCGTACAGATGACTGCATCGAGAAATACGGGGAGAAAAAAACCTACCCAGAACACAACTTAACGTTACATTATTACTGTCTAGTAAGTATACAGAACGTCATTGCTTGCTAGGGGCAACACGGTGGCTCAGTGGTTAGCACTGCAGCCTTGCAGCGCTGGAGTCCTGGGTTCGAATCCTGCCAGGAACAACACCTGACAGGGCTCGTTCACATCTGCGCCGGTCTCCGTTCATGCAGGTTTCCTGCACAAAACTGAGCAGGAGATGGAAATCTGCAGGACTCTTTCAAACCCATTCATTTGAATGGATTTGAAGGGTGAGCGGTGGTGAGCATTTTATGCTCTCTGCTGCGAAACCGGTTTTTTTTAAATCGGACACAGAGTCGGACATGCAGTACTCTGTGTCTGGTTTCAAAAACACGGTTTCACGGCGGAGAGCATAAAACGCTCACCGGCGCACACGGCAGACAGAAGACAGAAAGCTCAGAACGGACTCCGAGCGCTAGTGTGAACCTAGCGTAAGGAGTTTGTATGTTCTCCCCGTCTTTGCGTGGATTTCCTCCCATACTCCAAAGACATACTGATAGGGAAAAATGTACGTTTTGAGCCCTATATGCGCCCATTCGTTACTATCTGTTAGCCATAGACCTTAATGTTAAAAAATAATGGACGCTTGCTTTCTGTTATTATGAATGGACATAAAAGTCCTGCACCCCGTGTTATGTGTGCGGAAAATAAAGAGGACACTAATGAAGAACAGAAAAAAAGCCCATTGAAATCAATGGAATTTACGACAGTTCTATTGGTGTCCATTGTTAAAATTTTTTAACAGATTCTAGTAACTGACTCCACTAACGATAGTGTGAACATTCCCCTCTAGTAGTAGTATGCTCTCCCCGTGTTTGTGTGGATTTCCTCCCATTCTACAAAGACATATTGATAGGAGAAAAAAAATACGTTGTGATCCCTACATGGGGCTCACTATCTATCTATCTATCTATCTATCTATCTATCTATCTATCTATCTATCTAAAAAAGTAATTGCTTACTGGATAAGAGGGACCCTCGAAAATAAGCTTGACAAGGTGTCTTCCAGCAAGCAAAAGGCGACCTGGCCATGACTCTCTCCGTTGTCGAAACTGCTGAGCCTGCAGCACATATTGGATGTCTCAGGACCCCTTTCTCCAGGGGGATAGAGGTCTCTGCCATTAGACATTTATGGCATATCCAAATGTGTCTCAATGAAATATGCGAGCCCTAATGCAATAGGCCAACCATAAAGATACCCGTGCACATGATGTAGTGCACTGTTCAGATAATGAGAGCTTAATGTGAACAATTTCTCTCCTAGCTGCTTTCCAGTGGCATCTGGCAAAGAGGCAATGAAGATGAAGGTATATATGGATTCCTTGTCAGTGACATTAAGAAGGAATTAAACAGGGCCAGGAAATTGGTAAGCGCCAAGTGTGTGTTGCTCTGATGAACTCCTCAGACTTTGTGTATTAAAAGGGTTGTCCAGCCAGAAAATGATTTTTTCATACTGATGACCTATCTACATGATCTGACACTTGGACGCTGTACAGGTTATTTGTTGCAGTAGCCTGAGGTCGCAAGAAATGACAGCAGTCTACTGGAAGTGTTTGGCTGCTCCTAGTCAGGTAATGGGAGAGGTGCTGACATTCCCCGGGATCACTGCTGTACAGTGGATGGGCTGCAGAGCTGCTCCTATTACTTGACTTGCTCCCCGCCCACTGCTGTAACTTACAGAACCTGGGTGTTGCTGGAACAGCTGATCTACGTGGGCTCTGGCTGTCAAACCCCCACAGATCAAATACTTAGGCCATCAATATGAATTCTGGGGCCGTTGAAGGTTGTAGCTCAATGAGCACCAACATATTCAGCAGCACTTTACAAAATGTAGGTTTCAAGTACAGACAAAATAACCTTTATCCCAAAAACAGCTATATAAGCAATGCTACCTCCGATGCCGCCCCTGCTACCCACCCCCTCTACCTCATAGATTGTAAGCTCTTGCGAGCAGAGCCCTCAGTCTCATTGTGTGAATTGACATTACTCTGTAATATCTCTTTTCATTACACATAAAGCAGTATGAGCCCTCACCAGTCGTGTCCTTTAATGTGCAGATGATGCCTGGACTTATAAAGTTCGATACGGCATCATATTCTGTGATCAATGAGACCAGTACAGCATCTAATAAGTCACAACAGAGCTGGATGATAATTCACATGTCTATAATCTCTCTTCCACCAGTAGTTGTCCTTCTCTTTCCTCCCCACCCCTCTCCGTAGACTTCTGTTGCCTACTGCTTAAAGCTGAACACACATTGATTTATGAAATTTAAAAAAGTCATAAAATGTCTTCACCTCTCTGAATAACCTGTCTCCATATTTTATTGCTAACCATTTTGCTTTGATTCCCAGAAATGCTCTGTTTGTAAAGGACATGGAGCGTCCATCGGCTGTGTCTTTCCTCGTTGTAAACGAGGTTATCATTTCCCTTGTGGATTAGAAAAAGAATGCATCTTCCAGTTTATGGACATCTTCAGGTAATTTCTAGCTTCTTAAAGGAAATCTGTCAGGGTGATTTTGGACACTAAACATCCACAGGCCCTTATGGACCGCAGGAGCGGAGCTTGGAATTGCATAGGTTCATCTAGTTTAAAGAGGACCTTTCACCATATCTGGGCACAGGCAGTGTTATATACTGCCAGAAAGCTGACAGTGCGCTGAATTCAGCGCACTGTCGGCTTTCCCGATCCGTGCCCGGTGTAAAGCGCTATCGGTCCCGGTACCGTAGCGCTTTACAGTCAGAAGGGCGTTTCTGACCATTAGCCAGAGACGTCCTTCTGCCTCGCGGCGCCAATCGCGCTGTGCTGTGGAGCCGGGAGGAACGCCACCTCCCTCCCTGATAATGCTCGTCTACGGACAAGCTGTGTGAGCAGAGGGAGGGGGCGTTCCTCCCCGCTCCACAGCACAGCGCGATTGGCGCCGCGAGGCAGAAGGACGTCTCTGGCTAATGGTCAGAAACGCCCTTCTGACCATAGAAGAGCTACGGTACCGGGCCGTAAGCTCTTCACACCGGGCACAGATCGGGAAAGCCGACAGTGCTCTGAACTCAGCGCACTGTCAGCTTTCTGGCAGTATATAGAACTGCCTGTGCCCGGATATGGTGAAAGGTCCTCTTTAATGCAAAGAGTGTCATTAAAAATTAAAGTAACAGTGACTGTGCCATTAGTGTGCTCCATTATTCTTTCAATAGAGAGATTTGCATAATTTTACTATAAATTTGTTCACCTCTTGTAGTTCTTACTGCTGGGAGCATCGACCTGTCCAAAAATTCCTCTCCACAAACAGTAAAGAGTCCTCTCCATGTATGATATGCCTGGAGACCATTGACCACGTTCCCTCTTACCACGTACTGCGAGGACCTTGCTGCAAGACATCCTGGTACCATAGAGACTGCCTCCAGGTATTTTGTGATGTCCTTGTTGTAGTATACCGCCTACTTTACAGCTCTTCCTCTATCCCGTCTTCATTTCCTTTATCTTGTTTCTATTGCAGCATCATGCTCTAAGTGCGGGACTATTTTTCTTCCGATGTACAGTATGCAACAACAGAGACATGTTCCAGAAGGAGATGCTACACATGGGAATCCATATTCCAGAAAGGTATGCTTTTTACTTTTCAACACTTTTTAAGTTGAACTATGGCCCGGTTCACATCTGTGTTAGGGCCATTCCGTTCCCCTCTCCGCATGAAAATGCGGAGAGAAAAGTCCTACGAGCAGCACTTTTTTCTCTGCATTTTTCGTGCAGAAACCACAGAGACCCTATTATAGTGTATGGGGTCTGCCGGTTTCCTAAGGTAACTGCTTTTCTATGTGGATTAGGTTTCCGTTTGGGTGTTCCCGAAGCGGACTCCCAGAACGGAAACCTAATGTGCAGGTGTGAACCGGGCCTGAGACCAAAGTTCACCTTTGATTTGAACATAATGCTCTTCCAGCATTGTGCTGAAGCCACTGATTGGCCTCAGGTAGAGGACCCGTGATGTCACAGGTAGTGACATTCAGGCTCATTGCTGATTGGCCTCCGTGTTCATGTGACTGCTGATGCCAATCAGCGGCTTCAGCACAGCGGAAACAGCTGACACAGGGGGAGCTTGTTTAAACTTTAAAAGGATTGTCCATTTTTTCCTGGACACCCCCTTTAATGGCAGAATTTTTTTTTTTACCTATATGTAGAGATGCGTCGTGGGAACTGGAAGAAAATGCTTTCCAAGATCTTTTGGTGCATCATCAGCGCTGTGATGTTCAAAAGTGCCTTTGTCGGAATGGTCGCGATTATAATATTCCAGACAGGTGAGTGTTTTCTAGATCACATGAAAGTCTGTTAAAGGGATTTTCCAGGATTGAGCTATGAACGACCTCTCCTTAGGAAAAGGTCCATCGGTAGAATATCAGTTGTAGTCTAGCATATTGCACTCTGACTTGTAACTCACACACACAGATAAGAGTGGATGTGAATCTATCACTCTTCTGAAAGAGGTTCCCAGTCTTGTACCGGATTTCACTTGTAAAAGGGAACGTGATCCCATAATGGATTGTAGAATGGTTGCTGTGTGAAAAATATAAATTGGTTTATTTTTTAGTAAATATCATCGGATGTCTGATTGGACTCCACCACGCAGGGGGAGTACCATAAGGCCACTCTGTTTTCCGGTTTTTGTAACTGATATCAGCAGAAATTAATATTTCCTTATTTCTTTTTCACAGACTAGTCTGATCTAGAAATACAATTTTAATTCTGAACATGCATTTATTTTAATTTTGTCTGTCTAGTAAGTGGGAGATCGTGCGCTGCCAGTGCTGCGGGGCCAGTGGTACACACATTGCTTGCTCCTTGATTGAGCAGAACCAGACATGGGAGTGTGCAGAATGTCGAAGCATCAGCTGTTCACCAGGTAACTGAATTTTACTGTATTTTATTTTTGTTGGGTCATAGTAACCCCTGCGATGAATAACTTTGCAAGCAGGACTTTTCTCTCCACATTTTTCATGCGGAAACCCGGCGGACCCCATTATAATTTGTGGATTCCGCAGATAACTGCTCTTTAAGCGGATTAGGTTTCTGATCTTCGGGTCCCCAATCAGACGCAAAGAACAGAAACCCAGGCGTGAACCTAGTGTCAATGCCACTCTATATTGTCATACACTTTGTTAAATACCTTTAAGACTAGAAGCAATGGAAGTTCATGTGCAACCTGCAGCTAGTGGTAAATGCATGTATCCAGTTGAGGTAACACTCGTAAGGTGGTGATACACTATCTACACAATAG
Source organism: Leptodactylus fuscus (assembly GCF_031893055.1). Taxonomy (NCBI): domain Eukaryota; kingdom Metazoa; phylum Chordata; class Amphibia; order Anura; family Leptodactylidae; genus Leptodactylus; species Leptodactylus fuscus. Next base: position 124,536,413 of record NC_134271.1, read on the forward strand.
TTAAACGGTATTTGCCTTACAGAGACGTGAAAGTATCGGTAGCCATGGACTAGAAGCATCTATATCCACATGCAGGTACATAGTGTGTCACCACCATAAGAGAAGCACCTATACAATTTAGCAACTCCATATGAGCCACACTTGCCACAGGATGCAAACCCCTGCTCTATCTACTAGGATTGCTGGGACTCATGTCAGTCACATAAATGGGGGTTTCCAAGAGCCACCTGTACATCACAGCTCCAATTTACATCACCTCAACAGTACTGATTGTGATCGTTGTTCCAAAAGTCCCATCATAGTCAATGGAGCGGTGGTCCCCAAGTTCCATTCACATGGGGCACTCAGGACCTACCCGTTATGCTGCTTGGAGGTCCCAGCTGTTACATGCCCCGTTATCAGGCACTTAAAGGGATTCTGTCATTAAAATTACATTTTTTGTCCCTAATACGTAGGAATGGCCTTAAGAAAATCTGTTCTTCTCCTACCTTTAGATGTCTTCTCCGCACCGCCGTTCGATAAAAATCCCATTTTTCTTCGGCATGTAAATTAGTTCTCTCGCAGCACTGGGGGCGTCCAATGCTGCAAGAGAAATCTTCAGCGCTGCCTCCATCTTTGTCTGGAATGGCCGCGCCCATTTTTTTCGTGGCAGCAAGCCCCCAATGCTGCAGGAGAACTCGTTTGCATACAGAAAAAAACCGTGATTTATACCGAACAGCGGTGCGGAGAAGACATCTAAAGGTAGGAGAAGAATAGCCTTTCTTAAGGCTATTCCTACGTGTTAGGTACAAAAAATGTCATTTTAATGATAGGATCCCTTTAACTCCTATTCTGTGAATAGGGCATGAGTAGTGGGAATACTCCTACAAATCATATCTGCAAACCAATGAAATAACAAAATAACATTTCTTCTTGGACAACCCCCTATAAGTTCTGGTTCTGGTTGTGGTCAGATGCGTTGATTTTCTCTGATTTCCTTGCAGTAAAAAGACCATATCCTGCATCTCCTAACTGGTCGGAAACGCTTAATAATTCAGGGTTTGATAGTGAACAGCCAACTCCAAAATGTCGAAGGCGATCAAAACCGTCAAGAAAAGTTCTTCTAACGTAAGCACTAAACAGAGTGTCACCTATAGGTGGTAGAATTCTTTTCTTTTTGTGCTGAATGGCCACTTTATTACAGATACCTGCCCTTTCACTATTGGATCTTCCCTTTATGGGCATTAGGCATATGAACCCAGAGCGCAGTATAAAATCAATTGGGAGCGCTCCAAATAACATGTCCAAATGCACAGCTCAGTGTTTCCTTATAGCTATATGCGCTAACAGCAGACATCCAATGCCATTGCTGTCAAAGGGAAACAAAATGGCAAGATTCCAGTGGACAAAAGAGCCATCATCATTTAAGGGCTAGTTCACACGGGGTACGGGACTGCATATTTTGGTCCTGATTTTGATGTGGGAAGCCGCGTCAGAATAGGACCAAAATGTGCCTGCCGCAGCTTCCCGCTCCAGAGTAGGCCGAAATGAATGGGCCTAGTCTGGATGGTGCTACCGCTCACGGAAAAAAGTAAGCTAGCGGTCTACATAGACCTCTATTGTGAGGTGGCAGATTCTGAGGTTAATTTGGCATCAAAATCCGCCCCTCTTGCCCCCTGTGAACGAGTCCTAAGATGAATCCAGGTTTCTGCTGCACCGTGTTGTTAGGAGGGTCAGCATTTAGTGCAAGTAGCTGAATTCGATGAACCCTTCCTATTAACAGGTCAGCCTTGTGAAATAGTGGTGTTAGGAATATTTTCTTGCCATACCGTGGGTATTCTCATACTTGTGAATACCATGACAAATAGCTAAAGAGCTACTACAAGGGTGTCAGAGTACACTGCTGTAGAGGAGAATAACATGTCCATAGTCATAGCTGTGCTTCCTTTTATGATGTGGCTGAATAATCTAATGTTTTGTTTTTTTTTCTTTCCAGTGAGGTTCAAAGGCATATTTCCGATATCCTGCACGAGATGAAATCTCAGATCAATAATTCCGTTTTCGGTATGAAAGTGCAAAGCAAGTCCATCTTTTACAGTTCACTTACTTGTTTCCGCAAGAAATGCTTTTCTCCGTGCAGACCCCTGGAAATCACATTGACTAGTAAGGGGAGATCAGAAGACCTGTCTGTACCCAGTTACTTAAAACTACTACTGGATTCCATCATGAATTCCAGCATGTTTGAGGGATCAGAGCGTAAAAATCTGTCATTAAACATGAATGGTAAGTTCATTATTTCTATCTTAATGTATCTGTATACCTAGGTACTATACAGATTGTCTACAATGTGCTTTCTAGTGTGTTAGGTTTTCCATAACATTAGTAGACATGTAATAAAACAAAGAAAGAAAAACATTTTGGCTTGGTAGATATGACTGCCTATAGAACTTGACATGGCGATGCACATACATTGGGTTCATATGCTTACACAATGTAGCTAGCGTTCAGTAAGTCTGTTTCAATACTGTATTTTTTTTTTAGTTTCATAGTTGTGCATTACACACACAAATGGATGCAGTTTAGGATGGGTTCACACCTGCGCCCCGGTCTCGGCTTTAAATTTCCGTCTTCTGCCCAAGAAACTGGACAGGAGACGGAAACCGGTAGTCATTTTTCAAACCCATTCACCATTCATTTGAATGGGTTTGCAAAGTGTCCGCCCATAAGCATTTTATGGCCTCCGTGGCGAAACCGTTTTTTTTTTTTTTTTAACCGGACACAAAGACGGACATGCAGGACTTTGTGTCCAGTTAAAAAAAAAAAAAATTCGCCGCGGAGACCATAAAACGCTCACAGGCGTACACGGTCTGCCGGGTTTCTGTCTCCTGTCGGCAGAAGAAGGAAACTGAATACGAAGACTGGATGCAGATGTGATCCCGCCCTAAAGTGGGTTTCAGTTATTAGATCAGTGGTAGTCCTATCTTATGCACCCCTGCTGTAGGCATTGTGGTACTCATGTGAGAGCTGCAGCTTCTTCAATGTCTACATCATGTTGGAATCTGGTTTGTACTTACATACTTCACATAGTGGTGGTCAATGGTATTACACCATTATCTCATTCACCTGAATGAGACAACAGTGCAATATCTTGCTCTGTTGCTATGCATGGTATCTGTTTGGAAGTACGAGCCAGTCTGCAACCCTAGGCTGATCAATACAGGTACCACACCATTCATTTGGGGCCTAAACACGAATGGTAGGCCATAGAAAACGAAATGCACAGGTAGAGTACAGCTGCAGTCTTCAGCTTGCATATTTCAATGCCCTTGAATCTTTTCATAATATATATTTTTTCTCCTTTCACAGCACTAAAGGATGACCTGTACTATGAAGCTGGCAGAATGCTGGCTATCGCATTGGTTCACGGGGGGCCAGCGCCAAGCTTTTTTTCGCCAACTCTTTTCTATTGCCTTATATATGATACTCACCATGTACAACCAATGTTGGAAGATGTGGCTGATCCCAACGTCTTGCAGGCAATATTGAAGGTAAAAAAGGGGTCATAACCCTTTACTATTTGTTATGGGTGCTGAAGGTTATAATCATGTAATGTATGAAAAACAGTGTTATCCTTAAAAGCTGAATGCTATATATAGTTGTTTATGCTTGAAACTGGTATAATGTTATATGATAAGATGGCGCCTGCAGCCAGGGTGGGTGCAAGAAAAACAAATGCTTGGCTTGCTGACAGAAGACAGCTCCCCAAGGTCACCACGCAGGACCGGGAGTAGCTGGCTATATATGGAACTGCTTACACTTTTTCTGTTTGATTGAGATGTACCATAATATAATGGCATACTGAAATCTTTGTGCATTAGAATAGCTGAAGATGGCAGAGTAAGGGATCAACTTTGAGAGTACGGTATATAAAGAATATACAATACAATATACAATGTGTCAAGAACCCACAAACTAAAAGATTTATAGGAGCCTGTCATAGCATGAAATATTAATAGTGTTAATGTCATTGATACAGGTCACACATACCTGGTATGATTCCTAAGTTTATCCAATCTTATGGTTAGTCTGTGGTTTACATTGAAGAAGCCATAAACATTTTTCCGACATTTTATCCCTTTGGAGTCTAAATTTTTCATCAGTGTGATTTGTCTGAGAATAATGTGCTACTTTTCTGTTGCAGATACAGTCTTGTCGGAGGATTAGTGAGTTGAAGGAGGTCACTGCTCAGTATTATGACTACCTGGAGAAGACTGGTACACTGCGACTTGTGCAAACCGTTAGTGACAAAAGCATCTTGATCAAGAATATTCTGAATTATCATGTCATTCGCCGGGTGCAGGAACCACTTGCAAGGTGACATTTTTGCAAAAACAAAACCCTTAAAAGTCCCAGTCATTACATTTTAAAGGGGCTCTATCAGCAAAATCATGCTGCTAGAGCCCCACATATGCGTGCATAGCCAGGGGGGGGGGTAGTTTAATATAACTTTACCGATGCCTGAATAGCCTTTTTAAAGGCTATGCACGCATATGTGCGGCTCTAGCAGCATGATTTTGCTGATAGAGCCCCTTTAAAGCGATTATGTGGGGAGAAAAGTGTTGGCACAATTCACTGCATTGGATAAGCAGGGTCGGGTCCTATTCAGATCATGTTTTTTTACATCCATTTAACAGATCCAAAAAACTGAAACAAACTGGTCAATTGCTGCTTTTGTTTTTTGGGGGGTTTTTTTGGAAGGAGGGGGGGATGGACACAACAGTATGGTAATAGTAAGTTTTTGTCTCCCACTAGAAAAAAACAGTCTCAATGAGTGCTATGTACACAGTGATAGGGAACGCAGGGACAGTAATCGGTTATCTGGCACAGTAACAGCTGACATCTTGAGCCCATAGGCTAATTTTGTAAGGACGTGTGTGTGTGTGTGTGTGTGTGTGTATATGTATGTATATAAATATATTGCAGAATTAGCAGTGAACCGCCTGGATGTATATATTCTATGGAAGGTCCTGAAGAGACCGGGGGAGGTTTTGTTTTTGTTTTGTTTTTTTCTTAAAGTCAGTAATGAATAGAGATGAGCGAACACTAAAATGTTCGAGGTTCGAAATTCGATTCGAACAGCCGCTCACTGTTCGAGTGTTCGAATGGGTTTCGAACCCCATTATAGTCTATGGGGAACATAAACTCGTTAAGGGGGAAACCCAAATTCGTGTCTGGAGGGTCACCAAGTCCACTATGACACCCCAGGAAATGATACCAACACCCTGGAATGACACTGGGACAGCAGGGGAAGCATGTCTGGGGGCATAAAAGTCACTTTATTTCATGGAAATCCCTGTCAGTTTGCGATTTTCGCAAGCTAACTTTTCCCCATAGAAATGCATTGGCCAGTGCTGATTGGCCAGAGTACGGAACTCGACCAATCAGCGCTGGCTCTGCTGGAGGAGGCGGAGTCTAAGATAGCTCCACACCAGTCTCCATTCAGGTCCGACCTTAGACTCCGCCTCCTCCGGCAGAGCCAGCGCTGATTGGCCGAAGGCTGGCCAATGCATTCCTATGCGAATGCAGAGACTTAGCAGTGCTGAGTCAGTTTTGCTCAACTACACATCTGATGCACACTCGGCACTGCTACATCAGATGTAGCAATCTGATGTAGCAGAGCCGAGGGTGCACTAGAACCCCTGTGCAAACTCAGTTCACGCTAATAGAATGCATTGGCCAGCGCTGATTGGCCAATGCATTCTATTAGCCCGATGAAGTAGAGCTGAATGTGTGTGCTAAGCACACACATTCAGCACTGCTTCATCAAGCCAATACAATGCATTAGCCAGTGCTGATTGGCCAGAGTACGGAATTCGGCCAATCAGCGCTGGCTCTGCTGGAGGAGGCGGAGTCTAAGGTCGCTCCACACCAGTCTCCATTCAGGTCCGACCTTAGACTCCGCCTCCTCCAGCAGAGCCAGCGCTGATTGGCCGAATTCCGTACTCTGGCCAATCAGCACTGGCTAATGCATTGTATTGGCTTGATGAAGCAGTGCTGAATGTGTGTGCTTAGCACACACATTCAGCTCTACTTCATCGGGCTAATAGAATGCATTGGCCAATCAGCGCTGGCCAATGCATTCTATTAGCGTGAACTGAGTTTGCACAGGGGTTCTAGTGCACCCTCGGCTCTGCTACATCAGATTGCTACATCTGATGTAGCAGTGCCGAGTGTGCATCAGATGTGTAGTTGAGCAAAACTGACTCAGCACTGCTAAGTCTCTGCATTCGCATAGGAATGCATTGGCCAGCCTTCGGCCAATCAGCGCTGGCTCTGCCGGAGGAGGCGGAGTCTAAGGTCGGACCTGAATGGAGACTGGTGTGGAGCGATCTTAGACTCCGCCTCCTCCAGCAGAGCCAGCGCTGATTGGTCGAGTTCCGTACTTTTGCCAATCAGCGCTGGCCAATGCATTCTATTAGCCCGATGAAGTAGAGCTGAATGTGTGTGCTTAGCACACACATTCAGCTCTACTTCATCGGGCTAATAGAATGCATTGGCCAATCAGCGCTGGCCAATGCATTCTATTAGCGTGAACTGAGTTTGCACAGGGGTTCTAGTGCACCCTCGGCTCTGCTACATCAGATTGCTACATCTGATGTAGCAGTGCCGAGTGTGCATCAGATGTGTAGTTGAGCAAAACTGACTCAGCACTGCTAAGTCTCTGCATTCGCATAGGAATGCATTGGCCAGCCTTCGGCCAATCAGCGCTGGCTCTGCCGGAGGAGGCGGAGTCTAAGGTCGGACCTGAATGGAGACTGGTGTGGAGCGATCTTAGACTCCGCCTCCTCCAGCAGAGCCAGCGCTGATTGGTCGAGTTCCGTACTCTGGCCAATCAGCGCTGGCCAATGCATTCTATTAGCCCGATGAAGTAGAGCTGAATGTGTGTGCTTAGCACACACATTCAGCTCTACTTCATCAGGCTAATAGAATACATTGGCCAATCAGCGCTGGCCAATGCATTCTATTAGCTTGATGAAGCAGAGTGTGCACAAGGGTTCAAGCGCACCCTCGGCTCTGATGTAGCAGAGCTGAGGGTGCACAAGGGTTCAAGTGCACCCTCGGCTCTCCTACATCAGAGCCGAGGGTGCGCTTGAACCCTTGTGCAGCCTCGGCTCTGCTACATCAGAGCCGAGGGTGCGCTTGAACCCTTGTGCACACTCTGCTTCATCAAGCTAATAGAATGCATTGGCCAGCACTGATTGGCCAGAGTACGGAATTCGGCCAATCAGCGCTGGCCAATGCATCCCTATGGGAAAAAGTTTATCTCACAAAAATCACAATTACACACCCGATAGAGCCCCAAAAAGTTATTTTTAATAACATTCCCCCCTAAATAAAGGTTACCCCTAGCTATCCCTGCCTGTACAGCTATCCCTGTCTCATAGTCACAAAGTTCACATTCTCATATGACCCGGATTTGAAATCCACTATTCGTCTAAAATGGAGGTCACCTGATTTCGGCAGCCAATGACTTTTTCCAATTTTTTTCAATGCCCCCAGTGTCGTAGTTCCTGTCCCACCTCCCCTGCGCTGTTATTGGTGCAAAAAAGGCGCCAGGGAAGGTGGGAGGGGAATCGAATTTTGGCGCACTTTACCACGTGGTGTTCGATTCGATTCGAACATGGCGAACACCCTGATATCCGATCGAACATGTGTTCGATAGAACACTGTTCGCTCATCTCTAGTAATGAATAGTATATGTGAAAATAAGAAGCTTCGTAATATATCTTCCTGACCATATATGTTTCCTTCTACATTAAACAAGCGGAGTTACATTGCACATATTACTGTATGTGCCCTGGCAACCTCTACCCTTTACTCTTGTTTCTCCCTTCAATGTCTATGTGTCCCCTGGTGAGTTTTCCTCTCCCCCCTCCCGGTTTCTCTTTCCCCTGTTCTTCTCCTCCCTTGTCTGTTTTTGGACTTGTATGACCACTAGCACGCGCATTTTTATGATGTTACCACCATAGCCTGTATTGTCCCTGCAGATCTTTGTCTTTGGGACATTGTGGGGCAGCGCTGCAGTACCTACAAGTATAAGCGATCTATATTAGAAAGTGGTTTAGCCCTTAAACTACAATGAACTCCCAGAGATTTTCCGCTTAGACTTTCTTTAGACTCTTTGATTTAACCTTATCCTGATGTTTATTTTTGTCATGTTTGTGATTTTAGGTTTAAGGAAGGCTTGAAGACACTAGGCGTTCTTGAGCGCATCCAGGCCTACCCCTCAGCCTTCTGGAGTATTCTCTGCATGAAGCCTGAGAAACTAACTGCAAAAGCGCTATCGGACCTCTTCAGCATCTCGTACCATAGAAGCCTGAGACACGTTCAGCAACGTAATGCGGTCAATCTTTGGGAGGAGTATTTAGAAGAGACACAAGGTGAGGCTTATTCAGTTACTGAGGTGCATGTCTATTGCGTAGCTATACACCTCTTTTATTCTTTATTTATGCCAGTGCTGTGGGGAGAGTACATTTTGGTTGGAGATAGTAGAACGTAAAGACCCTGGCTTCAAAATTAAGATATTAAATATTTATATTTTCTATTGTTTAATTTATTAAATGGTTACCGTAAGTGGAAAATGAAAATGGGACGTAATTTTTGTGCAATTGACACCACAAAATTGTGCATAACTTACAATGCCTCAAAACCAATCCAACAAATAGGAGCTACAAATTCAGACTAGTTTTCACTTGTAGACATTGTTAGTACATGTGCCTCATAGCGGATACCCAATGTGGATTTGGGATCCCCCCACCCCACACTCATACACATTAGACATTGTGCCAGTCCCAACCAAATCATGGGCTTGGCTGCCATTTCTCACAGTGAACGCCATAAAATCAAAGCTCTAAATTCACGCTTTATACATGGAAGAGAGTTAGAGTAACGGTTTCCCTTTTTAAAATGCAACGAATTATGTTGACACATCGATTATTTCCATCAATGTGAACTTTGTACTCCTCTGTGGTTAAAAATACTCCTCAAAAACATCCCCCGCATCATAGCAACAAAGGCTTGTTGAAAAAGTCGGGCATGATGTTTAAGGGGGCTGCCCCTAGAGGGCAGCAAACAAAGGCACTGTTTTCCTATTTACATCTTGGAAAACAAATTTGCATATTTTTCCCATAATCCCCCCAGTGGAGTGAAAAAGCTTTTGTAAGACTCCATACGTCTGAGAAGGTGATCTCTCCTTAGGGAGTGATATTATTCCCAGATCCTCAAAAACAGTGAGTAGTAGTTTTATTTTTTTTTTGGAAAAAAATGTAATGCGACCACTGGTTGCAACAGAATTCTAATTTAGTAGATTCTTCTTAAATAAATTTGATGTTTCCGATAATATTATTATTTATTATTATTATTATTAATCTTCTGTGTTTTTTCTTGTCTGCAGATGGAGCTACTGCCGTTTCCTTGGAAGACATCTTGAGTTTTGCCACAGGCATAGATTCCGTTCCTCCCACTGGTTTTCAGCCTCCTCCATCCATTTTGTTTCACTATGGCCATATAATACCCACTGCAAACAAACTCACTCACAACATGGAGCTTCCTGGGAACTGCAGCTATGAGAAATTTAGACAACGTATGGACAGTGCCATATGTGCCGCACTAAATAAAGGATAGACGTGACCCATGTCGCCTTGTGTGGAAGATGCAGTCTTCTATCTTGCTGCTGTTAGCTCTTAAGCCACGTGTCATTCAGATGGGAGTGACGCCAATGACCTCTGACGTACTTGCCTTCTTGCTACAATGCGATGAAAACGTGCAATTGCCTTTTTTTTAGATTTTCACCTGACCATAAAGGGATGTGTGGGTTCAGGAGCTCCTCAGGAAAACTGTATAGTAGACAAACATTTATTTAGGATCATTGGAAATTTGGTACTGCCTTCCATATTTTTAAATAGGAGAATTTTTTTATTTTTTATATTCGAAGTACAACAAATGCAATTGCAGGTACAATTATACTAGTGACCATGATGGTCAAAAAAAATCACTGCCATAAAACAAGTGCTTGGGTGCCAGATCCTTTTAAAATACTAAGAATAAGGTAATGGGGTGTTTTAAGTTCATTGTGCAAACTTTTACCAAAATACAAACAAATTTATTTCACAGTGAAAATGTAGTCCAGTTCTCAGGGCAAGCATGTTATAGAGGAGGAGGGGCTGAGCAGGTTGGTATATAGTGTTATGCAAAAAGCTGCAGTATAACTTGTATTTTATCCATTTGTATCTGCTCATTTTGGGCTTAGGAGTCCAGTGGGCGGTCCTACTTGGTGATTGACAGCTAAATCGAAATATGGACTTGGGTATGGCTGCCTTTGATTGAAGTAGACTGCTGGACTTCATAGCTTAGAATGAAGAGAGATTTAAAGGGATACTATCATTGGATACCCTTTTTATCTGACTAACATGTAGGAATAGCTTTAAGAAAGGCTATTTTTCTCCTACCTTTAGATGTTTTCTCCACGCCGCCGTTCGGTAGAAATCCGGGTTTTCTTCGGTATGCAAATGAGTTATCTCTCAGCACTGGGGGCGGTCCTAGGCGCTCTAACAGCACTGGGGCATCCCCAATGCTGTGAGAGAACTCTCCAGCGCCGCCTCCATCTTCTTCTGGAACACCCTCTCCCTGTGTTTTCTTCTGTCCTGGGTTTCATTCTTCTAGGCCTCGGGGAGAGCCGACTGCACATGTCTGTCGCCATTTTCTTGTGGCCTGGGCATGCGCAGACGGCTCGGCCCAAGACCTAGAAGATTGAATCCCAGGACGGAAGAAGACACAGGGAGAGGGCGTTCCAGAAGTAGATGGAGGTGGTGCTGGAGAGTTCTCTTGCAGCATTGGGGACGCCCCCAGTGCTGCGAGAGAACTTATTTGCATACAGACGAAAACCAGGATTTCTACTGAAGGCGGCACGGAGAAGACATTTAAAGGTAGGAGAAGAATAGCCTTTCTTAAGGCTATTCCTACGTGTTAGTCAGAAAAAAAGGGTATCCAATGAAAAGGGAACCTGTCACATTGTAATTGTACTTTGATTTGCAGGTTGCATGTTACAGACCAGCGGAGCTGAGCAGATTGATGTATAGTTTTGTGGGAAAGGATTCTGTAAAACTGTATTTTATTCCGTTAAAGGGGTTATCCAGGACTATGGTATTGATCTCCCCTTCTTGTCTGAGAAAGTAACATTGCATCTGTTGGTCATGTGGCCATGCTACGGCTCATTTGAATGGGACTGAGCTGCAGAGTGGCCGTGTGACCAACAGACATGATGTCACTTCCGAGTAGAGGAAGTGGAGCTCAGTATCCTAGTCCTGCCAGTTAATCCTGACTCATTCTGAACTCCATACTCTGGGCTTCAAGGCTCTCTATATACGTTGTCATACAGGAAAGACTGCCGATCCGCTCCAACGACTGTGCTCATAAGTCCTGGATGAGCAACAATTCTAATCAATAAGTAATAGGAGTCTTTTCCCACAAAACGAGATATCAATCTGCTCAGCTCTTCCTGCGCTATTACATGCTGCCTGAAGACTGGACTACATTTTCAATGTAACAGTGTCTCCATAATATTACATGCTATGGGTTTTGCCAATATTGAGTTTTTTTTGTCATCTGGTATCAGACACTATAACATGAAGCAGTTTCTCTTTCTCCCACCAAAATACCACAATTTCGACTCCTTCAATTAAAGGGCTGACCAGTATCCTTTTGCAAATTCAGCAAAGCTGGCATGCTGTGTTATAAACACACTAGTGTGATCTTGGCCTTAGTTTGTTTCTACTTAGCAGTAAATGGGCAGAAGAGAATATGCATTTTTGCGGGGCAACACGGTGCCTCAGAGGTTGGCATGCAGCCTTGCAGCGCTGGAGTCCTAGGTTCAAATCCTGCCAGGAACAACATCTGCAAGGAGTTTGTATGTTCTCCCTGTGTTTGCATGGATTTCCTCCCATTCTACAAAGACATACTGATAGGAAAAAAAAAAGTACAATGTGATTCCTATATGGGGCTCACAATCTACATAAAAAAAATATGCATTTTTTCAGTATACTCAAAGCAAAAGCTAAAATGTGATAAAGTAATGTAAATTTACATAATGAAACAAACAAAACAGACTCCACGTTACGGAAATGTAGAACACCCCCCCCCCTGCTTTTTACAGTACCAGCAAAGTGAACAGAATTGTTTAATCTCATCCCCACATTGCAGGGGGAAAAAAACGCTGTGCAAATACTTATATAGGATTGAGAGATAAAAAAAGAAAAAAAATGCAGCAAAACGCATTTACATTATTTTGCAGTGTTTTTGTTCTGTTTTTACAATGTGGAATGGCCTTCCTGCCCTTAATGCATTTTTCATACTGATGACCTGTCTCTGGAGATCAGACACCAGGACCCTGTATAGGTTCAGCTATTCCAGGTGCTCAAAGCCACAACAGTGGAAGTATGCATGCAGTCTGCTGCTCTGTGTACTGTATACTGGTGGGGCTGGGGATCTGCAGCTTTACTCCTTTTCAGGTAATAGGAGCAGTCTGGAGGGGTCAGAAAAGCCCTTTTAAAAGAGTTGCACATGGTGTGAAACAAGTAACCTGACAGCATCAAATATAAAATGACCATAACTCACCTGTTTAATCCGCTGCCGCTCCAGTGCTGACACTTCAGTGGTCCCTTCCAACTTTTACATGCTTGTCCTGCAGCTTTATATGCTTTCACATGACTGCAGGTTACTTGAATTTACATGTCACTGCTGCAGCAAAGTGAGCAAAGACTGCTGGGCACAACCAAAGCATTGGCACTGGAGAGACAGAGGATGAAACGCGTCAGTCTTTTTTTTTTTTTTTTTTATGGTGTCGTTTCACTTTCTGTTAGTCTCCTTTTAAAAGAAAACCATCATTGGATCAATGCGTTATTCACTTAGTTATGTTGGATTAACCTTAGGCTATCCTAGTCCTACCTTTCTTCTTCTCTTGATATGCAAGTTCTGTGCACAGAGCACATGGGGCGATACCCTCTACTCCTGCTCCGCGTACTCCTTAGAACTACAGGAGCATACTGTGCCTGTGAGGGATTCGGAGCTCGCAGAAGATATTTGCTGCTGATGATATAGAGAAGAGGATGAAAAAGAGGACGTTTTTTGAAAGAAGGGGGCGCCTCTGAAAGCAGGAGCAGGCAGAATGCTGTTGATGACGGTTGCTGTGCTCTGTGAACAGAATCTGCATATCAGAAAAAAGCGTTTTACTCCAAAACTGCTTAGGGGGGCGTTCATACCACAGTTGGATGTTCGTTCTAATGTCTGTTCAGAAAAAAAAAAACGATCAATCAATGGGATTTACGACAGTTCTATTAGTGTCCGTTGTTAAAGATTTGTAACCAATGCTAGTAACTGACTCCACTAACGGTAGTGTGAACGCTCCTTTCTAAGAACACATGAAAGGCAGGACTAGAATAGCAACATATACTTAGTGAAAAATTGATCCAATGATGGGCTCCCTTTAAAAAAAAAAGAAAGAAAAGACGAAAAACTCCCAGAAACCCCTTTATTGGTCAGATAAGTAGAGAGAGGAGTTCTAACAATCTGGCATCATTTATCATGATAGACTGGGTCTCTCACCCTGTCAAATCAGTATCCCTGCGCTATGCTGAGGAGGCCCAATAGGCCGAAACAGTGCTGTCCATAGCTGGGAATCTGTTCCTTTTGGTATAGAAATACTAATTTGGCAATTAAATTTGCATCATGAGCGTAGACTTTTTTTTTTAACTGAGTCATGCATGATGTTAAGGAGGCTGCCCTCTAGAGGGCAGCATACAGAGTGCACTGTTCTCCTAATTACATCCTGGAGAATAGATTTGCATATTTTTTACCCTGGGTCCAAAATAGTCATAGACTATCTGCGGATCCTGAGAAGTGACTTGGATAAAACATTATGTGAATAGAGTAGGAAAGCCATATTGATAGGTTTTTGCACTCTACGTTTTGACTGTTTGACGTCTAACCTCAAAGTTCAGTTGCCAACAATTGCGGGACTAAGCTACCAATCTAAAGGATTGGCTATGTATTATATTTATATGTTTTATAATTTTTATTTTTTACGTTTTTCTTTGTGTCATTCGTTGGGATGGTTACATATTACAGTACCAACATTACTGTATATTTTCAGTAGCTTACTCTGTCCTCTCATGGGCTGCCATGTTGTGGCGATGTCATTATAACCTCATGTTTTATTTCTCAAGGATTTTTTTTCGTGTCTAACATTCGTTCCTCTGGTTTGTGTAAACCATTGTATAAATTGTATTTCTGTTTTGTCTAGTAGATTGTTATGGGCATGCAAAATGATATAGACTTAAATTTTTGGACTCTACGCTGTGTAGTGATTAAAAAAATCCCCCCGGCTACTTAAGTCCCCCCTGCTGTCCACTTACCTGCACAGAAGTGCTGCCCCTGCCACTCCACACTGCTCTTGCTCCTCTTCTTTTTACTTTGCATGTCTGCAGAGCACCGTATGTACCCCCGCCTCCCAGGCTAGTGTTACTGATGCTGGGAGTAGGCGGGGCTTGCTGTGGCACACACAGCGCTCTGCAGACATGCGCAGTAGAAAGAAGAGGCGCGAGAGCAGCGTGGAGCGGCAGGGGCAGTGCTTCTGTGCAGGTAAGTTGAGGGATCGGAAGCCGATTGCGATTGTGAAATTTCCTCGATCGCCGATCGGGATCCGGTCTTTTCCGAATCTGATCGCTCAACCCTACCCCGAACACAGTGAGAAGTAGGAACACATCTCAATACAAAAGCAAGGAGAAACATAGAGTTGCAGGATTTCACAGAAAGGAGGCAAAGTATACTACAAAATTTATTAATGACTCAAATACTGCCAGAAAATCAAAAGTTGTCCGAAAGCTTAGTTATTCATTTTTTTTTATTTTTTTTTTTTTTAACTAATTTTTATTAAATTTTTCCAAAAAAAAGATATAAAGGAAACAAAGAGGAGAGGCTAGTCTCAAAACATCAGAGATGCAGGAAACAAAAACCAAATACAGAAGCTAAACATTACAAAGAGAAGGGGAGGGGGAGCAACCACAAAAGACAGGGATAGAACAGAAGGGAAAAGAGGGGAGAGGGGAAAGCAAGAATCAGAGACCCCGCAAGGTGCAGTATGCGTCCCAAGGGGACCAGACCGAGCAAAAGGCATCCAAGGGGTCATTCAGACTAGCAGTCAGATATTCAAGACTCCGTACGCCCTTCATGCGGGCCAGAAGCTCAAGATTAGACGGGGGAGCCACAATCTTCCAGTTCCTGGCAATGAGGGTCTTAGCTGCAGTGCACAGGTACAGGAAAAGCCGAGAAGTTTTACTACCTAGGTGTCTAGGAGGGAGGTTCAGGAGGTAAAGAAGGGGATCAATAGGGACCCCCTGAAGGAAGAGAGCATCTGTTAGAGACCTGACCTCCCTCCAGAAGCCCAGGATGGGGGGGCAAGTACAGAAAATATGGTATAGGGTAGCTTAGTTATTTTTTTAAAGGGGGTCCTATCACTCACACACAATTTTTTCTAGGTACCACGTTGGAATAGCATTAAGGCTATTTTTCTCCTACCTTTCGTCGCCTTCTCTGCGCCACTGTTTGCCTACAATCCTGTTTTTTCTCGGTATGCTTCCAAAATCCCGAAATGAGTCGTGTCTGTTTGCCAATAAAGCCATGTTTCGTACATTCCTGGTGGAAGCGCAATTCTTGGTCCTGGCATGTCTTTTGCTGGGATTGGGAGATTTGCTCACTATTCTTGGAGGCATTCCTAATTTTGTGAATCTTCCAGACATTCCAGGACAGTTAGAAAATATGACTATATTGCTTCATTGACCTGGACATAACGCTAATCCCAGGTGTTTAACCCCTTAGATGCCACAGATAGAAGCAACCCAAGCTAAAAATTATCACTTTAACTTAAATTTTAAAAAAAATAAATAAATTTGTGTTCATTCTGTCATCAAAAATAGAAAAAAAAGTAAAGGCTAAATACTATACTCAGTAAAGGCCCTCTGACGTCATAAGGTCACATGACAGGTTGGGCGTGGCTTTACTTGTAAGAAGGTCCTTCCACATGAAGAAGACTTGTATCCCGTGCAGTGGAGTAACATGGAGAGATGTGGGGTGCGTGGTGTACTGGGGGGGGGAGAGATGTGGGGTGCATGGTGTACTGTGTGTGTGTGTGTGGGGGGGGGGGAGATATGTGGGGTGCATGGTGTACCGTGTGTGTGGGGAGGGAGAGATGTGGGGTGCGTGGTGTACTGTGTGTGGGGGGGGGGAGAGATGTGGTGTGCATGGTGTACTGTGTGTGTGGGGGGGAGAGATGTGGGGTGCGTGGTGTACTGTGGGGGGGGATGAGATGTGGGGTGCATGGTGTACTGTGTGTGTATGTGGGGGGGAGATATGTGGGGTGCATGGTGTACTGTGTGTGTGGGGAGGGAGAGATGTGGGGTGCGTGGTGTACTGTGTGTGTGTGTGTGGGGGGGGGGAGATGTGGGGTGCATGGTGTACTGTGTGTGTGGGGGGGGAGAGATGTGGGGTGCGTGGTGTACTGTGTGTGTGTGTGTGGGGGGATGAGATGTGGGGTGCATGGTGTACTGTGTGTGGGGGGGAGAGATGTGGGGTGCGTGGTGTACTGTGTGGGGGGGATGTGGGGTGCATAGTGTACTGTGTGTGTGTGTGGGGGGGGGGTGAGATGTGGGGTGCATGGTGTACTGTGTGTGGGGGGGAGAGATGTGGGGTGCGTGGTGTACTGTGTGGGGGGGATGTGGGGTGCATAGTGTACTGTGTGGAGGGCAGAGATGTGAGGTGCAGTGTGTGTGGGGGTCATGGTGAATTGGGGGGTAGGGGTGGGGTATTTAGAGCTGTGTTACTTTAGGGGATGGCAAGCTGTGGTTGAAACTTGGTGGATTTAGCAAACTGTGGCCCTGTGGGACTGAGCTTTAGGAATAGCGAGCTTGATACCTTTGTGATATGGTAAGCTGTGGGGGTGCTTGTGTGTGCTTCATGCAATGAATTTGGGAGGAAGGGGGTGGGGTTTACAGGAGACTCATGAAGAATGAAGGAATCTTTCATATCTGTGTTAGGTTTGCGCGAAAGATTCTAAGCAGCTCTTCTATTGGGGTGCATGGGTGATTGATGATGTGCTTTAGGTTAAGGCCCTACATAGGAGGCCACAGCCAAGAAGCCCTGCAGGAAAAATCTCTTTGGAAACACATTGTGATTTTCCCCACAGCGCTTTTCACAGAAAGTGCGCAGAGGTTTCCTCTGTGGACTTTCTGCTTCAGTTATACCTATAGGGAAACCATTCACAGAGACCACTGATAGATTAGCCCCTAATTAAACAAAATTCCTTCTAATCCCCTCTGTGAATTTTCTATAGGGAAACCACCAGCATTTCCATAGGTATAATTGACATGCTGCAATTTCCAAAAGCTCAACAGGTATTTTTCTGTAATTGCCTGCAGTGATAAGCTCCTGCCGTGTGTATCCTGCACAGAAGAGAAGGAGTAGAGGAGAGCTCCGAGCAAAGTGAGGTTGGACTTGATGGACTAATGTCTTTATCCAACCTCATCTACTATGTAACTGTGTAACTATGAGATAGAATATCAAAAATAAAATCCAGAAATCACATTGTATAAATATTATAAAGCACCTTCTCCCAATCACTCTCAGAATCATCCAGATGCTGTCACTTTGGGGTAAGTGTGACCCCCATTAATTCCTGTTACCGCACCGCAAGGAATTAAATGTGGCTGAAATTAATCTGTGTTTCACTCACAGAAAAGTGAAGGTATTGGCGGCCAGAGATGCATCATCCAGGTACATAGTGTGTCGCCCCCTACAGGTATTACCTCACTCTGCTACCTGTCGCATACAATATCACTAATTGCAGGTTACACATGTACTTACATTACTTCTAATGGAAAAGTACAGGTGTATGAAGGTAAATAGCAGTAAACGCATGTGGCTGGCAGCACACTATGGCAGCACCTCTATGTTATGGTTTGTACTATATGACTATAGTATAGGGGTCATCAGCCTTACAATTATTGCGGGCACTCCGAGGACCTCATCTGTGTAAATCAGCGTACTGAACAATAAAGGTTACCTATACCTACCCCAGCTCTATGTTCTGCCAACAACCTTAAGACTTGTATCCTCTGTCATACAAACATCCCACTCCCGTCTCCAAGACTGTATCGAGCTGCACCAATGCTCTGGAATGCTTTACCCTGGACAGTCAGATTATTACCCAAGTACAGCAGCTTCAAACATGCCCTAAAGTCACATGGTTTAGTCAGGCTTATCACATGACCTGATCACAGTTATACATCTCATTTCTTATCCTGAGTTATCCTTCCTACTCTATTCCTTAGAACCTGACCCCTCCATCTAGAAGTTATCTTGCACTGAGTACCAATATAGTCACAGATACCGGCTGGTGACGGGCTCCTACTGCTTCAGTTATGTGTCCTTATTTATTACAAGATGACTGGACCATTGTAGCAACCAAGCCCTCTGACCTCTGGTGTCTCCCTATTTCCTCATAGATTGTAAGCTCTTGTGAGCAGGGTCCTCATTCTTATTGTTTGATATGTTTATTTCTGTGTTACATTGTAATGTCTCATTTTGTCTGTCTACGTGTCCACTCACTTGTAAAATGCTACAGAATATGTTAGCGCTATATATATATATATATATATATATACATATATTATATCACTAGCTTTTACCCGCGACTTCGTCTTCGGTGAGTTGAGTTTTGGGCGGACACAGACGTGTGAAACTGTAAAAGTGCTTTAAAAAGTTTGGTGGGCTAGCAAATGTGATTTGATGTGTTATATTGTGTATGTTGTGATACAGACAATGTGATGTGTTATACAGCCTGTGTACAGGAGTATATATGTATCAGGTACTGTATATAGCAGTGATAGGAGACACATGTAATTATGTAGTATATACAGCCTGTGTACAGGAGTATATATGTATCAGGCAGTGTATATAGCAGTGATAGGAGATACATGTAATTATATAGTGTGTACAGGAGTATATATGTATCAGGTACTGTATATAGCAGTGATAGGAGACACATGTAATTATATAGTATATACAGCCTGTGTACAGGAGTATATATGTATCAGGTACTGTATATAGCAGTGATAGGAGATACATGTAATTATATAGTATATACAGCCTGTGTACAGGGGTATATATGTATCAGGTACTGTATATAGCAGTAATAGGAGATACATGTAATATATAGTATATACAGCCTGTGTACAGGAGTATATATGTATCAGGTACTGTATATAGCAGTGATAGGAGATACATGTAATTATATAGTATATACAGCCTGTGTACAGGGGTATATATGTATCAGGTACTGTATATAGCAGTGATAGGAGATACATTTAATTATATAATATATACAGCCTGTGTACAGGAGTATATATGTATCAGGCACTGTATATAGCAGTAATAGGAGATACATGTAATATATAGTATATACAGCCTGTGTACAGGAGTATATATGTATCAGGTACTGTATATAGCAGTGATAGGAGATACATGTAATTATATAGTATATACAGCCTGTGTACAGGAGTATATATGTATCAGGTACTGTATATAGCAGTGATAGGAGATACATGTAATATATAGTATATACAGTCTGTGTACAGGAGTATATATGGATCAGGCACTGTATATAGCAGTGATAGGTAATACATGTAATTATATAGTATATACAGCCTGTGTACAGGAGTATATATGTATCAGGTACTGTATATAGCAGTGATAGGAGATACATGTAATTATATAGTATATACAGCCTGTGTACAGGAGTATATATGTATCAGGTACTGTATATAGCAGTGATAGGAGATACATGTAATTATATAGTATATACAGCCTGTGTACAGGAGTATATATGTATCAGGCACTGTATATAGCAGTGATAGGTAATACATGTAATTATATAGTATATACAGCCTGTGTACAGGAGTATATATGTATCAGGTACTGTATATAGGAGTGATAGGAGATACATGTAATTACAATGTGATGTGTTGTATTGTGTATGTATAGTGGAAAGCTATATGTAAATGTGAGTGAGTAGAGTGAGGGCTACTCCTGAGGTGACAGTAAGGAGTGTGCAGGCAGGTTGAGGCAGGAAATGCCAGGCAGTGTGTGTGAGTCTATAGCTGGGGCTAGGAGTCCTGCTTTTGTGAGTCTCCTGCTAGGAAGCCATGTTGTTTAGTGGCACCAAAAGTAGCCTGTGACTCAATCCTGAGGGAAAACTATGTTTGTGGAAAATTGCATGCAAATCCGTCCAGGCGTTTTAGCGTGATTGAGGAACAAACATCCAAACTCACAAACATCCAAACACACAAACTTTCACATTTATAATAGTAGGATATATATATATATATATATATATATATAAAATAATTAATAATATTATTATTCTCCCACCAGTTCTGTTTCCTCACAGAAGTGATATCATTATAGTCTGAAAAACTGGGCACCTCAAGACAGCCATTATTTTTCCATGACTCTCCTGGTCCTCCAATTATTAAACATAGTTTTGGCCTAAACTGAAATTTTGGAAAATTTTGGAAAACGTGTTAAGTTCGCTCATCTCTAGATGGAACGGGGAATGCAGCTTGGTATGTGAGGATGATATTACAGTAAACACAACTTTTATTTATATTACAATGTGTTAGCTACTGTAAGCCGATGACTGGTCAGGTAATGGAGGGGGTGTACATGTCACCCAGACTACTAAGGTGGGTGAGATGACAAAACTCCAGAAAGAATGTTTCTCAGCAGATAATTCTGTCTGCTGAGTGTTATTTCAAAGTTCCGGTTACTGGGCTGGATTTTTAGGAATGGCAGGTAGATTGGTAGTGGGACCTGTCATTCCACCCCCCTCCAGTCCACACTTTGGGGATGTTCCGGCAGTGACTCAGCTGCAGAGAGTCTCCTCGTCAAGGAGGCTTAAGAAGTTGCTCCAGCAGCTACACTTTGGCAGAGCTTGCTTGAAGAGCCAAACAGAGAGATCATATTTTTGGAGCTGTGTGCTGAATGATTCTACTGGCTTTTGATTTCTGTTATCCTAGGTGAGGTAACCTATTCTATGTTTAGTTAGAGCCTAGCCGGGCAGGGATTTATTTTTGTATTGTTTCCTTTTGTTGCTGCACTACCTTTTTGAGTGAAAATAAACTCTACCTTTGTTTTGGACTAAAAGAAACTGGACTTTTGTGTCTATGCCACCCCACCTAGCAACCCCAGACCCTGACACTACACATAAGAAATAATTTGAAGCTCAGTCCTATTCAAGTGATTGGGGCTGAGCTGCAATACCATGCACAGCCACTATACAATGTATGGCGCTGTGATAGATTTGTTTTCAAACAGCTCATTAGTGGGTTCTTTGGAGTCAGGTCATTAATCTTATAGCTCAAGAAAACCTATTAAAAAGGGTATTTTCACACATATATGACATATGCAGAGGATGTGCCTGCTCATCTCTATTCAGACTGTTCATAGACATGAATGGAGACTCCTCTGCATGTGCTGCCTTCTCTCCATTCTGAGTGGCTGTGAGATGGGGTTCAGGGGACCTGAGCTATTGAGATGATTCAGGTTCCAGAGTTGGGCATCATATCGGTTACACATTTATGGCATATCCAGTGAATATATAAATGTGTCATGTACTAATTCCCCTTTAGAACTTAGGAATCAACTATTTCCAGGCACTACCTGCTTCAGAGACATATAGAACTATTTCTAAATACTCTAGTATGTGGTGAAATCCCCCTGACCTACTGTATTGTGCTTCGGAAGTCAGAGGAGAGATGAAATGATGGGTCTATTGAAAGCGGTGGAGTCAAATTCTGACCCCAAATCTCGATGCATTGGTGTTCAGGTCATTTATATCAGGTGTACTGTGCTATTCCTTCATGTATAAAATAGAAGTCAGTAGAATCTGTCAGGATCTATTCCAACACAGATCAATAATGGCTGCCAATAGTGGAAACCAATAACCCACTAGATCCACAAACAGCCTCCTCCATTGGGATAGTCATCAGCCCCTCTCTCCAAGATATGGCAAAGGAAAGTGTTTAAAGAAGAAATGTCACCAGGTCTGAAAAGCCCAAAGACATCAATCATCTGATAGGCTATTCCAAAGATATAAGCCTTGGTAGTGTTGATGTACCTACCACTGCATGACACACAGCACACAGAAACTCCACCCTCAGAGAGCACAGCGTTACCGCCCACTTGGCAAAATTTGCATAAATGCTAAAAGGGCTTTGGAAAAGCTGGATGGATTTGGATTAAGAAAATACCAAAATTCTCAGGGTGACAGCGACTATCAGATGATATTTTTCAGTAGGCTTTTCAGATCTGGTGACAGGCACTCTGTAAAGGGATTTTACCAAGCTTACAACTTATCACATATCCATGAGATACATATGTGTCTAAGCTCTGGTGGTCTGACTGCAAGGACCCCCCCAGGTCACAAGGATGGAGGTTCTATGTCTTCTCTTTGACTGATGTGAAGATTAAAGCTGGTTGCACACAACTGTATACTAACTGGCAGCCATGAATGAATAGCAGCCATGGAAGCAGAGCCGCAAAATCGGACAGGAATAGGACCTGTTCCATATTTTGTGGCCCAGACTGTCGGCTCGCACAGGTGATTGTGTAACACTCAGAAGGGCCAGGGCTGGTATCACGGTTAATATATCAGATGTGACTGGCTTTCAGGGGGTCCCTGGGTCCCAAATGTGCACAAAATCTTTTTGATGTCCCCGACTACCCACCCCCACGTGATATCTGACAATGACAACAGACAACCAGGTCTCGGGGGTAGTCGTTGCTCTTTTACTAGCAGGACAAAGTAATACAAATGTACATATGGAGTAATTCTTCACATACAATACAGCAATCTTTGTAGGTAGTGTCCAATTAAGCAGGTGATAGAGCTTGGAGCAGGGATGCTTTGGATAGTTTAATTAATAGTTGCTTGGGTAGTTAAACTTGTATATACTTGTAAAGATGGCCTGTATCCAGGGGGTTAGTCCTCAACAAACTGGGTACACGTATGTAGGAGAGCAACTAGAAGTGCCAGCAGCGGGAGACCCACGAATTCTGCCAGACTAGCTATGGGCTTCTTAAATATAGATTTGTCCCAAAGATTTACTTGAATAGAGATATACGTGTAGAAATCCCAGATGTATGGATAAAACAGGTCCGTAAACTTTAGTGCTTGTAGGCTTGGAGTTTCAGAGGAAAACGCTCTCTGAGGAGAATCTTGAGTACAGAGGAAAAGAAATCTCTGTTTGGAGTGCCCTGAGACTTGGCTGCCATTTTCAGCTATCCATGTGCTGCTAGCTCCACATGTCTTGTCTAGGATGTCTTCACACAAAGGACCAAGACAAAAGGTCCCCAACCCCCCTAGAGGGGGCTGTAACTCCTCCTCCTCCTCCAGGCCAGTCAAGGGAGCTTGATTGGTCCTGAAGGTCACCTGATCATAATGGACACACCTTCACATTGGCAACTCAAATTACAACGGCAAGTAAAGGCAGGTGTAGTTCACAAAAACATCCATAAGATGGCGCATTAATAGACCCCCTGTGTGCTGGCTCTGGTAATATATAGAAGGAATGAAGGGGGAGGAAACTCTTTACCTTGTATGCAAATGTCCATACCATCTCGGCCTGCAAGGACTATTAAAGGAAATGGGACGAGCAGTACCGGGACATTACAATTGTGTAATTCACAGTCATGTGTACGGGGGCTATGGCCCATAGAAATCATTGGGTCAGTGTGTGCTATAACCTGGATACAGTCATGTGCAAGGGGGCTAAGGATAAACCACTCTCGTCTATAGGAGTTCTGGAGATAGCCGAGCACTGTCTTCAGCAGTCCCATAGACTTTGAATGGAGAGGTAGCATGTATGCTATCAACCACTGCTACATGCAAATGGAGGACACAGACACCCCTTACTGATCATGCGGGTCCAGTGGTCAAGACTACTGTAGAGGTGTGGGCTACCTATGTAAGTGCACTTGTTAAATGATCACATTGTGAAAAGCTTCAGCAAGTTCAGAATCTGAATTTCAGAACATACATTGTACACGACCTGCACAATGTTAGGAATTTTCTGAAGGAAACTCACTATTTCAATGAAAATAGCATAAAATTATTCAGAAAAACGGTGCAGACCGTGATAACGGGCAGAGCAATAAAGAAGAGGCTACTCCTGAGACCGGCCAATAAAAGGAACCGGATAAATGGGGAAAAAAGTCAGAAAATGTGATGGCCCGGTGTTGCTTTAGTGCTGGCAATGTGTTATTTTATTTGTTTATAATGTAGATTGTGAACCCCCCATAGGGCTCACAATGTACATTTTTCCTTATTAGTACTGTATGGGATGGAAATCCACACAAGCATGGGGAGAACATACTCCTTGCAGATGGGGTTTTGCCCTTGGCAGGATTCGAACTGAGGACTCCAGCGATGCAAGGCTGCAGTGCTAACCACTGAGCCACCGTGTGATCCCTTTTTTTTTTGTTTTTAAATGTAGATTGTGAGCACCATATAGGGATCACAATGTACTTTTTTTTTTCTCCTATCAGTATGTTTTTGTAGAATGGGAGGAAATCCATGCAAACACTTGGAGTGCATACAAACTCCTTGCAGATATTGTTCCTGGCGAGATTCAAACCCAGTATTATACCTCCCAACCTTCATAGGCCTGAAAGAGGGACAGAACGCGCGTGAGGATAGATGAATATTAGTGGTTGTTATTTTACCCACAATTCCCTGAGACTCCACTGACTATACTCCGGGAGATGAATATAAAGATTCATCACTTTCCAAACTAGCTCCAGTTCTAGATGTGAGGTTCTTAGCGCACAGTTCTATGAATTGTGCGAGCCCATCTGCCCCGTCACGGCGACCTCATTCAGATGGGCCCCTACACTAAGACTTTACTTCTATAAATACTGCACCTATAGACAAGACTGCAAGTTCTTATAGACTGCGCTGTAACAGTGAGTATATAAGAAGGTTATCTCCTATCCTATATATAAAGTGTTAGTGTAGGGACCAGGGCCGGCGTCAGCACACGGCATAGTCGGGCAAGTGCCGGGGCCCACAGAGCCTCTGGGGGGCCCCCCGGCACTTGCCCGCCCCAGCACTTGCCTGTCCCGATTTCAGCTCATCGGCATCGGATCTCACAGCTCCTGCTTTAATCGCCTATGTGAATGGAGTGAGAGAGGAGCGTCGGGGGAACGATGGAAGGTGAGTGTTAGTGTTTGTTTTGTATTAAATATTAAGGTGGAACATAATGAAGGGGGCCCATGAAACTGGGGGGGGGGCAAATGAAGGGAACGGGGGGAACGGCATGACACTGGGGAAGATGAAGGAGGTGGGGAGAGAACGGCATGAAACTGGGGACAGAGATGGAGGGGGCCCAATGAAACTGGGGGTGCAAATGAAGGGGAGGGGGGGAACGGCATGACACTGGGGAAGATGGGGGGGTGGGGAGAGAACGGCATGAAACTGGGGACAGAGATGGAGGGGGCCCAATGAAACTGGGGGGGGCAAATGAAGTGGAGGGGGGGAACGGCATGACACTGGGGAAGATGAAGGGGGTGGGGAGAGAACGGCATGAAACTGGGGATAGAGATGGAGGGGGCCCAATGAAACTGGGGGAGCAATTGAAGGGGAGGGGGGGGGAACGGCATGACAGTGGGCCAGATGGGGGGGGGTGGAACAGCATGACACTGGTGCAGAGACGGGGGACTTGAAACTGTGGGCAGATGAAGTGGGAGAACGTGATGGAAGGGGGGACATGAAACTGGGGGCAGAGGAAGGGTGTATATGAAACTGGGGGAGAGATGGAGGGGGGGCATATAATTTACGGGTGACTGTAGGAGGATTATACTGTGTGGGAGCACATGATAAATGAATGAGAATGGGCGGAGTCAACATAAAAGTGGGTGGAGCCAAATTTGCTGCGGCGCGCTCTTTCTATTCTTTAAAAATTGGGAGGTATGGCGTTGGTGACGCCACACTCCTGCGTGACGTCACTCGCTTCATCTGCGACGCACAGTGTCTCGACTCCCCCCGCCTCCTTTACAAGGGGGCCCACTGAGGCTCTGTCGCCCAAGGGCCCATAAAAACCTGGAGCCGGCCCTGGTAGGGACCCATCGTAATAAGGACACTAAGTGGTCGATGGGATCAAAAATATCATGTACAGTGTGTGTATAACATCACTATGGACAAGAGATAACTGAGGCCTATAATATATACAGGATCTATGGGAGCCTCATGTATATAGATATACTTAGTACTGACAATATTTACGTTCTTTCTATATGCATGTGCTTTGTCCCTATTCATCTTCATCCATTTAAGGGGAGCATGGTCAGTGACCAATTTAAACTTTCTCCCCAGGAGGTAATACCTTAGGGCATCCAGTGCACACTTAATAGCCAAACATTCCCCCTCTATAATAGCGTAATTTTTGATCTGGTCCATCAACCTCTGAAAAGTAGCAGGAGCTCCATGCAAACCAAATGGCATAACCCTGTACTGGAATAGCCCTTCGGGAACAACAAAGGCAGTTTTCTCTTTGGCTTCCTCTGACAAAGGTATTTGCCAGTAACCTTTTGTCAGGTCCAGTGTGGTTATGTACCTGGCATTACCCAACTTTTCAATAAGCTCATCAACCCTGGGCATGGGATAAGCATCAAATTTTGAAATTTCATTCAGTTTTCTAAAATCATTCCAGAACCTCCAAGTACCATTGGGCTTTGCTATCAAGACAATTGGGTTAGACCATTCACTTTTAGACACCTCAATCACACCTAACTGCAGCATATGTTTAATCCCGGCTGACACTACCTCCCTACCTGCCTCTGGTATTCTGTAGGGTTTGAGTTGTACTTTCCGCCCAGGTTCTGTCACAACATGGTGCTCTATCAGGTGTGTACGCCCTGGTAGATCGGAGAACTTGCATCTATTCTTCTGCAGGAACTGTCTTGCCTCCTGTTGCTGGGGCACTTATAGGGTCTCATTCACACGGACTGGAGGGATTGGTGGCAACGAATCACCCACCTCTGTATTTGAGGCCACCAAGGATTCCCTCTGGATCCAGGGCTTAATCAAATTCACATGGTAAACTTGAAAAGGCTTCCTTTTCCCTGGTTGGTGAACCTTATAGTTGACTGACCCTACTTTTTCCACAATTTCATATGGTCCTTGTCATTTCACTAAGAACTTACTTTCCACAGTCGGCACCAAAATAAGAACGATTGTAAATTCTGCTTTGGTCCTCTTGTGCTCTTTGCAGATGCTCTTTTACAATTGGCATGACTGTTTAAATGTGATCCTGCCTTTGGGCTACATGTTCTATGACACTACAGTATGGGGAAACCTCAGTTTCCCAGGTTTCTTTGGCTATATCAAGTAAGCCCCTGGGGTGTCTACCATAGACTAATTCAAAAGGTGAGAAACCGGTAGACGCTTGTGGAACCTCTCTAATAGAGAACATCAGGTATGGCAACAGGCAATTCCAGTCACAACCATCTTTTTCTACCACCTTTTTAAGCATATGCTTGAGAGTCTTATTAAAGCGCTCCACTAACACATCTGTCTGGGGGTGATACACAGAGGTCTGTATGTGGGAAATTTTGAACAGCTTACATAGCTTCTTCATCACCTTTGACATGAACGGTGTGCCTTGGTCGGTCAGTATCTCTTTAGGTACGCCTGTTCTTGAAAACATGTAAAACAACTCATGGGCAATACTCTTTGATGTCGTATTACGCAAGGGAACCACCTCAGGATAGCGAGTAGCGTACTCCAAGACAACCAGAATATATTGGTGACCTCTAGCTGACTTGACTATTGGACCGACCAAGTCCATATCAATCCTTTCAAAAGGCACTTCAATGATGGGCAGGGGAACCGAGGGACTACGGAAATGTGGGGCTGGGGCATTTACCTGACATGTAGGACAGGACACACAGTAGTCTTTCACTTCTCTGTACAATAAAATCTTTGGAGAATCCTCTCCTGTGTTTTCTCCACCCCTAGGTGTCCCCCAAGCACATGATTATGGGCCATATCAAGAACAACACAGCGGTATGGCTTTGGTACGAGAAGCTGCTCTACCATTTCCCCATTACTTTTTGCAACCCGATACAACAGGTCATTATTCATAGCAAAATGTGGAAATTGGTGGTCAGCATCAGGTTCCTGAGGCACATTGTTAACAACTTTCACATTATCACGAGCATTAGCAAGAGTGGGATCTCTCAATTGTGCAGTACCATTGGCTTACAATATATATAGTTATATCTGTGACCATTGTGGGTTTTTCTTTCATTAAACGAAGAGTACCAACAATTTTGTCCATGTGTGTACAACATTACACATTAAATGAGATAGATATACACACCTTACACTGTATCAGTGGCGTAACTAGGAATTGCGGGGCTCCGTGGCGAACTTTTGACATGCCCCCCCCCCCGACCGACGCCGAAGAACTCGACCGACCCCCTCCTACGCATTTCAGCGCATTCTATTATGCCCCATAGTGGCCCCATAACACAGTATTATGTCCCTTAGTGGCCCCTGCACACAGTATTATCCCCCATAGTGTCCCCTGCACACAGTATTATCCCCCATAGTGGCCCCTGCACACAGTATTATACCCCATAGTGGCCCCTGCACACAGTATTATGTCCCATAGTGTCCCCTGCACACTGTATTATGCCCCATAGTGGCCCCTGCACACAGTATTATACCCCATAGTGGACACCCATAAACAATTATTATACTCTGGGGTCTTTTCAGACCCCGCTGCCTTCTCTGCTGCCGTCCTTCTGAAATGACGTCCTTCAGACGTCACATGACCCGGGACGCAGGCCGAGCGAGGGTTTGGGGAACAGCAGGTTGCGGCAGAACAGCGGCAAATAAAGAGACTTTTGTACCGATGGGCATCTAGACCCATGGTACTCAACATTTTGGTACGCTAATCAAGACTGCCCGCTGTCTTCGCTCGAGACTTTTCCGGACATCGTTTCATAGCAAAACGAGCTTTTCACTGCCGGGGAGGCCCCGCACTTCAACGAAAGAGCCTTAGATGACCGCTCGTATTTGTATGTTATTACGCCACTCCGGAGCTGAAGGGAAGGATAAAACCGACGCTGTACCTGGCACCCTCATTTCCTCCCCGTGTGGGGAACCGCAGGTTGCGGTAGGACAGCGGCGGGCAAAGGGACTTTTGTACCGATAAGCAGCCAGACCCTTGGTACTCAACATTTTGGTACGCTAATCAAAACTGCCCACTGTCTTTTTTCTTGTGACTTGACCGGACACCATTTATTGGCAAAATCAGCTTTTCACCGCCAGGGAGGCCCCGCTAGTCAACGAAATAGCCTTAGGACACCGCTCGTACTTGTATGTTATAACGCGACTCCGGAGCTGAAGGGTAGGGTAAAACCGACGCCGTAGCTGGCACGGACCCCCTGGGTCCAGCCGAGCAAGGGACCCTTCCCGCCGAGTCGGCGGTCGTCAGATCGATTGATGTGGGGTGGGTCGAGGACCCGTCAATCATTTCTCGCAACCAGGCACCCTCATGTCCTCCCCGTGTGGGGAACCGCAGGTTGCGGTAGGACAGCGGCGGGCAAAGGGACTTTTGTACTGATAAGCAGCCAGACCCTTGGTACTCAACATTTTGGTACGCTAATTAAGACTGCCCGCTGTCTTTTTGCTCGTGACTTGTCCGGACACCGTTTATTGGCAAAATAGGTTATTCACCGCCAGGGAGGCCCCGCTAGTCAACGAAAAAGCCTTAGGACACCGCTCGTACTTGTATGTTATAACGCGACTCTGGAGCTGAAGGGTAGGGTAAAACCAACGCCGTAGCTGGCACGGACCCCCTGGGTCCAGCCGAGCGAGGGACCCTTCCCGCCGGGTCGGAGGTCATCAGATCGATCGATGTGGGGTGGGTCGATGACCCGTCAATCGTGTCTCGCAACCAGGCGCCCTCGTTTCCTCCCCATGTGGGGAACCGCAGTTTGCGGCAGGACAGCGGCGGGCAAAGGGACTTTTGTACCGATGGGCACCCAGACCTGTGTTACTCAACATTTTGGTACGCTAATCAAGACTGCCCTCTGTATTTGACATAGTTCTCCTGGGTGGTGTTCAAAAGTGGATCACGCAGAGTATGTCACCTGTCCTGTTACATGGAGACAAGGTGGCAAAAGTGTCCTGGAGCCAGCCTTTAGATTCGACCTCACTCTGGTTCTCGGTTTCGTCGACTGGTGCCTCCGCAGGCGCCGGCCAACCCCCGATACCACGGTGACTGTTACTGCAACGGCTACATGTGCCGCGGAGCAGGCCGACCCGTGACACGCCACGGTCTGCCGCCACTCCCCGGTGGGAAAACTTCCTCGGATGTAAGCCGTTGGCTTTCATTTTTCAAAGTATCGATGGAAGCGTGAAATTGCTAAGCGGGAGGCACCGCCCGTTGCCTCCCCAAGAATCATGACACCGGCCCAGCGCAGCGCAGGTCCGCAGCACCTCAGACAGCGGCCAAGGTTCTCCTTCTGGTCCCCGATTTAGATTTTCCCCTTGGGCACCTTTCATGGGTAGGGGACTTTGTCTCTCAGCTTGCCCAATGTCTGGTGCTCTCTGCTCCCGCCTGGCGGCTCAGACACAGCCACCTCGGAACCGCTCACGTACCAGCGACTTTTCACCACTGCCTGCCCAGGCTCTTGGAGCACTAGGTCAGCCTCGCAGCTCAGGCTCGACCCTCTTGGATGCTTTGAAGTGCCGCCCTCTTTTGGTCAATCCCGGGCCTACAACTCTCATGCTAGCGTCTTAGCCTCACGCATCACCCAGGCATTCATCGAGCCCTGAGTATTCTTGCCAGCTCAGATTTCTTCCCTTTCGGGTATCTTAGCCTGCCCGGGGCTTTTGGAACCTTGGGTTGGAATCGTGGCTCAGGCTCGGCCCCTAAGATGCCCGTAAGTGGGACCCTCTCAAGGACGAGCTTGGAACTGCAGCTCTGTCATGGAATTTTTACTCGTGACTCGTCCGGACACCGTTGCTCGGCCAAGCTGGCTTTTCACCGCGGGGGAAGCCCCATTGGTCAACGAAACAGCCTTAGGACACCGCTCAAACTTGAATGTTCTTATGCGACTCCGGAGCTGAAGGGAAGGGTAAAACCGACGCCATACCTGGCACGGACCCCCTGGGTTCGGCCGAGCGAGGGTCCCTTCCCGCCGGATCGGCAGTCATCAGATCGATCGATGTGGGATGGGTCGAGGACCCATCAATCGTGTCTCGCAACCAGGCGCCCTCATTTCCTCCCCGTGTGGGGAAAAGCAGGTTGCGGCAGGACAGCGGCAGGCAAAGGGACTTTTGTACCAATAAGCAGCCAGACCCTTGGTACTCAACATTTTGGTACGCTAATCAAGACTGCCCGCTGTGTTCGCTCATGACTTTTCCGGTCACAAGCTTTTCACTGCCGGGGAGTCCCAGCATTTCAACAAAGCAGCCTTAGGACACTGCTCGTACTTGTATGTTATTACGCCACTGCGGAGCTGAAGGGAAGGATAAAACCGACGCCGTACCTGGCACAGACCCCCTGGGTCCGGCCAAGCGAGGGTCCCTTCCCGTCGGGTTGGCGGTCGTCAGATCGATCGATGTGGGGTGGGTCAAGGACCCGTCAATCATGTCTCGCAACCAGGCGTCCTCATTTCCTCCCCGTGTGGGGAACCGCAGGTTGCGGCAGGACAGCGGCAGGCAAAGGGACTTTTGTACCAATAAGCAGCCAGACCCTTGGTACTCAACATTTTGGTACGCTAATTAAGACTGCCCGCTGTCTTTTTGCTCGTGACTTGTCCGGACACCGTTTATTGGCAAAATAGGTTATTCACCGCCAGGGAGGCCCCGCTAGTCACGAAAAAGCCTTAGGACACCGCTCGTACTTGTATGTTATAACGCGACTCTGGAGCTGAAGGGTAGGGTAAAACCAATGCCGTAGCTGGCACGGACCCCCTGGGTCCAGCCGAGCGAGGGACCCTTCCCGCCGGGTCGGAGGTCATCAGATCGATCGATGTAGGGTGGGTCGATGACCCGTCAATCGTGTCTCGCAACCAGGCGCCCTCGTTTCCTCCCCATGTGGGGAACCGCAGTTTGCGGCAGGACAGCGGCGGGCAAAGGGACTTTTGTACCGATGGGCACCCAGACCTGTGTTACTCAACATTTTGGTACGCTAATCAAGACTGCCCTCTGTATTGGACACAGTTCTCCTGGGTGGTGTTAAAAAGTGGATCACGCAGAGTATGTCACCTGTCCTGTTACATGGAGACAAGGTGGCAAAAGTGTCCTGGAGCCAGCCTTTAGATTCGACCTCACTCTGGTTCTCGGTTTCGTCGACTGGTGCCTCCGCAGGCGCCGGCCAACTCCCGATACCACGGTGACTGTTACTGCAACGGCTACATGTGCACCGGAGCAGGCCGATCCGTGACACGCCACGGTCTGCCGCCACTCCCTGGTGGGAAAACTTCCTCGGATGTTAGCCGTTGGCTTCCATTTTTCAAAGTGTCGATGGAAGCGTGAAATTGCTAAGCAGGAGGCACCGCCCGTTGCCTCCCCAAGAATCATGACACCGGCCCAGCGCAGCGCAGGTCCGCAGCACCTCAGACAGCGGCCAAGGTTCTCCTTCTGGTCCCCGATTTAGATTTTCCCCTTGGGCACCTTTCATGGGTAGGGGACTTTGTCTCTCAGCTTGCCCAATGTCTGGTGCTCTCTGCTCCCGCCTGGCGGCTCAGACACAGCCACCTCGGAACCGCTCACGTACCAGCGACTTTTCATCACCACCTGCCCAGGCTCTTGGAGCACTAGGTCACCCTCGCAGCTCAGGCTCGACCCTCTTGGATGCTTTGAAGTGCCGCCCTCTTTTGGTCAATCCCGGGCCTACAACTCTCATGCTAGCGTCTTAGCCTCACGCATCACCCAGGCATTCATCGAGCCCTGAGTATTCTTGCCAGCTCAGATTTCTTCCCTTTCGGGTATCTTAGCCTGCCCGGGGCTTTTGGAACCTTGGGTTGGAATCACGGCTCAGGCTCGGCCCCTAAGATGCCCGTAAGTGGGACCCTCTCAAGGACGAGCTTGGAACTGCAGCTCTCTCATGGAATTTTTACTCGTGACTCGTCCGGACACCGTTGCTCGGCCAAACTGGCTTTTCACCGCAGGGGAAGCCCCATTGGTCAACGAAACAGCCTTAGGACACCGCTCAAACTTGAATGTTTTTATGTGACTCCGGAGCTGAAGGGAAGGGTAAAACCGACGCCATACCTGGCACGGACCCCCTGGGTTCGGCCGAGCGAGGGTCCCTTCCCGCCGGGTCGGCAGTCATCAGATCGATCGATGTGGGATGGGTCGAAGACCCGTCAATCGTGTCTCGCAACCAGGCGCCCTCGTTTCCTCCCCGTGTGGGGAACCACAGGTTGCGGCAGGACAGCGGCAGGCAAAGGGACTTTTGTACCAATAAGCAGCCAGACCCTTGGTACTCAACATTTTGGTACGCTAATTAAGACTGCCCGCTGTCTTTTTGCTCGTGACTTGTCCGGACACCGTTTATTGGCAAAATAGGTTATTCACCACCAGGGAGGCCCCGCTAGTCAACGAAAAAGCCTTAGGACACCGCTCGTACTTGTATGTTATAACGCGACTCTGGAGCTGAAGAGAAGGGTAAAACCGAAGCCGTAACTGGCAACGACCCCCTGGGTCCTGCTGAGCGAGAGTCCCTTCCCGCCGGGTCGGCGGTCATCAAATCAATCAATATGGGGTGGGTAGATGACCCGTCAATCGTGTATCGCAACCAGGAGCCCTCGCTTCCTCCCCTTGTGGGGAAGCGCAGGTTGTGGCAGGACAGCAGCGGGCAAAGGGACTTTTGTACTGTTGGGCAGCGAGACCCACGGTACTCAACATCTTGGTACGCTAATCAAGACTGCCCGCTGTCTTTTCGCTCATGATTTGTCCGGACACCGTTTCTTGGCAAAACGAGCATTTAATCGCTGGGAAGGACCCGTTGGTCAATGAAACAGCCTTAGGACAGCTCTCCTACTTGTATGTTATTACGCCACTCCGGAGCTGAAGGGAAGGCTAAAACCGACACCATACCTGGCACGGACCCCCTGGGTTCGGCCGAGCGAGGGTCCCTTCCCGCCGGGTCGGCGGTCATCAGATCGATCGATGTGGGGTGGGTCGAGGACCCGTCAATCGTGTCTCGCAACCAGGTGCCCTCAATTCCTCCACGTGTGGGGAACCGCAGGTTGCGGTAGGACAGCGGCAGCCAAAGGGACTTTTGTACCAGTGGGACGCCAGACCCTTGGTACTCAACAT
The DNA here is from genome assembly GCF_031893055.1 of Leptodactylus fuscus. Lineage (NCBI taxonomy): Eukaryota > Metazoa > Chordata > Amphibia > Anura > Leptodactylidae > Leptodactylus > Leptodactylus fuscus. Next base: position 124,570,899 of record NC_134271.1, read on the forward strand.
TTTGGTACGCAAATCAAGACTGCCCGCTGTCTTTTCGCTCGTGACTTGTCCGGACACCGTTTCTTGGCAAAACGGGCTTTTTACCACCGGGGAGGTCCCGCCGATCAACGAAACAGCCTTAGGACACCGCTCTTACTTGTATGTTATTACGCGACTCCGGAACTGAAGGGAAAGGTAAAACCGACGCCATACCTGGCACGGAACCCAGGGTTCGGCCGAACGAGGGTCCCTTCCCGCCGGGTTGGCTGTCACCAGATCGATCGATGTGGGGTGGGTCAAGGGCCCGTCAATCGTGTCTCGCAACCAGGTGCCCTCACTTCCTCCCTGTGTGGGGAACCGCAGGGTGCGGCAGGACAGCGGCGGACAAAGGGACTTTTGTACTGATGGGCAGCCAGACCCATGGTACTCATCAATTTGGTACGCTAATCAAGACTGCCCGCTGTCTTTTTGCTCGTGACTTGTCCGGACAGCGCTTCTTTTCAAAATAGGCTTTTCACCGCCAGGGAGGCCCCGCTGGTCAATGAAACAGCCTTAGGACAGCGCTCCTACTTGTATGTTATTACGCCACTCCGGAGCTGAAGAGAAGGGTAAAACCGAAGCCGTAACTGGCAACGACCCCCTGGGTCCTGCTGAGCGAGAGTCCCTTCCCGCCGGGTCGGCGGTCATCAAATCAATCAATATGGGGTGGGTAGATGACCCGTCAATCGTGTATCGCAACCAGGAGCCCTCGCTTCCTCCCCTTGTGGGGAAGCGCAGGTTGTGGCAGGACAGCAGCGGGCAAAGGGACTTTTGTACTGTTGGGCAGCGAGACCCACGGTACTCAACATCTTGGTACGCTAATCAAGACTGCCCGCTGTCTTTTCGCTCATGATTTGTCCGGACACCGTTTCTTGGCAAAACGAGCATTTAATCGCTGGGAAGGACCCGTTGGTCAATGAAACAGCCTTAGGACAGCTCTCCTACTTGTATGTTATTACGCCACTCCGGAGCTGAAGGGAAGGCTAAAACCGACACCATACCTGGCACAGACCCCCTGGGTTCGGCCGAGCGAGGGTCCCTTCCCGCCGGGTCGGCGGTCATCAGATCGATCGATGTGGGGTGGGTCGAGGACCCGTCAATCGTGTCTCGCAACCAGGTGCCCTCAATTCCTCCACGTGTGGGGAACCGCAGGTTGCGGTAGGACAGCGGCAGCCAAAGGGACTTTTGTACCAGTGGGACGCCAGACCCTTGGTACTCAACATTTTGGTACGCAAATCAAGACTGCCCGCTGTCTTTTCGCTCGTGACTTGTCCGGACACCGTTTCTTGGCAAAACGGGCTTTTTACCACCGGGGAGGTCCCGCCGATCAACGAAACAGCCTTAGGACACCGCTCTTACTTGTATGTTATTACGCGACTCCGGAACTGAAGGGAAAGGTAAAACCGACGCCATACCTGGCACGGAACCCAGGGTTCGGCCGAACGAGGGTCCCTTCCCGCCGGGTTGGCTGTCACCAGATCGATCGATGTGGGGTGGGTCAAGGGCCCGTCAATCGTGTCTCGCAACCAGGTGCCCTCACTTCCTCCCTGTGTGGGGAACCGCAGGGTGCGGCAGGACAGCGGCGGACAAAGGGACTTTTGTACTGATGGGCAGCCAGACCCATGGTACTCATCAATTTGGTACGCTAATCAAGACTGCCCGCTGTCTTTTTGCTCGTGACTTGTCCGGACAGCGCTTCTTTTCAAAATAGGCTTTTCACCGCCAGGGAGGCCCCGCTGGTCAATGAAACAGCCTTAGGACAGCGCTCCTACTTGTATGTTATTACGCCACTCCGGAGCTGAAGGGAAGGGTAAACCAACGCCGAGCGAGGGTCCCTTCCCGCCGGGTCGGCGGTCATCAGATCGATCGATGTGGGGTGGGTCGAGGACCCGTCAATCGTGTCTCGCAACCAGGTTCCCTCAATTCCTCTACGTGTGGGGAACCGCAGCTTGCGGTAGGACAGCGGCAGGCAAAGGGACTTTTGTACCAATGGGACGCCAGACCCTTGGTACTCAACATTTTGGTACGCAAATCAAGACTGCCCGCTGTCTTTTCGCTCGTGACTTGTCCGGACACCGTTTCTTGGCAAAACGGGCTTCTTACCGCCGGGGAGGTCCGGCTGATCAACGAAACAGCCTTAGGACAGCGCTCCTACTCGTATGTTATTACGCCACTCCGGAGCTGAAGGGAAGGGTAAAACCGACACCATACCTGGCACGGACCCCCTGGGTTCGGCCGAGCGAGGGTCCCTTCCCGCCGGGTCGGCTGTCACCAGATCGATCGATGTGGGGTGGGTCGAGGACCCGTCAATCGTGTCTCGCAACCAGGCGCCCTCACTTCCTCCTCGTGTGGGGAACCGCAAGGTGCGGCAGGACAGCGGCGGACAAAGGGACTTTTGTACCGATGGGCAGCCAGACCCATGGTACTCATCAATTTGGTACGCAAATCAAGACTGCCCGCTGTCTTTTTGCTCGTGACTTGTCCGGACACCGCTTCTTTTCAAAATAGGCTTTTCACCGCCAGGGAGGCCCCGCTGGTCAATGAAACAGCCTTAGGACAGCGCTCCTACTTGTATGTTATTACGCCACTCCGGAGCTGAAGGGAAGGGTAAACCGACGCCATACCTGGCACGGACCCCCTGGGTTCGGCCGAGCGAGGGTCCCTTCCCGCCGGGTTGGCGGTCATCAGATCGATCGATGTGGGGTGGGTCGAGGACCCGTCAATCGTGTCTCACAACCAGGTGCCCTCAATTCCTCTACGTGTGGGGAACCGCAGCTTGCGGTAGGACAGCGGCAGGCAAAGGGACTTTTGTACCAATGGGACGCCAGACCCTTGGTACTCAACATTTTGGTACGCAAATCAAGACTGCCTGCTGTCTTTTCGCTCGTGACTTGTCCGGACACTGTTTCTTGGCAAAACGGGCTTTTTATCGCCGGGGAGGTCCCGCTGATCAATGAAACAGCCTTAGGACACCGCTCCTACTTGTATGTTTTTACGCGACTCCTGAGCTGAAGGGAATGGCTGCCCATCGGTACAAGAGTCCTGCCGCACCCTGCGGTTCCCCACACGGGGAGGAAGTGAGGGCGCCTGGTTGCGAGACACGATTGACAGGTCCTCGACCCACCCCACATCGATCGATCTAGTGGCAGCCAACCCGGCGGAAAGAGACCCTCGTTCGGCCGAACCCTGGGGGTCCGTGCCAGGTATGGCCCGCTGTCTTTTTGCTCATGACTTGTCCGGACACCGTTTCTTGACAAAACAGGCTTTTTACCGCAGGGGAGGCCCCGCTGATCAACGACACAGCCTTAGGACACCGCTCGTACTTGTATGTTATTACGCGACTCCGGAGCTGAAGGGAAGGGTAAAACCGACGCCATACCTGGCACGGACCCCCAGGGTTCGGCCGAGCGAGGGTCCCTTCCCGCCGGGTCGGCTGTCACCAGATCGATCGATGTGGGGTGGGTCGAGGACCCGTCAATCGTGTCTCGCAACCAGGCGCCCTCACTTCCTCCCCGTGTGGGGAACCGCAGGGTGCGGCAGGACAGCGGCGGACAAAGGGACTTTTGTACCGATGGGCAGCCAGACCCATGGTACTCATCAATTTGGTACACTAATCAAGACTGCCCGCTGTCTTTTTGCTCGTGACTTGTCCGGACACTGCTTCTTTTCAAAATAGGCTTTTCACCGCCAGGGAGGCCCCGCTGGTCAATGAAACAGCCTTAGGACAGCGCTCCTACTTGTATGTTATTACGCCACTCCGGAGCTGAAGGGAAGAGTAAACCGACGCCGAGCGAGGGTCCCTTCCCGCCGGGTCGGCGGTCATCAGATCGATCGATGTGGGGTGGGTCGAGGACCCGTCAATCGTGTCTCGCAACCAGGTGCCCTCAATTCCTCCACGTGTGGGGAACCGCAGCTTGCGGTAGGACAGCGGCAGGCAAAGGGAATTTTGTACCAATGGGACGCCAGACCCTTGGTACTCAACATTTTGGTACGCAAATCAAGACTGCCTGCTGTCTTTTTGCTCGTGACTTGTCCGGACAACGTTTCTTGGCAAAACGGGCTTTTTACCACCGGGGAGGTCCCGCTGATCAATGAAACAGCCTTAAGACACCGCTCCTACTTGTATGTTGTTACGCGACTCCTGAGCTGAAGGGAATGGCTGCCCATCGGTACAAGAGTCCTGCCGCACCCTGCGGTTCCCCACACGGGGAGGAAGTGAGGGCGCCTGGTTGCGAGACACGATTGACAGGTCCTCGACCCACCCCACATCAATCGATCTAGTTGCAGCCAACCCGGCGGAAAGAGACCCTCGTTCGGCCGAACCCTGGGAGTCCGTGCCAGGTATGGCCCGCTGTCTTTTTGCTCGTGACTTGTCCGGACACCGTTTCTTGACAAAACAGGCTTTTTACCGCAGGGGAGGCCCCGCTGATCAACGACACAGCCTTAGGACACCGCTCGTACTTGTATGTTATTACGCGACTCCGGAGCTGAAGGGAAGGGTAAAACCGACGCCATACCTGGCACGGACCCCAGGGTTCGGCCGAGCGAGGGTTCCTTCCCGCCGGGTCGGCTGTCACCAGATCGATCGATGTGGGGTGGGTCGAGGACCGGTCAATCGTGTCTCGCAACCAGGCACCCTCACTTCCTCCCCATGTGGGGAACCGCAGGGTGCAGCAGGACAGCGGCGGACAATGGGACTTTTGTACCGATGGGCAGCCAGACCCATGGTACTCATCAATTTGGTACACTAATCAAGACTGCCCGCTGTCTTTTTGCTCGTGACTTGTCCGGACACCGCTTCTTTTCAAAATAGGCTTTTCACCGCCAGGAAGGCCCCGCTGGTCAATGAAACAGCCTTAGGACAGCGCTCCTACTTGTATGTTATTACGCCACTCCGGAGCCGAAGGGAAGGGTAAACCGACGCCGAGCGAGGGTCCCTTCCCGCCGGGTCGGCGGTCATCAGATCGATCGATGTGGGGTGGGTCGAGGACCCGTCAATCGTGTCTCGCAACAAGGTGCCCTCAATTCCTCCACGTGTGGGGAACTGCAGCTTGCGGTAGGACAGCGGCAGGCAAAAGGAATTTTGTACCAATGGGACGCCAGACCCTTGGTACTCAAAATTTTGGTACGCAAATCAAGACTGCCCGCTGTCTTTTCGCTCGTGACTTGTCCGGACACCGTTTCTTGGCAAAACGGGCTTCTTACCGCCGGGGAGGTCCGGCTGATCAACAAAACAGCCTTAGGACAGCGCTCCTACTCGTATGTTATTACGCCACTCCGGAGCTGAAGGGAAGGGTAAAACCGACGCCATACCTGGCACGGACCCCCTGGGTTCGGCCGAGCGAGGGTCCCTTCCCGCCGGGTCGGCTGTCACCAGATCGATCGATGTGGGGTGGGTCGAGGGCCCGTCAATCGTGTCTCGCAACCAGGCGCCCTCACTTCCTCCCCGTGTGGGGAACCGCAAGGTGCGGCAGGACAGCGGCGGACAAAGGGACTTTTGTACCGATGGGCAGCCAGACCCATGGTACTCATCAATTTGGTACGCTAATCAAGACTGCCCGCTGTCTTTTTGCTCGTGACTTGTCCGGACACCGCTTCTTTTCAAAATAGGCTTTTCACCGCCAGGGAGGCCCCGCTGGTCAATGAAACAGCCTTAGGACAGCGCTCCTACTTGTATGTTATTACGCCACTCCGGAGCTGAAGGGAAGGGTAAACCGACGCCATACCTGGCACGGACCCCCTGGGTTCGGCCGAGCGAGGGTCCCTTCCCGCCGGGTTGGCGGTCATCAGATCGATCGATGTGGGGTGGGTCGAGGACCCGTCAATCGTGTCTCACAACCAGGTGCCCTCAATTCCTCTACGTGTGGGGAACCGCAGCTTGCGGTAGGACAGCGGCAGGCAAAGGGACTTTTGTACCAATGGGACGCCAGACCCTTGGTACTCAACATTTTGGTACGCAAATCAAGACTGCCTGCTGTCTTTTCGCTCGTGACTTGTCCGGACACCGTTTCTTGGCAAAACGGGCTTTTTATCGCCGGGGAGGTCCCGCTGATCAATGAAACAGCCTTAGGACACCGCTCCTACTTGTATATTGTTACGCGACTCCTGAGCTGAAGGGAATGGCTGCCCATCGGTACAAGAGTCCTGCCGCACCCTGCGGTTCCCCACACGGGGAGGAAGTGAGGGCGCCTGGTTGCGAGACACGATTGACAGGTCCTCGACCCACCCCACATCGATCGATCTAGTGGCAGCCAACCCGGCGGAAAGAGACCCTCGTTCGGCCGAACCCTGGGGGTCCGTGCCAGATATGGCCCGCTGTCTTTTTGCTCGTGACTTGTCCGGACACCGTTTCTTGACAAAACAGGCTTTTTACCGCAGGGGAGGCCCCGCTGATCAACGACACAGCCTTAGGACACCGCTCGTACTTGTATGTTATTACGCGACTCCGGAGCTGAAGGGAAGGGTAAAACCGACGCCATACCTGGCACGGACCCCCTGGGTTCAGCCGAGCGAGGGTCCCTTCCCGGTGGGTCGGCGGTCATCAGATCGATCGATGTGGGGTGGGTCGAGGACCCGTCAATTATGTCTCGTAACCAGGCGCCCTCATTTCCTCCCCATGTGGGGAACCGCAGGGTGCAGTAGAACAGCGGCGGGCAAAGGGACTTTTGTACCAATGGGAAGCCAGACCCTTGGTACTCAACAATTTGGTACGCAAATCAAGACTGCCCGCTGTCTTTTCGCTCGTGACTTGTCCGGACACCGTTTCTTGGCAAAACGGGCTATTTACCGCCGGGGAGGCCCCGCTGATCAACGAAACAGCCTTAGGACACCGCTCGTATTGTATGTTATTATGCAACTCTGGAGCTGAAGGGAAGGGTAAAACCGACGCCATACCTGGCACGGACCCTCTGGGTTCGGCCAAGCGAGGGTCCCTTCCCGCCGGGTCAGCGGTCATCAGATCGATCGATGTGGAGTGGGTCGAGGACCTGTCAATCGTGTCTTGCAACCAGGCGCCCTCACTTCCTCCACGTGTGGGGAACTGCAGGGTGCGGCAGGACAGCGGCGGACAAAGGGACTTTTATACCGATGGGCAGCCAGACCCATGGTACTCAACATTTTGGTACGATGATCAAGACTGTTTGCTATCTTTTTGCTCGTGACTTGTCCGGACACTGCTTCTTTTCAAAATTTGCTTTTCACCGTCAGGGAGGCCCGCTGGTCAACGAAACAGCCTTAGGACACCGCTCGTACTTGTATGTTATTAGGCGACTCCGGAGCTGAAAGGAAGGGTAAAACCAACGCCATACCTGGCACGGACCCCCTGGGTTCGGCCGAGCGAGGGTCCCTTCCCGCCGGGTTGGCTGTCATCAGATCGATCGATGTGGGGTGGGTCGAGGACCCGTCAATCGTGTCTCGCAACCAGGCGCCCTCACTTCCTCCCAGTGTGGGGAACCGCAGGGTGCGGCAGGACAGCGGCGGGCAAAGGGACTTTTGTACCAATGGGAAGCCAGACCCTTGGTACTCAACAATTTGATACGCAAATCAAGACTGCCCGCTGTCTTTTCGCTCTTGACTTGTCTGGACACTGTTTCTTGGCAAAACGAGCTTTTTACCGCCAGGGAGGCTTCGCTGATCAACGAAACAGCCTTAGGACACTGCTCGTAGTTGTATGTTATTACGCGACTCCGGAGCTGAAGGGTATGGTAAAACCAACGCCATACCTGGCACAGACCCCCTGGGTTCGGCCGAGCGAGGGTCCCTTCCGGCCGGGTCGGCGGTCATCAGATGGATCGATGTGGGGTGGGTCGAGAACCCATCAATCGTGTCTCGCAACCAGGCGCCCTCACTTCCTCCCCGTGTGGGGAACCGCAGGGTGCGGCAGGACAGCGGCGGGTAAAGGGACTTTTGTACCGATGGGCAGCCAGACCCATGGTACTCAACATTTTTGTACGCAAATCAAGACTGTCCGCTGTATTGGACACAGTTCTCCTGCGGGGTGTTCAAAAGTGGATCACGCAGAGTATGTCATATGTCCTGTTACATGGAGACAAGGTGGCAAAAGTGTCCTGGAGCCAGCCTTTTGATTCAACCTCACTCTGGTTCTCGGTTTCGTCGACCGATGCCTCCGCAGGCGCCGGCCAACTCCCGATACCACGGTGGCTGTTCCTCCACCGGCACCATGTGCCGCGGAGCGGGCCGACCTGTGACACGCCACGGTCTGCCGCCACTCCCCGATGGGAAAACGTACTTGGATGTAAGCCGTTGGCTTTTATTTTTCAAAGTGTCGATGGAAGCGTAAAATTGCTAAGCGGTAGGCACCGTCTGTTGTCTCTCAGCTTGCCCACGTCTGGTTCTCTCTGCTCCCGCCTGGCGGCTCCAACACAGCCCCCTTGCAACTGCTCATGTACCAGTGACTTTTCATCACTGCCTGCCCAGGTTTTTGGAGCACTAGGTCAGTCTCACAGCTCAGGCTCGACCCTCTTAGATGCCTTGAAGTGCTGCTCTCTTGTGGTCGATCCTGGGCCTAAAACTCTCATGCTAGGGTCTTAGCCTGACGCATCACCCAGGCTTTCACGGAGCCCTGAGTATTCTTGCCAGCTCAGCCTTCTCCCCTTTGGGGCTTCTTAGCCTGCACGGGGCTTCTGGAACCTCGGGTTGGCCTTGCGGCTCAGGTTCGGCCCCTAGGATGCCCGTAAGCGGGGCCCTCTCAAGGACGAGCTTGGAACTGCAGCTCTCTCATGGAATTTTTCTCTCGTGACTAGTCCGGACCTCGTTTCTCGGCAAAACCGGCTTTTTCGCTAATTCCTGTCAGCGCCTTCTCCAGTTTTGGGGAAGGTCACCTCTCTTTCCCCATTCCGGTGCGGGTAGAAAGGCCAGACGCGGTCAGTCTCGACGGGCTCGGAGTCCTAACGTACTTCGCCCCCTTCCGCGTTGTACCGCCACCCTTTTCCACCTGCCCAAGCAGGGGCGACGGCCGGTTTTCCCGGAGAGAGAGAAAACTGATCAGAATTACTATTGCAACAACACATCATCAGTAGGGTAAAACTAACCTGTCTCACGACGGTCTAAACCAGGGGTCTCAAACTCGCGGCCCGCGGGCCAACTGCGGCCCTCGGGACAATAGTTTGCGGCCCCTGGTGGACATCCCGACATCCGCCGTAATAGTACGGCGTATGCCGGGTGTGTAACTATGGCGACCGCCATAGCTGCCGAGTGTCTACTGCTTTAAGCAGTAGACAACCGGCGCTAATGTCTCCGACGCCACGATCCGACGCCATTTTTCCGGTGATCGCTGGCGCCTGGAGCAAGTTCCAGGGCCGTTGTCACGTTGCCATGACAGCTGGGAGCCTTGTAAAGGCTCCCAGGCTTGTCTGCAATCTCGTTCTTTTGCAGGATCAAAAAGCGACATCGCTATGAACGCTTGACCACCAACAAGCCAGTTATCCCTGTGGTAACTTTTCTGACACCTCCTGCTTAAAACCCAAAAGGTCAGAAGAATCGTGAGGCCCCGCTTTGACGGTGTGTATTCATACTGAGAATCAAGATCAAGCGAGCTTTTGCCCTTCTACTCCATGGGAGGTTTCTGACCTCCATGAGCTCATCTTAGGACACCTGCGTTACGGCTTGACAGGTGTACCGCCCCAGTCAAACACCCTACCTGCCACTGTTCCTGGAGCCGAGGCGCTTGGAGCCAGAAGAGTGCGCCCCTCGGGGCTATTCCCCCACCTCACGCGTAACAGCGGCGTTTACGAGCGCTCCCATTGAAGTGAATGGGAAGTGTTCGGCAGTCTGCCGTAACGCCGGCGTGTACGGCTGTGATACACGCCCGGCGTTACTCCGTGTGAATGCCCCCTTAGACGTCGGAGTGCTCTGACGCAGAAGGAAGACAATGAGAGAAGGGGAGGATGCAGCTGAAGAAGGAGGCATCGCTGGAGAGAGTTCTCGGGCAGCAGTGGGGACGCCCCCATTGCTGCGATAGAACTCATTAGCATACCAGTAAAAAACGGGATTTCTAAGGAACGGTGCCGCGGAGACCACGTCTAAAGGTAAGAGACAAATAGCCTTTCTAAGGCTGCATTCACACTGAGTTACGTTGGCGTTTTTTGTGCTGTTTTTGTGTTGATTTTGCACATAACGCTGCGTATACGCCGCGTTTGCGCCACGCCATTTTGCGGTCGCGTTGACTGGCGCAAATGCGGCGTATACGCAGCGTTATGTGCAAAATCAGCACAAAAACAGCACAAAAAATGCCAACGTAACTCAGTGTGAATGCAGCCTAAAGGCTATTCCGACGTCTAAAGCAGAAAAAATAGCTATTTAGTGGTAGAATCCCTTTAAATCTATATAGAAATTTATATATGCACACAAGACTTAAAGGGATCCAATCTATATAGAAATTTATATATGCACACAAGACTTAAAGGGATCCTATCATTCAGATGCAATTTTTTGTCCCTAACACGTCGGAATAGCATTAAGAAAAGCTATTCGTCTCCTACCTTTAGATGTCTTCTCCGTGCCGCTGTTCCGTAGAAATCCTGGTTTTCATCAGTATGCAAATGAGTTCTCTCGCAGCACTGGGGGCGTCCCCAATGCTGCCAGAGAACTCTCCAGCGACACCTCCATCTTCTCTTCAGGAACGTCCTCTTCCTGTGGCTTCTTCCGGCGCAAGCAGGGAAACTTGCAGGCCTCAGGCAGAGCCTACTGCACATGCCCGCGGCCACAAGAAAAATGGCCGCTTACACAGTAAGTAAATGCATCCTCTGGCAGTATATAGTACACCTATAAGGTGCGGCGGTCATTATATAGTAAATGCACCCCCTGGCAGTATATAGTACATCTATAAGGTGCGAGGTCATTATATAGTAAATGCATCCCCTAGCAGTATGTAGTACATCTATAAGCTTTGGAGTCATTATATAGTAAATGCATCCCCCTGGCAGTATATATTACATCTATAAGGTGTGGGATCATTATATAGTAAATGCATCCCCTGGCAGTATATAGTACATCTATAAGGTGCAGGGTCATTATATAGTAAATGCATCCCCTAGCAGTATGTAGTACATCTATAAGGTGTGGGATCATTATATAGTAAATGCATCCCCTGGCAGTATATATTACATCTATAAGGTGTGGGATCATTATATAGTAAATGCATCCCCTGGCAGTATATATTACATCTATAAGGTGTGGGATCATTATATAGTAAATGCATCCCCTGGCAGTATATAGTACATCTATAAGGTGCAGGGCTCTATATAGTAAATGCATCCCCTAGCAGTATGTAGTACATCTATAAGGTGCAGGGGTCATTATATAGTAAATGTACCCCCTGGCAGTATATATTACATCTATAAGGTGTGGGATCATTAGGCTGCATTCACACTGAGTAACGCTGGCGTTTTTTGTGCTTATTTTTGCACATAGCGCCGCGTATACGCCGCGTTAATGCCGGGCAACGCCACCGCAAAATAGCGCGGCGTTAACGCGGCAGACTGTGCACTTAAATGATGATTTATGTAATGTCTCCTGTATGAATGAAGCAGCGGCCGAGCATTTGTTATATGAGAGAATATCTGTGCTACTTACCTGGACTGGACCTCTACAATCTGTCAGACTCAGGATATGTAGGTTGTGATATAGAACTGATGATGTCATGTGCTTTGTGATGTCATAATGGTTGTCACAGCAGCGGGGGCCTCACAATGTCTTCCACGCCAGAGGTTCATCCTAATAGAATCCTTGTCCGTTTATGCCGTTATATCAGGGTTTCCCTTCATTTTTAGACTAGGAGAAATCATGGAAAAAATGTTTCCTTGAGGTACTGATACCAAATCATTTTTACCAAAATAAAGAGAAAACTACAGCTTTGCTGGTTTGTTTAGCACAGATTCGGAAATTACAGCTGGAATCACATCAAAACTACATGCATTTTTCTGTTAGTTATAATGTAATTGTAACTGCACCATGTGAATACAGCCTTAAAGCTAAACCATTCTATACACACCACCCAGCACATGCAAAAATTCACCTTTTACTATCACCAAGCTCCCTTAGCATACCTCCCAACCATCCCGCATTCTGCAGGACAGTCCTGGACTCAGGGTCGTGTCCCCCGATGCCGGTCGGCAGGAGGTATGACCCGGATTCAACTCATCTACATCCATAGAGGACGCAGATGAGTTGATTACAGTGGTGAAGCAGTTGCGGAGCAGCCCCCACCTCACCACTGTGTCCCTGCATGTTCGGTTGTGTCTAGATGGAGCTGCTCCAGGTAGATATGATATCCCAGGAAAAGACGGGGCCTCTGAGAGGAGAGCGGGGGTCTCTTCCACCACAGTACTGTTCTCTGTAGAGGAAGAACAGACAGCAGTGAGGACTGTCTTGTGGAACTCCAGGATGGAAGGGGAGAGATAGGATTGTGTAGCATGGGACCGAATGTTGGAGAAGGCTGAGGGGAGGGAGTGATGCATTTACATGGGACTGCATGCTGAGGGGCTGAAAAGAGAGTGATGTTTTACATGGAAATGTATCCTGGAGCGTCTGGGGGATTAGATTGATGTTTAGGGTGGGATAGGAGTCCCGGGAGTACCGTTGGCATTGAGGGAGATAGGGTCTTTTGGGTTCTGCTGGAATCTAAAGGAGGACAGGAGTCCTTAAACTGGGGACAACTGGAGGGGGACATTAAACCTAGGGGGGGTATCTGGAGGTAAACATTAAAAAGTGAGTGGAGCTCTGGATGTGTATAGAGAGTCAGAATAGTGAGTGCAGTTCTGGATGTGACCAGAGAATCAGACTGGTGACTGCACCCCCTGGCAGTATATAGTACACCTATAAGGTGCGGGATCATTATATAGTAAATGCATCCCCTGGCAGTATGTAGTACATCTATAAGGTGCAGGGTCATTATATAGTAAATGCATCCCCTGGCAGTATATAGTACATCTATAAGGTGCGGGGTCATTATATAGCAAATACACCCCCTGGCAGTATATAGTACACCTCTAAGGTGTGGGGTCATTATATAGTAAATGCATCCCCTGGCAGTATATAGTACATCTATAAGGTGCGGGGTCATTATATAGTAATTGTACCCCATGGCAGTATATAGTACACCTATAAGGTGCGGGGTCATTATATAGTAAATGCATCCCCTGGCAGTATGTAGTACATCTATAAGGTGCGGGGTCATTATATAGTAAATACATCCCCTGGCAGTATATAGTACACCTATAAGGTGCAGGGTCATTATATAGTAAATGCATCCCCTGGCAGTATATAGTACAACTATAAGGTGCGGGGTCATTATATAGCAAATGTACCCCCTGGCAGTATATAGTACATCTATAAGGTGCAGGTTCATTATATAGTAAATGCATCCCCTGGCAGGATATAGTACACCTATAAGGTGCGGGGTCATTATATAGTAAATGCATCCCCTGGCAGTATATAGTACATCTATAAGGTGCAGGGTCATTATATAGTAAATGCATCCCCTGGTAGGCCGTGCACTTACACGGATATCTAGGCCTGCTCTTAGATTTCAGCCATCATTTATACAAAAAAATTGGCGTAAATGATGATTTATCTAATGTCTCCTGTATGAATGGAGCAGAGAATAACTGTGCGACTTACCTGGACTGGATCTCTAGAATCTGTCAGACTCAGGACATGTACGTTCCGATATAGAACTTATGATGTCATGTGCTTTGTGATGTCATAATGGTTGTCATCGCAGCAGGGGCCTCACAATGTGTTCCACACCAAAGGCTCGTCCTAATAGAATGCCTGTCAGTCTATGCTGTTACATCAGGGTTTCCCTTCCTTTTCACACTAGGAGAAAGATTTAGTAGATTTATGGACATTACATCACATGTAGGTTTTTTATTTAATAGTTTCACAGGCAATAAGCTGATCTAAGTTTTTAGCCTGGTTGATGTTGCAACCGGTTCTGTGAAAAGAAGAATCTTCTGGAACTTCTGTTTGCTGATAAGATACATCTTATTCTTCAGGCTGAAGGCCGCAGTGATGGGGAGTTTCACCTCCACCCATAGCATTTGTAGCATTTGCAGACTTGAGCTTTTGCTGGCAACTGAATCATACAGATAGAATTTCTTGCCTTCAGAAGATTGAAAAGTGAATATTATGATAGTGAATGGTTTACAGATATTTTGATCCCATACCTCTGTATTCCATACTGTATTACTGAGCTATACATCAAATTAAAGGGGTATTCCATTCATTTTACAGTTATTACCTATTATCTCTCCTAGATTTGTGTAGTTCTGACTGCTGGATTCCCCAGTAATTCACAAGAACAATGATATCTTGTGCCAATATTTAAGTGGAGTGACTGGTCGCTCAAGTCCAAGATTGCCCAGTACAGCGCTCAGCTGTTGTTGGCAGTCCTATAGAGAAGGAATGACGTAACAACATGCATGCTCAACCTGCCGCTCTATTCAGACTGGGGAACAAGACCTTGTTCATGTGATCATTGGTTTTTCAGTGGTCGGACCCGCCACCGATTAGACAGTTCTCTCTATCCATTGACTGAGCTAACAGCCGAGATCAGCCACGGTTGTTGTTAATATAGTCTAAATGACCGTCAAAGAACACCACATTATAACCACACTAGCTGGTACCCGCGACTTCGTCTGCGGTGATTGTAGCAGTGGGTATATACAGGCGGGGGTAAGGTTTTCGTACTGTGTATAAGGTATGGGATATGAAATGTAAGTTTGTATCTTGTTTTTGCTTTAATTCAGAGAATACGTGAGACTTTTGTGTTGAAGTTAATTTGTATTTGAGCTGCTATACAGTGTTGTGAGAAACTTTACATAGTGACTTTAGGACAGAGGGATTTGAAGTTAACCCTTTCCCGCCGATGGCATTTTTTGATTTTCGTTTTTGACTCCCCTCCTTCTACACCCCATAACTTTTTTATTTCTCCGCTCCCAGAGCCATATGAGGTCTTAATTTTTGCGGGACAAATTTTTCTTCCTGATGCCACCATTAATTATTCTATATAATGTACTGGGAAGCAGGGAAAAAATTCAAAATGGGGTGGATTTCAAGAAAAAATGCATTTCTGCGACTTTCTTACGGGCTTTGGTTTTACGGCGTTCACTGAGCAACCAAAATGACATGTCCCCTGTATTCTGTGTTTCGTTACGATTCCGGGGATACCAAATTTATATGGTTTTAGTTACATTTTGACCCCTTAAAAACAAATCCAAAACTGTTAAAAAATTTTTTTTTGAAAAGTCGCCATATTCCGACAGCCGTAACTTTTTTATACGTGCATGTACGAGGATGTATATGGCGTCTTTTTTTGCGGGACCGGGTGTACTTTGTAGTTCTACCATTTTCGGGAAATGTTATTGCTTTGATCACTTTTTATTCAAATTTTTATCAGAATCAAAACAGTGAAAAAATGGCGGTTTGCCACTTTTGACCATTTTTCCCGCTACGGCGTTTACCGAACAGGAAAAATATTTGTATAGCTTTGTAGAGCGGGCGATTTTGGACGCGGGGATACCTAACATGTATGTGTTTCACAGTTTTTAACTACTTTTATATGTGTTCTAGGGAAAGGGGGGTGATTTGAATTTTTAAGACTTTTTTTGTTTGTTTTTAATATTTTTTTTACTTTTTTAAAACTTTTTTTTTGCATTTATTAGACCTCCTAGGTTATTGACATGGGTGGGCAGTGTCGCGGATTGTCAGAGCGGTGGGGGTTGGCAAACATGGCTGCTCCGGAGCGTTAAAGAGAGCCTCCTGGAGTATCGTTAAGATGAGGGGAAAAGTGGTAAAGTATATGTATATGTGATTGTGTGGGGTTAGGGGCGAGGCTGCAGAGGGCAATATGAATTTTGTGGCTTGCTATGGTCCAAAGTGTGTGAGATTGCAGAGATGGTGATGTGAGTTTGGGGTTTGTGGGGGTCCTGGGAAAAACGTATGTGCGCTATTGTGACGAAAAGTAGCCTATTGCGCAATGGGGTGTATTAACTATGTTTGTGGAAAATTTCAGCCAAATCGGTCAAGCGGGTTTTGCGTGATTGACTAACAAACATCCGAAAAGCCAAAGCCACAAACATCCAAACTCACAAACTTTCACATTTATAATATTAATAGGATTTACTTTGGTCAAATTGTATAGAAAAATAACCATTTTTTTTGTAAAATAATATAAAAAGAAATATGGTGGATCAGAGGCTTAAAGAGGACCTTTCATCAGATTGGGCACAGGCAGTTTTATATACTGCTGGAAAGCTGACAGTGTGCTGAATTCAGCGTACTATCGGCTTTCCCGATCTGTGCCCGGTGTAAAGCGCTATCGGTCCTGGTACCGTAGCGCTTTACAGTCAGAAGGGCGTTTCTGACACTTAGCCAGGTACGCCCTTCTGCCCAGCAGCGCCTATAGCGCTGTACTGCCCCCTCCCTCTGCTCACACAGCTCATCCATAGACGAGTATTATCAGGAGAGGGAGGAGGCGTTCCTCCCCGCTCCACAGTACAGCGCGATAGGCGCTGCTGGGCAGAAGGGTGTCCCTGGCTAAGTGTCAGAAACGCCCTTCTGACTGTAAAGCCCTACGGTACCGGGACCGATAGCGCTTTACACCGGGCACAGATCGGGAAAGCCGATAGTGCACTGAATTCAGCGCACTGTCAGCTTTCCAGCCGTATATAAAACTGCCTGTGCCCAATCTGATGAAAGGTCCTCTTTAAATTAAAGCTCCTGGGCTCCAATGTAAAATTTGTAATTGGGCCTCTACTTACCTTGTCCCATTTAGAATAGTGGTATAGTTTTTATATGGTAGTATATAAGTACCATAAGTATATGATACATGGAAAAGGTCCTTATGGAGTATACTAAATGGACATTTCAGTGTGAGTCATCTATATACTGTCACTGAAAAGGACCTCACCAGGATGAAACCCTGTACATATATGATACAAGGAAAAGGTCCTTATGGAGTACAGTAAATAGCCAATACTGTGTTAGGCTGCCTTTACACGGAGTAACGCCGGGCTTGTAAAATTCCTCATTCAGAGCCATACACGCGAGCGCTGCGGAAGGCTCCCGAACACTTCCCATTCACTTCAATGGGAGCGCTCGTAAAGCCGGCATTACGAGCGCTCCCATTGAAGTGAATGGGAAGTGTTTGGGAGCCTTCCGCAGTGCTCGCGTGTATGGCTGTGAATGAAGCCCGGCGTTACTCCATGTGACGGCAGCCTTAGTCAGCTAAACACCATCACTGAAAAGGACCTCACCAGTATAAAGTCGAAAAAATTGCCAAATGAAACGAACAGGCTGCTAAGCAAATAATCATGAATAATCGGAAAAAGAAACACAGCCAAAGTGCAATGAAAAAATAATTATGAATCATATATATAAAAAAATATATATACATATATTAATCAAGAATACAAACAATACATTCAATGAAAAATGATTTGTGCTGAATAAAGCTGATCCGCACTCATCCAGGGCTCAGTAAAATTTAGCTTTTAATATTCCATATTAAAAATCCAGTACAAAAGTAAATCCAAACGTGAAATGTTAGAAAAAAACACAAACAGTGATTAAAATAAACGCGTTTCATCCCATTCTCGAGAGTGTTAAATAAGGTCATCAGCTTGTACTCATGAATTTAACACTCTCGAGAATGGGATGAATCTGTCACATGGGTTCATGGCATCCTACAGAAATCACTGAACTGAAACAGCCATAAAAGACATCCTCTGAACTGATAAGAACATTCAAACTGATGAGTTGTTTAGTTGTATAACCAATAACCTTCTTCCAGCCTCCCTACTAGAATTCTATTCCTATGTGTCCCTCTTGTACATAAATATGCATCCTTCAGAAATTGTTTTTAGATATACCCGAAGAAGAAGACGAGAGCTTCGAAACGTTGTAATCTGTCATCATTATTAGTTAGCCATTAAAAAAGGTATCAACTACTGAACACAGTGGCGTAACTACCGCCATAGCAGCAGAGGCAGCTGCCACAGGGCCTGGGACATTAGGGGCCCGGTGACAGCCACTACCGCTGCTATAATTATACTTGGGGGGTCTTTTCGGACCCCCCGAGTATAATGATCGGCAGCCCGGGAGAGGTAAGAAACATAAAAAACACTGTTACTTACCTCTCCACGATCCGGGCAGGCTTCAGCCTAGTCGTCTGACGTCTCATGACCCGGCCTGCGTCCCAGGTCATGTGAAATCTGACGTCATTGAAGATCGACTAGTTCGGAGGTCGACAGCGTAAGAGACGGGAGATAGGTGAGGTTTTTTTTATGTTTTTCTCCCCCTGGGTCTCTGATTATTATACTCTGGGGTCTGAAAAGACCCCAGAGTATAATAATTGTTTATGCGTGTACACAGTGGGACATAATACTGTGTGCAGGGGTCACTATGGGGGATAATACTGTGTGCAGGGGCCGGTATGCAGGATAATACTGTGTGCAGGAGCCACTATGGGGGATAATACTGTGTGCAGGAGCCACTATGGGGGATACTACTGTGTGCAGGGGCCACTATGGGGGATAATACTGTGTGCAGGGGCCGGTATGGGGGATAATACTGTGTGCAGGGGCTACTATGGGGAATACTACTGTGTGCAGAGGCCACTATGGGGGATAATACTGTGTGCAGGGGCCGGTATGGGGGATAATACTGTGTGCAGGAGCCACTATGGGGGATAATACTGTGTGCAGGAGCCACTATGGGGGATAATACTGTGTGCAGGGGCCACTATGGGGGATAATACTGTGTGGAGGGGCCACTATGGGGGATAATACTGTGTGGAGGGGCCACTATGGGGGATAATACTGTGTGCAGGGGCCACTATGGGGGATAATACTGTGTGCAGGGGCCACTATGGGGGCATTATGGGGGATAATACTGTGTGCAGGAGCCACTATAGGGGATAATACTGTGTGCAGGGGCCACTATGGAGGATAAGACTGTGTGCAGGGGCCACTATGGGACATAATACTATATGCAGGGGCCACTATGGGGGATAATACTGTGTGCAGGGGCCACTATGGGGGATAATACTGTGTGCAGGGGCCACTATAGGGCATAATACTGTGTATAGGGGCCACTATGGGGCATAATACTGTGTACAGGGGCCACTATGGGGGATAATACTGTGTGCAGGGGTCACTATGGGACATAATACTGTGTGCAGGGGCCACTATGGGGCATAATACTGTGTGCAGGGGCCACTATGGGGTACAATACTGTGTGCAGGGGCCACTATGGGGCATAATATTGTGTGCAGGGGCCACTATGGGGGATAATACTGTGTGCAGGAGCCACTATGGGGGATAATACTGTGTGCAGGGGCCACTATGGGGCATAATATTGTGTGCAGGGGCCACTATGGGGGATAATACTGTGTGCAGGAGCCACTATGGGGGATAATACTGTGTGTAGGGGCCACTATGGGGGATAATACTGTGTGCAGGGGCCACTATGGAGGATAAGACTGTGTGCAGGAGCCACTATGGGACCTAATACTGTGTGCAGGGGCCACTATGGGGGATAATAGAGTGCGCAGGAATGCGTAGGAGGGGGTCGGTCGAGGTCTTCGGTGTCAGTCGTGGGGGGGGGCATGTCAAAAGTTCGCCTTAGGGCCCCGCCATTACTAGTTACGCCACTGACTGAAGACTTTCAAGTTTTGTGTTTTTATATTTCCTACCCAATGGCTAACACGGTACAAAAACAAGCATTTTCCTTATACATCAGTTCAGGACCTGACCACTAGGGGGCAAAAGTCATTAGCAGTAAGGGGAAATAGCTCACACTGAGCCGGCTAATACTATAACTCAGGGGTAGGGAACCTTTGGCTCTCCAGGCGTTGTGAAACTACAACTCCCAGCATGCTCCATTCACTTCCATTGGGAGTTCCCAGAACAGCAGAGCCAGTATGCATGCTGGGAGTTGTAGTTTTGCAACAGCTGGAGAGCCGTACGTTCCCTACCCCTGCTATAGCTGATAAGGAGCAGGTTCCTAACGAGTATAGTATTTAGTCACAACCCTTATGGATCCTCCCTATAGCATCTGTACTGTATGGAGCTCCCCTGTAGTGAGGTGACTGGACTGCAGTTACTGGAGGGAGGACCTATCAGGTCCATTCTAGTCGCCGCCTTTCCATCACACACTCTCAAACCATCTCTGTTCGGATCATAGAGAACCAAACCACCGTGGAACGCACGACGTTCCTGTTTCACATTCGACCCTGGAATGTACACGTGTTCCCTCCTCAGCCAATTGCCGAACGAGAAGTCGCCTCTCGCGCTGAGCAGGTTGCTATGGAGACGCAGCTGGCCATACGACTTGCCTTGTCCTGCCACGTCACCGTCGGTGGCGTCACGAGCAGAGGCGGAGGAACACAGACAAAGATGGCGGCCTCTATCCGGGAAAAACAGACGGGTGAGAAGCAGACGAAATAAGCGCCATTTGTGGGGTGTGAGGGCCGTGGTGGATAGTTTGTCCGCGGGGGTTTCATGGTGACGTGATGGTCTGTTAGTGTAAAGCCCACGTCACACCAGAGGGGGAGCTGTGACAGCCATTCACTGTCATGGAGCTGGACAAAGTGACAGGACAGGCTCAACGTGTCTTAGTACTGGTCTGCTCATGTGGAAATGGAGGGTTTGTGTTATCTGCTCCCTGATAGCTTCATTATTATTCTCTTATGGTGGCACCTGGGCAGGCGCTAGAATGGGGAGGGTAATGGTGCAAAGGTGGTCTCCCATCTTAGTTTCCTCTACGCTTTCTGCCCTATGGCAGGGTGAACCTCAGAACATTGGGTGTCTGACATGGGTGGACTCTCTGGTTAACCACAGAAACAATAGGAGGCTGAACAGGACACCTAAGGGCTAGTTCACACGGGGGCAAGGAGGCGGATTTTGACAGTGGATTTCACCTCAAAATCCGCCTCCATACAATGGTGGTCTATGGAGACTGCTAGCATTCTTTTTTCCGCTAGCGGCATGTTGCTCGCCGAGCCACGGCTTCCGCCTGGCGGCAGCAACCTTCAGGATCGACCCATTCATTTGAGCCGACTCCGGAGGGGGAAGCCGCGACGGTTGTGGCGTGTGGGTTTTGACCCGAGAGTGACGCGGCTCCCTGCGTCACTCTCGGTGCCAAAATCCACCGCCCCCATGTGAATGAGCCCTAAAACAGTGTGTGCCACTGCCTCACATTAAAATAATGGGCAGCTGAATTGGAGGTGAAATATGCCTCAAAATCGGTCCCAGCAGGCACCGAGGGCTAGTTCACACTGAGCACGGGACTGCGTATTTTGGTCCTGATTTTGATGCCACGTCAGAATAGGACCAAAATGCGACTGTTGCAGCCTCCGACAGTTGCGGCTTCCCGCTCTGGAGTAGGCCCAAATGAATGGGCCTAGTCCGGAGGGTGCTGTCACGAGGCGGATGCCGGGGCTGAATCAGCTGCGGAATCCGTCTGAAGAAAGGTCAGCTCACTTCTTTTTTCTGTGAGCCGGAACATACCGTTCACGGAAAAAAGGAAGCTAGCGGTCTACATAGACCTGTGTTGTGAGGGGTGGATTCGACGTCCAAATCCGCCCCGTGTGAACGAGCCCTAACTTTAGGCAGATTCTGCCTCCCATTGTAATAACATACTGTAACACTGAAAAATACGCATCCTCCTGACCTTCCAGTGGATTTCGTGACTGATTCAGCCGTAGTGTCTATGGCGAACACTCCTCACTGATAAGGTGTGTTCATCCATGAGAGACCAGAGGAGGAATCTGAGACCGATGTCTGGGTTTGTGTGAATATAGCTTTAGGAGAGGCATATTTAAAGGGAGTCTATCAGCTCCCCCAAACATATTTTTCTGTTACGACTTTTGTTAAAGAGCACATTGCACTGATACACATCATACTTCTCTTTTGTATTCCACTTGTGTAGATTTGGAGAAAAACAGCTTTGAAATCTTATGCAGATAAGGCAGTTGGTGCACTGGGGGCGGGCCTTCAGTTCCCTGATCTAACTGTTCCGAGCCCTAAGGGCTTGTTCACACGGGGCAAGAGGGGTTGGATTTTGACGCCAAATCCACCTCAGAATCCACCCCCTCACAATAAAGGTCTATGTAGACCGCTAGCTTCCCTTTTTCTGTGAGTGGTATGTTCCGGCTCACGGAAAAAAGAAGCGAGCTGCCCTTTCTTCAGGCGGATTCTGCAGCTGAGTTAGCCCTGGCGTCCGCCTCACGACACCACCCTCCGGACTAGGCCCATTCATTTGCACCTACTCCAGAGCGTGAAGCCGCGACTGTCGGAAGCCATGACATGTTGCGGCAGGCGCATTTTTGTCCTATTCTGATGCGGCTTCCTGCATCAAAATCAGGACCAAAATACGTGGTCCTGTGTGAACTAGCCCTTACACACCTGCCTGTGCCACCCCTTGCAGTGGGATTTTATCCACCCACTGCTATGACATCACCTGTCCTACTTAAACAGCAGGAGCATACCCAGGGCTGATGGCCCACCCCCAGTGCCCCACTAAGTTCCAGTCTGTTTTGTCTCTAAATCAAAAGTGCCATACATAACAGAAGAATGATGGATGTTTCTGTAATATGCTCTGTAACATGATTGTGACTTTTGAATATACTTGGGGTAACTATTGTAACTTGGGCCATACGGCATCAACAAATGCTAATAACGGTCCGTACAGATCACCTGTAACTGATGCAGCGCCACCTAGTGGATCCAGGCCAGGGAGAATCTACATCTATCTACTCCATTCTAACTTCAAGCATTTAACCAGTGAAACCCCTATAAAATGCCCAAGTGACCATGACTAATGTGATGAATGCCACTGCTAGACTCTTCATAAGAGCAGAAAACAAAAAATAATGGATAGTGGATCCTGGAGTAATAGTTTACACTGCAGGTAACTGTGATGCAAGGTGTAACCACCTGTTATAGTATCTGTTAAAAAAACAAAAAATGTCCATGTTGTTCTATTTTTTTTTTGGCAAATATTCAATTTATAATTACAAACTTCTTGTTGCTAAGGCTGTGTTTACACAGTGCAGAACTACATATGACTGCAGTAATGAATAGCATGTTACTGGTTCACTTGTACACTAATAAACAGTAGGTTGAAAACCTCTGGTGTACTGGCCTAGTAGAAATGTGCTATTCATACTCAGTTATAAACTGCATGCAGTTCTTCGGTAAAAAGGAGCAGTGTAAACGCAGCCTAAAAATCGTGGGATAGGATAGCTGGATGCTGATGGATCTCAATGTCTTAAGGCACAGGCGGCGCACGGGGTATATGCGGATGTTATCTGTGCACTGGCCGTGCTTCCGCGGCCTCTTTCATTAAATGAATAGGATCCATGGAAGGAAGGGCTGCAAAATAGGATGGGGATAGGACTTGTCCGCATCGCACACGTGTAATTTGCAGTCATGTATACGGGCCCATAGAAATGAATGGGTCAGTGTGGACATACACAGATAGCATACTGATCACGGCCATGGTCGTCTGCAAGGGGCCTAAGTTGGATACCTTCAGATCGCACTGTCCTGTACAACAATAAAACCTTACTGCACTGCCAGGAGAGGGGGTACACATGAAGTGAAGTGACATGTACTGAACCCAGCTTCTTCTGTGCATTGCGTTTGCCACTGTTTTTATCTCTGGACACCTTTAGCACTTGTGTATTCTCAGTCTTGTAGCCATACTAACTCAGTGAGGGAAATGTACAAATTTTACTAGTCTTAAATAATAATAACTTTATTTATATAGCGCCAGCATATTCCGTAGCACTTTACAAATCATAGGACACATGAACAGACAATATGAGACATTACACTGTGACAAATAAACATATCAAACAATAGGAGTGAGGGCCCTGCTCGCAAGAGCTTACAATCTATGAGAGTCTTGGTTAATCCTCTGGGACTCCGATAACTATAAATGAATAAAACTGACGATGTCTCTGAAGACACTCCTCCTTCTCCTGCTGGGGTCTGCTTGGCAGGTTCTCGCACCCTTTCCTCACACTTTCCTTTCTTATCCCCCTCCTTTTTTTTCATCTTCCTCCTTCCTCCTCCTGTTCATATCCCCCCCCCCCTTCAACCACCTTAGGCTCTTCCCTGTTATTTATTACTTTCTATCTTTTAATTTTCCCCTTTTTTGCCTACCATTGTAGCCCTCCCTGCATGGTGTAACCCCCTCAGTACACAAAGTTGCCAATAGTCCCGAATTTGCCTGGATTGTCTCAAATGTTCTGTAGCAATCCCAGTAAGGCTGGTCTTACACAGCCGTAATGTAAGTCCGCAACTGAGGGTTTTCAATTGCGGACACATTATATTCAGTGCGGCCTCTTACACCACTGGATATTTTATCTGTGGTGTGCCGGGCCTCCGCACTTAATAGAGCAGATCCATAAAGGCCGTGAATTCCCAGCAATGTACGGACTCAACCATAGAACTCTATGAGCGAGTGCGGCAGGACACGGCCATCTGCGGTGTCTATATTACTTGCGGACCGTAAAATTATTACGGTCGTGTAAGACCAGCCTAAATTCGGGGTGGAATTTGTACAAACCCTGCCCAAAAGTGGGCCTTCATGGCAGGTCAGGGACAGGACAAATGCTTCACTTTTTACAAACATAAAGTTGGCATGTTATGTAAACACGGGTGACCTCAAGCTCTCCTCACGTTATCACCCCTCTTATCACAGCCTGTTGCAGTCGGCTTTTCCCCTGTACATCCTCCAGCTATGCCAGGGGGCATACAGGAATCTTGTTCCATATTGCCCCTCTAATCGGTGACAGGATATGTTCCCTCTGATTGTGACAGTCACACCAATGACCCATCTACTGCTCCGTGCCCCTAACCAAGACATTTGTCACTCCTTTGTTTTGCAGTTGCTTTAAAGCGTATGCTTAATTTTAATGTTCCACTCGTGAAAAGCACTACCGGTGAGCCAGTATGGAAGGTAAGAGGAATTTTGTCTTGGCACTTAGTACTTGAAGATATAAAGAATCTTTCTTGCTGTTTTGGTTATGTCTCACAATATGTACATGCCAAACCTTTCCTACTTCCAGTACAACCATATTATGTGTTTTCATTGTTCCACTTATTGCTTACCAGGTTCTTATTTACGATCGCTTTGGCCAAGACATCATCTCTCCTCTGCTGTCTGTGAAGGAACTGCGAGACATGGGGGTCACCTTACACCTGTGAGTTTGGGAAAAGTCTTGATTTAAGATACAGTCACCAACATTAGGAGAACTTGTGACAAATCGGTTGTTGTTTTTCCAGTCTCTTGCACTCTGACCGTGACGCCATCCCAGATGTTCCTGCCATATATTTTGTGATGCCTACAGAGGAAAATGTAGACAGAATCTGTCAGGTAAGAAAGAGCTATCATATACCGCCATATTACCACCAGTCTCCTGGCCTTGTCTCATCATTTATTCTTACTTTATTTTGGTTCCTTGTAGCATCCCCTGTTCATATGCTGTTTTAGTGCTTATGGACATCATAGTGGGTGGTCCCTTGCTCAGGACCCTGTTACTTTATAACAGCATCTCCTGATCTGATGGATTGAAAGAGATTGTTCTGGATTTTATGTATGCCCTCTCCTTAGATATGTGTATTAATATTGTATCAGTGGGGGCCGACAGCTGACCCCACATAGATCAGCTGTTTGGGGTGCATCCAGTCTGTGTACTATACAGTGCATGGGCCCAGAAGCACTGGTACTTTTCCAGGCATTGGTATTGCAGCTCTGCTCTTATTATGCTTAAACAGGTTTTATTAAAGATTTTTCAATATAATACAGAACGAACAACAAAAATGAAGTCGAGCAACAATGAAGAAGCATATAAATCCGCGGGCTGGGAGGCCAAAAAGACCCCCCTCCGCACAAACCAGATATAGCCCAACAAGAAAAAGGAAAAAAGGGAAAAGGAATAGACAAGAAACAAACAAACAAACACAAGACGAGGACAAAAAGAACCACAACGAAAGCAAAAGAAGGAAAGAAGAAAAGGAAAAGAAAACAGACGGCCAAGTCACACTCATGCGAAGGCAGTAGAGAAGGCAGACGATTCCTGGAACATAACCCAGGGACGCCAACGAAGTTCAAACTTGGAATAGTCAGGGGAATCCTCCGCCACCAAGGTCTCCATCCGCTGAATAAGAAGGAACTCCTGGAGGAACTCAATCAAGGAGGGAGGGGTAGGGCTGCGCCAGTGTCTAGGGATGACTGTCCTGGCGGCCACAAGAAAGTGCCCCAGGAGGTCCTTCTTAATCTCCGACAACTTACCAGGAATAACCAACAGAAGTGCCAGCTGGGGAGAGACAGTCACTGAGCGCCCACTGACCCTGGAATACAAAGAAAACACCGCGTCCCAAAAGGGGCGCAGAACGTCACAGTCCCACCATATGTGCAACATAGTACTCCTAGCGGAGCCACAGCGCCAACATAAGTCCGGAACAGCAGGAAAAATCCTATGGAGAAGCACTGGACACCTATACCACCGGGACAGAATCTTATAATTCCTCTCCTGAGCGCTACACGGGAGGGCCAACTTGTGAGAAAGCAAAAAGGACCGGTCCCAATCCGCAGATGACAAACCCACAGGAAGGTCGGCGTTCCAAGCGGCGACGTAGGGAGGGAGTTCAGCTCTGCTCTTATTAACCCCTTAAGGACCAGGCCATTTTTTGGTTTCGCATTTTCGTTTTTCCCTCCTCACATTTCAAGAGCCATAAATTTTTCATTTTTCAGTTCACAGAGTCACATGATGGCTTATTGTTTGCGGGACAAATTGTACTTTGTAATGGCACCATTCAATATGCTGTGCAATGTACTGGGAAGCTGGAAAAAAATTAAGAATGAGGCGCAATTGGAGAAAAAATGCATTTGCGCCATTTTCTTATGGGTTTAATTTTTACAGCATTCACTGTTTGGTACAAATGACATGTTACCTGTGTTCTACGTGTCAGTACAAACGCGGTGATACCAAATTTATATAGTATTTGAATTTTTTTGATACTTTTAAAAAAATGATAAACTTTGCAAAATAGAAAAAAAAAATTGTGTCATCATGTTCTAACACCTGTAACTTTTTCATATTTCCATGTATGGAGCTGGTTGTGGTGTCTTTTTATGCGGGACAAGATGACGTTTCTATTGATACCATTTGGGGAAAGATCCGATGGTTTGATCACTTTTTATTCAATTTTTTATAGGAGGCAAAGTGTTGAAAAAAACGCTTTTTGGCTGTTTTTATTTTTTTGGCCGCTACGCCGTTCGCAGTACGGGATAAATGTTTTAATATTCTAATAGTTCAGGCATTTTGGAGCGCAGGGATACCTAATATGTTTATGTTTAATGTTCTTTAATTACTTTTATAGCTGATCTAGGGAAAGGGGGGTGATTTGAACTTTTATATTTTTTTTATTTTTTTAATACTTTTAAAAACTTTTTTTTTTCTTCTGTTACATTAATGATCAGACCCCTTAGGTACCTTGAAACCTAGGGAGTCTGATCGCTCATACTATTCACTGCAATACTACAGTATTGCAGTGAATAGGAAAATCGCAGCACTTCTATTAGAGGCTGCCTCTGGCATCGTCTAATAGATCTCGGGCAGAGACAAGCCTGGAAGCCTTCAATAGGCTTTCGGCTGTCATAGCAACCGATCACCGCCCTCTTGTGACGTTCAGGAGGGCGGCGATCGGCAAAACATGGCGGCGCCCATGCCGCCGGCGCCGTTTACACACTGCGGTCACGTTTGACCGCAGTGTGTAAAGGGTTAACAGCAGCGATCGGCTCGGGCACCGACCGCTGCTGTTAGTGGCAGGTCCTGGCTGTATTATACAGTCGGCATCTGCCGTGTATGGAGCGAGCTCAGCGTGTGAGCTCGCTCCATACATCCCCATGCGACCCATGACGTACAGTTACGTCAAGGGTCGCTAAGGGGTTAATATCAAGTTTATACATACATATCCAGGAGGAGTAGCAGAACTGTAACACAATGCAGAGTTATGTAACTTCATGGGAAATATACTGTATGTATTTAATGTAACAGACAGGAGTGCAGTAAGGTCCTCCATAGAGGGATTGTTCCATATAAATTTCAAAGAGTGGGAAGTTGTTCCCTGATGGATTAATACCTTTAATTTAATGAACAATTCCTTCCCCTTCTATGGTTACTAATTCAGCATATAAGAAAATGCAATGGAGTCCATCTTCTGCCAGTATCTCTGTCTTCTTTAGTAAACCCCATAGTTTTCAAATGGAACGAGTATGTTTCAACATAAATCAAATATTTTTCTTTGTGACTGATTCAATGTTAAAGTCTTGTTCTTTTGGTTTTTCTAACAGGACCTGAGGACCCAGTTATACGAGTCTTACTATTTAAACTTTATTTCTGCAATATCCCGCAGTAAACTGGAAGACATTGCCAGCGCAGCTCTCACTGCAAACACGGTTACTCATGTCTCAAAGGTGAGGTTGATTTCTTCTTTAGTATACTATAGGTTCTTAAGATCCTATTGCCTTTCCTTTGTATTGCCTTTCTTTGCAGCCTTAGGGCCAGTTGATACGGAGTTTACGGGCGCGCATTCTGGCATGTATACACATGTCAGAATGTGAGCACTCAAAACAGATCCCATTCATTTCAATAGGTCGTTACAGGCGTATAACGCGCGTAATTTTGCGGCCGCAAAATTACGCATGAAAAAGTACACGCGTTATATGCCCGTAACAACCCATTGAAATGAATGGGATCTGTTTTGAGCGCTCACATTCTGACACGTGTACACGTGTCAGAATGCGCGCCTGTAAACTCCGTGTGAACTGGCCCTAAGGCTGGTCTTACATGACAGTAAGTGTAGTCCGCAAATGGTCCACAATTGCGGACACATTGTATTCAGTGCGGCCTCTTACACCACCGAATATTTTAACTGTGTTGTGCCATGACCGAGGTCCGCACTGAATACTGCAGGTCCGCAAAGTCACAGACATCATGGCACGGACATGGACGACTGCGGAGTGAAATTTAGTGTTACTGATCACCAAATTACGGACCGCAAAAACCACTATGGTCATGTAAGACCAGCCTTAAACAGGAGACAATCCCATAATAGGCGCTTCAGCATGTTGAAAAATTTTGACTGACTGCTAAACAGTTCATTGGATTGGTATAGCAGTGTTGTGTGTGTAATATTCCTCAACACAATGCACATCTGTTAGAAAATACACCTTGCAACAATGGAAAGAGGTTGTTTTTATGACTTAGTTGCAATTGGTATTACTTGAAAGCTTGTCAATGTGAGTGGCTTATCAAATGAGCTTGCTCATGAGACACTGTAGCATCCCACAGTATACAGCCATATTGTGTCTCTCAAACCAACAAGGGTTATGCACATCTGATAAACTATATATATGCTTGTACCTGTGCAGACCAAAGTGGTCTGTGTTCACATCTACATAGATATTTATTTTTTGCTGTTATGGGAGCAGAAAATCAAAAATGACTAGAGAGATGGAGCGATCATTTTACGGACACCAACAGCACCTCCTGGACTCCATTCACTTATAATGGGTCTGTTAGGTTCCGTCTTGGTGTGCCTCAATTTACAGTGAAAGTGATTGTTCCTCCAGCGTGTACTTTCATTGCTTGCCATATGCACAGCCCTTATTACATGGAGTGGTGTGCTGCTGGCGGACGCTGATCTTCTGTCCTGCTGAAAGCAAGCAATTGTTTATCAGATGATAGGATATGAGCATTAGTTCCCGATAATCGCCTATAAAATTGTTGGGTCTAATAGGACTTTTATACACAATGTTAATAGTTTTCTAAAGATTCCACTGTCTGGAAATGTCTATAGCAGCGTAAAGGAAATCAATTTCTATTAAAGTTATAGCTATG
Source organism: Leptodactylus fuscus (assembly GCF_031893055.1). NCBI lineage: Eukaryota > Metazoa > Chordata > Amphibia > Anura > Leptodactylidae > Leptodactylus > Leptodactylus fuscus. The sequence continues at coordinate 124,600,855 of NC_134271.1, forward strand.
TGTGAAGAATCATATGGGAGTCCCTAGTCTTCTGAGGAGTCCTGCAGTCCCACACCCTTCCTGGCTTGTTTGACATCCCACAGGCCAAGATTCGTCATTACAATCTAGCTTCGGTGGCATCTGGTGCATGTCTGAAGTGTATTTATGCACTTTGCATGTAGTTTTTGCTACTAAAGATGTCTGAAGATGTCCCACAGGCCAAGACACTTACAACTTTATAAGATTTCAGTCAAGCCAGATTGGCTACATGACTGCTAAGAAGATAGGACAACCAACAGGTAGTGTGCTCGAGTTTATTACTTTATTTCTTTTCTTTTTGTTGCAAAGCACATTCCAGACAGCGGAATCTTTAGAGACCCATCACCATTTTGTGTAATGATACGTGGGGCTAAAATAAGATGGCTGGTTTACTTTAACTATACTATAGAATCATCACATTTAAGATTTAAATGTATAGGGTTTTTGAGAATTGCTCTGTAGTAAAGCCTTTGTGCAAACATTATTTCTCTTTTTTCCAGGTTTTTGATCAGTACCTGAATTTTATTACATTAGAAGATGACATGTTTGTGCTGTGCAACCAGAATAAGGAGCTTGTTTCTTATAGAGGTAAGTAGAATTGTTCAGTTGGTTGTTTCCAGTTACACATAGGCTGGATCCCTCTGCCGTGACCTTAAAAGCTATTATGGTTGAGGCCGTAGACAGCGATATTGAAATAAAGAGGGCACACAGGTGGGTTCTGCTTTTTGCAGGATTTCTTTGTGTTGATCAATAGAGGGGTTCTCCTTTATTACACCCTTTTAGCCCTAACTAGATATGTGGATAGGGATTTTCTAAAGCAAACACTCCTTTAAATGTTAACCACTTCCTACCCTAAGTAAAATTCAGTCTTGCACACCCACATTATGCTTACAGTGCTCCCAGAAGCAGGGAAGTGTGTCCTTTAAGGTATTGTATGCACATTATAGAGATAATTTAGTTGTCTCTGCACCTGAAGATCTGCTCTTGAAGTAATAAGGTAGTTCATGGTACATTAGTTTCCATAATTTGCAAAAGGTTTCCCTATTGGGTCAGGAAAATCATTTTTGACTCCTTGACCCAGAGATGCGTTCCTACAGTCTGACTTATGTTTAGGCATAGTGGTCACTGAAACTCTGACTAGCTGAACTGTTGGGGAGAAATTTGATCATACCCCTATAAGTTGTTATCTTCTGACCACACACAGCTGCAGCGAAGCCCGAAAATATTTGATTTCTTTACCCAAAATCTAACCAAACTCTAATGTTGATATGAAAACTACATACATGTATACACTTTTATCTAACTGTTCTGCCTTTGTCCATATCATAACCTTATGGCACATTTCTAGGATATTCCATAACCCCCTGGGCCCCAGCCCATCCTACCGTAAGAATGAACACACTTAGTCCTGTGGTGCTTGAAGTTAGTGAAGTGAGCTGCAGTTCCCTGCACAGCGGGTGGCCAGGGGCAGCGCTGTTAATGTTAAAATGGTGAAGGGGCTGTATCCCTGAATCAACGCCACATATTCTGTTCTCACAATCTCTGCCAATGACATATCCTATAATAATAATTATTTATTTTTAGAACACTATTAATTCCATTCTGCTTTACATTTGAAAAGAGTTTATGTACACAATACACAAAGAGATACAATAGACTATCTAGTATAGTGGGATGGAGGACTCTGCCCGCAAAGTGTGACAATCTATAAGGAAGCGGGTCAGACAGTAGATGAGCATAGAGGCTGTTCAGACAGTGTTGTGGTGGCAGTTTTATTAAAGGTTGTAGGTTTTCGTGAAGAGATGGGTCCTCAGGGTCGTCTTAAAGGCCATGATTATATAGTCATTTTATAAGATAAGATGGGACATTGCATTTACCGTAATTGTTTAATCCCCTCCACCCCCCCACCCCACCCCCGTCCACATATATATTGTGTGCTGTAAAATAGTTATGTTTCACCTTGTTTTTTTATTTAGCTCTGAACAGACCAGACATCACAGACACAGAGATGGAAACAATCATGGATACCATTGTGGACAGTCTGTTCTGCTTCTTCGTCACACTAGGTAATTTTTGGCAGGAGAGTTCTTCTTCCACTGATGCCTTGGCTAAAATTCTTTATTATCCAGTTTCAAGAAGCAAAGCTATTGTACTTTAACTCTTTCATATTGAGAAAAAATTGTGTATACATGTAGTAACACACAATCTAGTAACTACTGAGCAGATTTCAGGATGCAAATGTCCATTCTCTGGTAGAAGTGTAGAGTAGTCTTCTCCAAAGCGATGGACTCCCTGAATTGTAGTAGTCCAGAAACAGTATTTTCTATAGTTGCATATGGGTAACACAAAATTGTTACTTGTTTTTATCCATTCTCTTCAATCCAGTGCAGGGAGAGAACAGGTTAAAGAAAAGAGTCACCTGATCAGTCAGGATTTTATTAGTGACCCACAACACTGTTAGGGTAAGTTCACACAGGGTTTTTTGGACCGGAACCTGAGACGGAGGCCGCCTCAGCGCCCGGTCTAAAATACTGGTAGCTGCAACTGGATGCCGCGCACTCTGCTCCGTATTAGGCCCAAATGAATGGGCCTAGTCGGAAAGGAGTGTCTTCAGGCAGATGTCGCGAGGCGAATCTGCCTGAAAGAATGAGCGTATCGCTCACGGAAAAAATGGGAGCCGTCTTTTTGATCAGGAATTTCAGGCGGATTCGGCCTCAAAATCCTAAGTAAATACCCCGTGTGAACCCGCCCTTATAATTACCCAGTTGGTAAGTGTTGTGGTTAATATGTAGTATTGCCGACAGCCACTACCGATAGAAATTGGCCTACAAGACAGATTGGCTAATGCACTACTGGGTTTTCTTCAGTATGCATATACATCCGCTATTTGGAAGTAGATATGAGCAAATTGACTCTCCAATTTACTTCAATCTGAAAGAAATGGGTAATTCATTTTCTATATTATTATTAAAATTCCAAGGTAGCAAATCAGTTTGCCATTGGTAACTGTTAAGAAAAACAGAGACTATGCAGTTCAGTTTTCCAACTAATTATGGCAACAAAACATTACAGGGGTTTTCTTTGTTTAGATATATTCATGATCTTTCCTTAGGATAGTTTATCATTGTCAGATTGATGGGGGTCTATTTAATGGCTGAGGCTGTGGCGCCGCTTTCCCATCTCACACCATTGGTAACACAGCCATCATGCAGCTCAAACTATTCAAAAGAATAGGTCTGTGCAGCAATACCATGCACAGCTGGTCAAAATATATGGCGCTGTACTTGTTATTCAGTGAAGAGGTCACAACGCTCCTCCAAACACCCTAGACTCGTCAAGCTGCTGATCAGTATAGGTGCTGCATTTTGCACCCCCACTGATCTGATACTGATGACCTATCCTAAGGATAGTATATTAATATTACAGTCTAGAAGCCTAGCAGATAGAGGATAAGTTTACATTTTCAGACAGCCTTTTTAAGTGTCTGCAAATTGGACAATTCAACAAAAAAAGAAAGCATTGCTGACATATTACACCCTTTTATGAATAACATACAGTATACTTAGGAATGGTAATAGGAAGCTTATGCTGTCAGGTCATTGTATATTCAGCAAAGCAGTGTTTTGGATCAGTATTTATAAGCCAGGAGTGGATCCTAAAGAGAGAAAAAATATAAATGGAAAGATTTATGCTTACTCTGTGTTTTGGGTAGACATCTGGTTTTGGCTTAGGCCTCGTTCACGTCAGCGTTCGTATTCCGTCTGGAGGAGTCCGCATGAGGACCCCCCCGAATGGAATACCGAACGCAAGCAAGCGGTGTGCAGTGATGGCACACGGACCCCATAGACTATACTGGGGTCCATGTGCTTGCCACCAGATCTCCGCAGGGATCATACGGACAGGAAAGTAGTTCACCATCTACTTTCCTGTCCACATGATTCATGCGGGCAGCACATGGCAAGCACATGGACCCCATTGTAGTCTATGGGGTCTGTGTGCTTTCACTACACAGCGCTTGCAATTGCATTTGGTATTCCATTCGGGGGTTTCCCATGTGGACACCCTGAACGGAATACTGAACGCAGATGTGAACGAAGCATTACAAATACTGATGCTAAATAATGACCAAATAGTAATCATGTGAAAATGGCTTTAGGTGCCCTTCAATTGTTTTAAAGATACAACTGAAAAAATAGGGAAAATTGTGTCAATACCAAGTAGGAGGTAACTTTGTTATTGGCCTGAATGCTTATTGAACCTGCTTCTCTTTTTATAGGGGCAGTGCCAATCATCAGATGTCCAAGAGGCAATGCTGCAGAGATGGTGGCAGTGGTGAGAATTGTATTGATTGTATTTACTGGAGATATCAGGACATTAACGTCTGCTTTATTTTCTTTGTTGAGTTAGTATCAGAGACAGCTCATTTAAGCTCAATGTCCCCGACACCCCCAGCAAACATCCAGGCTTTGCCCCTGCAGTAGTGAATGTAATTTTCCAAGGTGGCTTTTCAGATGAATGACTGTCCTTGTAATACATGGATAGTTCAAGTCTTCAAGAATAGTAAAGGTCATACAGTTCAGTGCATTGTTCTGATTCATAGCGGGGGTTACTACAGTTAATAAAATGAAGCCTTATGTTGTGTTCACATTTACCAAGTATTTCTGACCAGTTACTTTTTACCTGAACCGGCACAACCGATGACGTTTTTGTCTATTTTGTACACTGGTCCTGTGTCCGTAGTTGAACATAGCCGGACAGATAAATGCTGCCTGCAGTATTTTTCTTTCTGGCTCATGGAGTCGCCCGACATCAAAATTGATGCGCCAGATGCCAAAAACATTCCCATAGAAATTAATGGCATCGGTTCTTGTCCAGCATTTCACTACTGTGGCAGAGAGCAAAAGAAATGAGGCCTTGGAGATGCAGGATTACCTTCTGCTAATGTGTTTAAGCATTTATCCCATATTATGAGTTGGATGTGCAAATCTGTCCATCTGTAGTAACACAGTCATATGTCCTAGAAACTGGATAAGAAGTTACGTGAAAATCTTCGGGATGCCAGAAACAGTCTGTTTACTGGAGATAACCTTGGCACGGGGCAGTTCAGGTAATAACCACAGTACATTAGATTTGGTTATATGTTATATTCACCTAAAATTGGTTTTATACATTTGTGTGCATTAATATTGGTGACCACCCTGCATCTTAAGTGTAGATTTTCATGTCTGAAAAAGCTTAGAATTCAAATGTATTTTTAAGATCGGTCAGCAAGATATAATGCAAGGTTTTCAGATTCTATCAGTGCTTCCTGCAATCTTTGAATGATGCTAATGAGATGTATATATTTGGCTAGTTTATCTCTTCTGAAGGAGTGATAATATCCCCAGATTCTTTGAGGAAGGAAAATAAACCAATGACCTGACCTCTAGGAGTAGTTTATCTCGCCTGAAAACTTAGGAAGTTGGAATTCAGCATGACCAATCATTCTTTCTCCCAACATCCATCCAGGGAGAATTAGGAGCACCCATACTTACACTTGATGTTGTTCTGGTCCAGATCCATCAAAAACCACCAGACAAAAAAGTTCTGCAAGCCCGACGTCTTCGTCCAGCGATTTCAGTTAAAAATAACCAACAGATCCCATTATAGTCAATGGGGTCCCTGTTCGTATCTACTATTTTTACGATATGAACTTAGCCTTAGATGTTCACCTGTTTTGTGTTGTCCATTCTGCATTTGTGTGGTTATGATTTTACAAGTTTTCATTAGGTTGCAATGGTAAATAGTCATTTTCTCCTTTTTTTTTCCATTCTCAGCTTCCAGAGGCCTTTGTTAGTCCTTGTGGACAGAAATATAGACCTCTCCACTCCTCTTCATCACACATGGACATACCAGGCCTTGGTGCATGATGTTCTGGTGAGTTTTCTTGTCTCAAGAATGCAGTAAAAAAATATACATATAACACTTAAGGCAGGTTCACCACACTTAGGGCGGGTTCACATATGCGCCGCGGTCTCCGCTTTCAGTTTCCGCCTTCTGCCGACAGGAGACGGAAACCCAGCAGACTATGTCCACCCGTGAGTGTTTTGTGGTCTCCGTGGCAAAACCGGATTTTTTTAACCGAACACAAAGTTCTGCATGTCCGACTTTGTGTCCGGTTAAAAAAAAAAAAAAGGTTTAGCAGCGAAGACCATAAAACTCTCACGGCCAGACACTTTGCAAACCCATTGGGTTTGAAAAATGACTGCTGGTTTCCGCCTCCTGCCCAGTTTCTTGGGCAGAAGACGGAAACTGAAAGTGGAGACCGGTCGCAGGTGTGAACCCGTCCATAGTACTGTTTTCTGCAAGCATCTATAAGGTTACTGCAATGTTCATGTTAAATAGGGAAGTTTTTTTTTACAAAGGTCTAACCTGAAAAGGCTTGTACAAGAGGAGGGAAGGAAATATGAAATACATAATTTGTAGCAAAAACGTAGAAAAAAGCAGGGCACTCACCAACCAGCAGATAAAACTTGACCAAATTTTATTTCATTCCTTTAAAAAAACATTGTGGCACGAGTGCCACGATGTTTTTTTTAAAGGAATGAAATAAAATTTGGTCAAGTTTTATCTGCTGGTTGGTGAGTGCCCTGCTTTTTTCTACGTTTTTGCAAATTTTTGGACTTTTTTCTACTTCATAACAGAGAGCACCCAACCATGTTTTCACTGGGGTGTGTTTTTACCCAGTGTTACTCCCCATAATGTTTTTGGGTTAAGAAAGGCATTAATTTACCATTGAGATTGCCGCATGTTTTTGGTCAATTTTTCTAAAAAAAAAAGTGGTGCCGCTGTTTGTGTTTCTTTTGTCGATTGTTTCTCACATAATTTGTAGTCTTCATGGTTATTCCCTTTAAGACTTCATGACTGAAATGGGAATAAATGTCTTTATGTCTCAGCCATCAGTGTGAAACTTTTGGAAACCTCTAAATGAAGCGGCACTATGCTGTTTGCTTCTAAGGGTTCTCCCGTTATGGACACTTATACCCTATCCACAGGACAGGGAATAAGTGTGCGATTGTTGGGTCCCCCCAGTGATCAGGAGGACGGGAGCTTGAATCTCCCCCTTAGGCCTCCTTGTGAATGGAGTACAAGTGCAGTTGCATGATTGTCGCTCTTTTCACTTCTATGTGGTTGCGGGCTTATTACAGTCCAAGCAGCCTTATAGAGGTGAATGGAGTGTTGAATAAAAGTCCTTAATGGGACACCCTTTTAGGTCCAACAGTAGTGAACAGAAATTATAGAAATATTGCAGCACGTTTAGCTACCGTATTTTCGTGTTTGGAAGTACAGAAACTGCATAGAGCAGCGCTGCTTGGCTGTGTCTGTCATCACGCCATAGTGGTCCGAACTTGTGGCCAGCTTTTTTTTTTTTTTTTTAATTTAATGTAGATTGTGGGCCCCATATAGGGATCACAATGTACACTTTTTTTCCTATCAGTATGTTTTTGTAGAATGGGAGGAAATCCACACAACACAGGGAGAACATACAAACTCCTTGCAGATGTTGTTCCTGGCGGGATACGTACCCAGGACTCCAGCACTGCAAAGCTGCAGTGCTAACCACTGAGCCACCGTGTTGCCCCGTGGCCAGCTATTTCTGTCTTGGCCATGATTTATTAGGATGTAAATGATTCTTTAATAGCCTGTAGAAGAATTGTAAAATTTCTCTAGTTATAAAGGGGATGTAGGGTAGGCCTGAGGAGGGAGGGATAATGCATCTCCTGCGTTTCAGTAAGCAGGGCTTTCCAAACAAAGGTGTTTCTCATTTTCATGTTCTCTGTTTCATAAATCTCAGATAATCTGTATCCTAATCCATAGCTTTAGAGCCGGTGACACTATTCTTCCACAAGAGGTCTCCAGCTGTCTAGTGTAGGCTGAAATCCTATACCATATTAAAGAAAACAACACTAGAAGAGCCTGATATACACTTCACCCAAATTTAGAATTCAGGATAACTTACGTAGAGATGAACACATTTCTTACTCAGTTTAGGTATTGCCAATTTGTGAATCAATTTATGATTCAGATCTTTCGGGTGGGTTGCTTCTCTGGCTTGACAAGTGTTTATGGCTAACGTAAGGAAATAGAGTCGATTCTTCCATTCTGTGAACTGGTAAGTCAGCAGAACAGTACGCCCATCTCTGCCTACAATATCGTATAACCAAGTAGTATAAATAGTAAAGCTAAAGGTGGTACCTCAAAGATTTTGGTGGAACTGCTGACATTTTTATGTGTATGGGTGCTTTCTGACTGTTCGCAGATGATATCAGGATTAGAAACGTTTGTGCACTTTCATTTCTCTCATCGGAGGTAAGCTAGCACCGGAGGTCCATAATGTGGTCCAATGTCCACATTGTGTAAGATTCTTTGAGGTTGCACTCTATGATCTAAAGAACATCTTCAGCAAATACTCTTTCCTGTCTTGGTAGTTTGCTATGATGTATCTATGAGCTGGAGTCGATGCTCCATACATTGTAACAAACACAAGAAGTAGTAGGTCTTCTTAGATTATACTCTTTGGATGAAAAGTAGAACATTGTAAATGCCAAGGGATTTGAAACCCAAGTATTTCAGAGAGTTGCATAACCTTTCATTATACAGTCATATAGAGGGGCCTCCTGGTGGTTATAAACATGTCAATGGTATACCGGCCAAAAACACTTCATCAATTTATGCCAATTAGATATTTTATTGCTGCACTTCTGTATAACTGGCACATGCTAACCTCAGGATACAGCGACCATCTAAATATTATTCACAGAAACATCAATGAAAAATTTCCATCGGTGTGAGGAATGTTCTAGAAGTTTACTTCACACGGTTGTTGACAGGATCTTCCATGTTTGTTTACCACGTTTATAGTGGATCCATTCAGGAGGGTAGGGCACTTTGTCCTAAGGATCATGACATAATGGAGGAACCTAATGATCAGTTTATTTTTCTTCATTGGTCCACAGATGTTCCCCAAAATAAAACGTTACTTCTTTAAAAGTGTCGTACCACAAGCAACACTTGCCCTGTGGATAAGTAGTAAGTGTCTGATCAGTAATCAGACCCCCATGATAAGAAGACCGTGGGGCCCAACCTAGTATGTAGAGTCATTAAGCCAACCACTGCCCTGTCCACATTCCTAATCTGACTGACTTTGACTAAAGCCTCATCTTTAGCAAAGCTTTAGAAGCAGATATACTTCCCATAAATCTATTTTCTGGCTGTATAAGCCTTCATATGTGATGTCATATCAGTTTTTCTGGTCCTAATAGGCCCATTATGGCTGCAGCACATTTTGCATTTCTCCCTGAGCAAGGGACATACCTTTCACCTCCATTTCTTTATATGTAATTCTGCTGGAAGCAACTGTAAGGTAGCTACAAAAGAAGCCCAAGTGGGGAGCACAGTGGTTAGCACTGCAGCCTTGCCGCGCTGGAGTCCTGGGTTTAAATCCTGCATAGGGCAACATCTGCAAGGATGTTCTCCCCATGTTTGTTTGGGTTTCCTCCCAGACTCCAAAAAAGACATACTGACAGGGGGAAAAAAGCCCAAGTGAGCATAACATAGGACATCTCCAAATCCAGGTTCAAATGCTGCTAGAAAGATGCCTGACAATGAAAAAGAATAATCTGAGCACAGTTTTGGGTGACCAACCGTTCAAGGATTCCGTCCCCTATTCCGCTTAAAATATGCAAAGAGAAAAGTCATGCAAGCAAGACTTTTCTCTCCACCGATTTTTGAACAGAAACCTAGTGGACCCTATTATGGTCTATGGGGTTTGTGGATTTCTGCGGATAACCGCTTTTTAAGCGGATAGGGTTCCATTTTTTGAGTTCCCAAGTGGACCTGAAGCACAGAAACCTGTATTCTAGTGTGAGCTTACTGTTAGTAAAGCTCCATACCATATGCCTAACATCTCAACAGTATTAACACAAGTAGCTAGTCAGAAGTAGTGGGATTCTTCTTACATTCACTGTGAACTGTAGACAAGTTGCAGACTCCTCTCTGAGCAATGTACAGGTAGGGAGCACAGAGCAGCATAACAGCCTGTGAATAGAAATCTGCTCTTTCCCCTTCCAATTCCTTTGTTCTGTCTTGAGCATGTGGCCCCTAACATTCAGTGCATTTATAATTGCATTTGGAACAGCATGTGATCTGCAAAATTCATCGGGACGAAAAAAAAAATCATCCAACATGAGACTCCACTGACTGTTATACCCCAAATCACCCCCCCCCCATACTTTCCCCCTCGACTCCAACTTCACCCCCCACCCCCATCACTGTACTAGCTTTGGCAATGCCAAATATCTATTCGGATGTGCCAATAAAGCCTATTTGATTTGATTTGATTTGAATATATATACCAAGGGAACTAGCACTTTAGACCCTATTGACAGAACAGTGTGCTCTTTTTAACGGACGTAACGCCCATGAAAAACAACTGTGTCGTCTGTTGAAGCTCGTTGAAGGCGCTTGTTCACATGACTTTGAAAAAAAAAAGCCAAATTTTAGCCATTTTTTCCAAATGGCCACCACACCGCCGTGTTAAAACCCACAAATTTTTATAGGTCTATCCATATGGCTCTATCTGTTTCTGTCAAAAGATAGAGCACGACAGCTATGGAAACAGTCCGTCATTAAAAAGCAGATGTGTGAATAGACCCATAGACACTCATGGTTTTAAAAATGACAATGTGACAACCATTCCAAAATTGGCCATCACTGTCGAGCACAGTGTAGAGCGTAGAGTAGTTCACAGGCTCTGTACGTCTCTGCATTGCTCTGTTATGTTCGTGAGCCCTGAGAGTGAGGAATATTTTCGAATAATTTTTATACATTTTTTTTTCATTCTCTTTCTGTCTTCATGAGTTAGAAAGGATCTCATTTCCTAAAAGGGTAAAGTTTTTTTTTTGTTATAATTTGCATCTGTCATCTTGTGTGCAGTACATTGTAGCAGAGCTCTGTTTTTCTATGGTCGGGTGATTGGAACAGGGTATACGGAGCCAGTTAACACATTGGAGATGTGATCGAAGCTGACAGAGAGCGTATCCTCCTCAGGTGTTTATTCTCTGCATGTTAAGTAGTATTAAGATGAGTGTTAGAGAAAAATAACTAGGGCTGAGCTATGTGCGATCCAGCAGGAGCACGGGGAGAAATGGAGTATACGGAATTCAGAAGGGAGAAAACACTGCACTGCACTCCTTCATGAGATTGTTTCATATTTCTATATACAATGAGACCTCTTTGAGATGACCATCCAAAATTGCATGAAAAAGTGGTTTTCTAGAGAGTCAGATTTCTCAAAGAAAATGGCTGGTATGGAAAACTAAAAATCCATTACAGAAAATGTTGTTTGGGTAAAGGGGTGATCTTTTGGAGAGGTGTCTATGTGCGTGTGCAACCTATTAAAGAATATCATAAGGGCGTGTTCACAGGGGGCAAGAGGGGGCGGATTTTGATGCCGAATCCACCTCAAAATCCGCCCCCTTACAATAGAGGTCTCTGTAGACTGCTAGCGTCCTTTTTTCCGTGAGCGGTTTGTTCCCGATTACGGAAAAAAGAAGCGAGCTGCCCTTTCTTTAGGCAGATTCCACAGCTGATTCAGCCACGGCGTCCGGCTTGCGTCAGCACCCTCCAGACTAGGCCCTTTTTTTTTCTTTTTTTTTTTTTTGCACAAATCGTTAAAGGGGTTGTCCCATCACAAGGATCCTATCTATAATGCTTGTTAATGTGAATGTAAGACTTTTCCTAAATACATTGCTTCAGCAAAACTGCTTTGTTTGTCCACTATCTTACTTTATTCATTTTTTTTTACACATCCCTTGACTTATCTGGTCATAAGTCAAGTGATGTGTCTGCCTGCTCTGAGGGGGGAGGGAGGAGGGGCTAAGTGCACGGGAGCGAGCCTGGAGGGGGAGGGGGGGTAGTTTACCCTTTGGGGGGAAGGGACCGCCAATACAGACTGTGTCGGCATCCGGCTCTCTATTGCAGCGGATGCCGGGGAGGGTTAGACGCCAGCACAGATGCCTGCAACATGGCTATGAAGCCAGCAGCGGCAGGAGTGATTCTGCTATTCGGGGGGAGGGAATAACAGCATCGCTTCTGCCGCTGCTGGCTTCATGCAGGGCAGGAGCATAGCGATGTTGCAGGCATCTGTGCCGGCGTTTACACTCCCCGGCATCCGCCTCTCTATTACAGTGGATGCCGGGTCTGTATTCACATATGCAAAGCCAAGCGGCCGCTGGCCCTGCGTGCACGCTCATAGACCAGTCTAGCCTTCACAATGCGAATACAGACCCGGCATCCGCTGTAATAGACAGAGGCGTATGTAACCCCACCCACCAATGACGCAACAAAGCCGGAAGACAGAAGAATTTACAGCAACGAAGACTGGTGAGTATGCGAAGTGGGAATACCCCTTTAAGGTGTTTAAAACTCTTGATAAATGTGGCACAAGGAATTCTGATGCACTTAGTGTGTGTTCTGAATGGAGAGAAGGGAAGAAGCCACTGTCCAGAGAACAAAAGGATCCATTACAATCCATGTTTCGATCATGTTATGATTATTGCAGACTGACAGAAGAGGACAATGCAAGGCTTGTTTATTAACCTCTTCTGGTGGTGCTGGGAAGATCTAATGTATTTTGTCCTTATTTACTGTTTTCACCCCATCTGAATTCTTACTTAGCACATCAAAAGACTCGCAGCGCTCACTAAACCTACCTAATATTCACTTCTTGTGTTGTAGGACTTCCACTTAAACAGAGTCAATTTGGAGGAATCGGCAGCAGTGGAAAGCAGCCCTTCTGGTGCCCGGCCTAAGAAGAAGAACAAGAAGTCCTATGATTTAACAGTGGCTGATAAATTCTGGCAGAAACACAAAGGCAGGTAAAGGTCTAGATTTTTTTTTTTTTTTTTTTTTATGTATATACCAAAATGTATATGTATATTACATATATAAACTAAGGATTCATTTCACAAATTAGATGATCTCCAGTAGGAAGAAAACTCTCTCTAGTCCCACCATTGGGTATCTACCCTGCAAAGGTTAGTTCACACGGGGCAAAATGGTCAGGATTTTGACGCACAGTCCGCGTCAAAATCCTGCTGCCTCCCATTGAAATCAATGGGAGCCGGTCATTTCCTTTTTCTGTGAGCAGTTTGTTCCCGCTCTCAGAAAAAAGAAGCAAGCTGCCCTTTCTTCAGGCAAATTCCACGGCTGATTCAGCCGCGACATCCGCCTAGCGACACCTCCCTCCGGACTAGGCCCATTCAATTGGGCCTAATCTGGAGCGGAAAGCCGCGACAGGATGCTGGTGCACTGCATCGGCAGCCACAACAGAATGTGTTCACACGGAGCCCCATGTGAACTAGCCCTAAGTCTATAACCGTCTTATTGCTTACTCTGTACTGATGAGGATCAAAAGCTGTGTAACAGAGTTGTGTACAGATAGATGTCTCAGATCTTGCTGATATCCCTAATCATTTTTCAAGGCTCTGGCTTGGACAATGACCTTACAGGTTAGTTACCTATAGGTGGTATTAGAGAAGCCATTTTCTCTCTGAGTGCTGTAACCTCTGTTCTGTGCCAATGTCGTTACTTTCATTGGTCACATGAAATAACAGCTCAGTTTTATTGAAATAAATGTGGCTGAGCCACAATACCAAGCACAGTGTCCATGCAATTTACAGTCCTATGAAAAAGTTTGGGCACCCCTATTAATCTTAATCATTTTTAGTTCTAAATATTTTGGTGTTTGCAGCAGCCATTTCAGTTTGATATATCTAATAACTGATGGACACAGTAATATTTCTGGATTGAAATGAGGTTTATTGTACTAACAGAAAATGTGCAATATGCATTAAACCAAAATTTGACCGGTGCAAAAGTATGGGCACCTCAACAGAAAAGTGACATTAATATTTAGTAGATCCTCCTTTTGCGAAGATAACAGCCTCTAGTCGCTTCCTGTAGCTTTTAATCAGATCCTGGATAAAGGTATTTTGGACAAACAATTCAAGTTCAGTTAAGTTAGATGGTCGCCGAGCATGGACAGCCCGCTTCAAATCATCCCACAGATGTTCAATGATATTCAGGTCTGGGGACTGGGATGGCCATTCCAGAACATTGTAATTGTTCCTCTGCATGAGTGCCTGAGTTGATTTGGAGCAGTGTTTTGGATCATTGTCTTGCTGAAATATCCATCCCCGGCGTAACTTCAACTTCGTCACTGATTCTTGAACATTATTCTCAAGAATCTGCTGATACTGAGTGGAATCCATGCGACCCTCAACTTTAACAAGATTCCCGGTGCCGGCATTGGCCACACAGCCCCAAAGCATGATGGAACCTCCACCAAATTTTACAGTGGGTAGCAAGTGTTTTTCTTGGAATGCTGTTTCTTTTTGGACGCCATGCATAACGCCTTTTTTTATAACCAAACAACTCAATCTTTGTTTCCAAAATGAAGTTGGCTTCTCCAAATGTGCTTTTTCATACCTCAGGCAACTCTATTTGTGGCGTACGTGCAGAAACGGCTTCTTTCTCATCACTCTCCCATACAGCTTCTCCTTGTGCTAAGTGCGCTGTATAGTTGACCGATGCACAGTGACACCATCTGCAGCAAGATGATGCTGCAGCTCTTTGGAGGTGGTCTGTGGATTGTCCTTGACTGTTCTCACCATTCTTCTTCTCTGCCTTTCTGATATTTTTCTTGGCCTGCCACTTCTGGGCTTAACAAGAACTGTCCCTGTGGTCTTCCATTTCCTTACTATGTTCCTCACAGTGGAAACTGACAGGTTAAATCTCTGAGACAACGTTTTGTATCCTTCCCCTGAACAACTATGTTGAACAATCTTTGTTTTCAGATCATTTGAGAGCGGGCTGTCCATGCTCGGCGACCATCAAACTTAACTGAACTTGAATTGTTTTGTAGAAAGAAATGGTCCAAAATACCTTCATCCAGGATCCAGGATCTGATTAAAAGCTACAGGAAGCGACTAGAGGCTGTTATCTTTGCAAAAGGAGGATGTACTAAATATTAATGTCACTTTTCTGTTGAGGTGCCCATATTTTTGCACCGGTCAAATTTTGGTTTAATGCATATTGCGCATTTTCTGTTAGTACAATAAACCTCATTTCAATCCTGAAATATTACTGTGTCCATCAGTTATTAGATATATCAAACTGAAATGGCTGTTGCAAATACCAAAATATTTAGAACTAAAAATGATTAAGATTAATAGGGGTGCCCAAACTTTTTCATAGGACTGTATAATGCTTGGTATCCAGTGAAGAGACTGCAGCATGCATCAAAACAATTTGGCCTCTTCAATGTGCTGGGCCGGCTGTCGGCTCCACTGCTCTACTTGTATACAAAGTGGGAACAAAGTTGAATTGAGAGGACCATTAGAGCTGCAACAGCCCCATCAACGTGATGTCACCACTGCAGCCGCTCTATATGCAAACATAGCAGGAGAGCTGACACAAAGCCCAGGGCAGAAGCAGAGGGAAGGATGCAGGTCAACATCAATGTATAGTTATGTTATAGCCCCCTCCCCTCCGCCTTAAATGAGTATTACTCTAGGGCAGTGATGGCGAACCTTTTAGAGACCAAGTGCCCAAACTGCAACCCAAAACCCACTAAATTCTTACAAAGTGTCAAAATAGCAATTTAACCTTAATCCTGTGTGGATGCACAATTGCGGACAATTACGGATCCACAAAATATGGTGAATGGGGCTTTATAAAGCTTTCAGTTATACAAACAACTTTGTACTGCATTTGGTATAATTTTGAACAATTAATGTTCACTATTTACATTGTACAGATCTGTTTTATAGGGACCGTGCAATGTTATTATGACCTATAATAATATCACATGTCTGCTATAAAACAGATACTGTGTGATATAAACAGTAAAGGGTCCCTACTCGGTCCAATCTGCTGTACAGTGGACCACACACAGTACCATCTACTCCACAGTGCCCGGCACTCAGTCCAATCTGCTCCACAATGGACCCAACACAGTCTAATCTGCTCCACAGTGGCCCCCACACAGTATAATCTGTTCCACAGATGGGTGCCCACAGAGAGAACTCTGAGTGCCACCTCTGGCACCCGTGCCATAGGTTCACCATCACGGCTCTAGGGGTATAGCCATAGAAAAAAAAACCTCCATTCAGCTGCAATTAGGCTATAAATAGGACACAGACCACATCAACTCCTTCTGATGTCATCAATTGATAAATCCTAGAAAGCACCTTAAAAATCACCATAGACACACAGCTCATCTTACAAGAATGTCTGCTAACCAGTTTGGTCTCCTGGCTATTCATGTTTTCAATCCTTAGGGATACCTGGAAAGCAATAAAATAGTTGTATAGAAAGTGTTTCCTGCTCAGCCTAAAGCACTTTACGATTTTTCTTCAGCCCTTTTCCAGAAGTTGCAGAATCTGTGCAGCAAGAACTAGAATCTTACCGTAACCAAGAGGATGAAGTGAAAAGACTGAAAACCATAATGGTAAGGAGGAGAAATATCACATTATGCTCTCCTATGGAAATGTTTCACATCACAAAAAGAAACAAAACCTCAATAGAGTGACAGGCAATAGGATGCACAAAGGCAAAAAAAACACCTCTTGAACTCTGCTACTACTAAAAAATTGTAAAGGGAAACAGGGCACTCACCAACCAAAAGTAAAATTTTCAAGCTTTAATTCGTCATCATTAAAAAATGGCACTTAGACAGCATACACAATCGGAGATGGATTAAATGGAATGCAGAGACAATGAAGCAAGGACCATTTCGTGCTAGACGCACTTCATCAGGCTTCCTAAAGTACAGGTGTGTCTACCTGCCCTATATACTGACGTGGGAATCACACCCACCCCAGTATTCTATAACACCAAAACATTTAAAACATGTTAAAAAAACCTTTTCAATTCATTACATTCCTATATACCAACATTTTTCACATTGCACCAACTTTATTTTCATTTAACACAGCTTTGTACAACTTTTTTACTACTCTTTCTTATGCACCGGCCCTTCTATATTTCTTATAGGTCTGGGTAATTTTTAACTCCACCCCCTTAACTCCGCTGCTACTACTAAACTGCACAAATACCTACAGTGATACCTGGATGACTTCATTCTGCATAAAATATAATGTGCCAATCTGATATGTATATAGCTGATGTGTCACAGTACTAGTTTAGCCCAGAGCCATTCTGCAGAATGCGTATTTGTTTTCTATGCACATTTTCTGCCTTCAGTAAAAACTGAATTCCATAATTTCACTGGGAGATACACAGTCCAGTCCCATTAATGGGACCACCTGTCAAAATCCAGAATAACCACCTTTGGCAGAGCAGACCGCTGCGAGATGTGCAGGAAGAGAGGGGATGTTGTGATGATGTCACTGGGATGTTGAGCCATGCCAACTCCAGTCCCGTGGCCAGCTGCGCTAGGTTACGCGGTTGAGCATCCATGGTGCGAACAAACCGATCGAGGTGGTCCCACAGATTCTCGATTGGGTTCAAGTCTGGGGAATTTGCTGGCCAAGGGAGTACGGTAAACTCATCCTGGTGCTCCTCCAACCACGCATGTACACTGCGAGCTTTATGACACGTCGCATTGTCCTGCTGGTAGATGCCATCATCCTGAGGAAAATCATTTCACATGTAGGGGCGAACATGGTCCACAAGGATAGATGCAGACTTGTGTTGCTCCATCGTGCCTTCCACAATGATGAGTGCACCCAGATGGCTGATGACATGCGCCTTCTGCAACTGGTTAACGTTGACGTGTAAAGTAGGCGGTGGTCACATTAATATGACTGGACTGTGTATATGCTTTATTTTTCTTTAGCTGGAGAAAAAAAATCAGCTAGCGACAAAGAAATGTCCTGCTTGAAGCTAAAATATAAAAAACAAAAAAACTTTGCAAGTCTTCAGTAGGTGATACCTTTTTTAATGGCTAACTCATAATGATGACAGAATATGACGTTTCGAAGCTTCCTCTGAGCTTCTTCTTCAGATATAACCTTGTAAGAAGAAGAAGCTCAGAGGAAGCTTCGAAACGTCATATTCTGTCATCATTATGAGTTAGCCATTAAAAAAGGTATCACCTACTGAAGACTTGCAAAGTTTTTTTGTTTTTTATATTTTATAACCACTGGCTAACACGGTACCAAAACAAACATTTTCCTTTTACTGCTTGAAGCTCTCATTGAAGTGAATGGGAGTAGGATTTTCGTGACGTTTTGTGCTGCAGGTGCCTTAACCTAGCCTAAGAGGCGTCTTCAGGGGCGTGAGGGCTGTTAGTTCCTATGTACACCCGCTCCTACCAGTGTAGATTTGAGTGTCTGACATGTGTACGAGGCATCTGCCTCTTAATAATTTCGGCACATCTCCATGGCAGTGCACAGGGGATCTAAACTGCATAGGAAACAAGTCTTTATAAATTTCCCCCATGGTCTCCTGTCAGGGGAAAAACATCTGTAAAAACATCTGTAAAAACACTACTGGAATATTCGGTTTGTTGTAGATACTCTATTGTTAGTCCAATTGTGAAAAACTTCATTCCGTATTTGGCAACCACAAAAGGCATCCTAAGACGTCTGAGGTTCTGCTGTCTAGCTAACAGCAGTTATGTGGTATCTTTGAGTGAAGCTGTATACTCCTATACATCAATATGTCTTCATAGTGGTTGTAGGGAAGGGGAATGTTCGTTCATTCAACTATTCCTCCAATCTCCACCATACACTGAGCCGAGTGTGCATGTACTCAATAGCAATATGGCAGTAAGTAGCTGCCAGACTCCTGTGGCTACAGCTTATCTACCTTTCAGAGCAAATGGTCAGGTATGTTTATAAGGAAATGCCCAGCCCTTCTATGGGGGTGTTTCTATCCAAAACCTCCATACATATTGGGGTTCGTTCACACTTTTGTTGCTTAATCCATTCTTCTGGTCCATCGTATAAGAATAAGTAATAAATACGGATCCGCTCTATGACAACAACGGATTCTGAAGGACTCCATTGATTGTAATGGGGATCTTCTGGGCAGCCTTTGCTTTATGCCTGACATTGCTGACAAAAAGTGACGCTTGGAGGAATTTTTCTTCTGTGATGTTAGGGCTCGTTCACACTGGGCAAGAGGGGGCGGATTTTGACGCTGAATCCACGCCATAATCCGGCCCTTCACAATGGAGGTCTATGTAGACCACCAGCTGCCCTTTCTTCAGGCGGATTTCGCAGCTGATTTGGCCCCGACGTCCGCCTCGCGACAGCACCCTCCGGACTAGGCCCATTCATTTGAGCCTACTCCAGAAGGGGAAGCCATGTCACTCTCAGGACCAAAATCCGCCAATCCGCTCCCCATGTGAACAGGGCCTTAGACACACTCTACGTCAAAGGATTTGAAGGGAGAATCCAATGCAGATGTGATTGTGGCCCTAGATGGCTGGTCAGTCATGCCAAAATCAGCTGGTTCAACATAGGTCTAATGTGTATGGCCACCTTTTGAAAGCGTGAACTCAGGGACATCTGAGATGATATAGAATTGGTTTATGTAAGGAGGGGTGGGGGTATAATAATTTTAGTATTGCAAAGCAGACCGTTGACCTAATCACTAGTTAAATTCTATGCTGGATACATTTCCTTTTTTTGTAGATTGTGAGCCCCATATAGGGATCACAATGTACATTTTTTTCCCTCTCAGTATGTCTTTGTAGAATGGGAGGAAATCCACGCAAACAAGGGGAGAACATACAAACTCCTTGCAGATGTTGTTCCTGGCGGGATTCGAACCCAGGACTCCAGCGCAGTGCTAACCACTGAGCCACTGTGTTGCCCCCTGGATACATTTCTATGAGTATCAATGTATTGCTGTAGGTGGTTATGTATGTCTGTGCCTGATTTATTGAAGAAAAGATCAAACCAGTGTAGTTCCTGGTCATGCGGTTGTCCTCTTTTATTAGCCTTAGTATATCTTTTTATACCGCTGAACTGGATTATTTGTTTTTATTCTTACATTTCTGGAGTTCAATGTAAGATCTATGTATTTATATATACACAGGTACACATTCTGATTTTATACATTTTGGTAACTGTTATAAACCGGTTTATATCCCCATGGGTTTGAGGTCCCTTGCCTTGCAGTTTATGATTTTTTTGTTTTGTTTTATCACCCATTATATTTTTTAAAAGACCATCCCCTTAGTAGTGCTAGTTGTCTACTCACAGTGTCTTCCCTCATCCAGTGTTTTGCAGAAGCAGGTACAAGACATGGGTACAAGCACTAGACATGGGTGACAGTCTATTGCATATTTTGAACCTACTTCGATAACTACTTTGCATTGCTTAAAACATTTCTGTTGTGTAGCTTTTATTCAATCTTTATTTGTGTCTCAGGGCTTGGAAGGTGAAGATGAAGGTGCAATCAGTATGTTGTCAGACAACACAGCTAAACTTACATCTGCTGTCAGGTAAGTGCTGGGTAGATGGTTTTTCAAGGGAATGTAAAAATACATATTGTTATGTTAATGTTATTGTTATTGAATTATATGTTAAATATATTTAATTTTTAGATATTTGTGGTGTTATTTTGTGTTTCTCCAGTAGGGCTAGTTCACACGGGTTCCATGTGAACACATTCCATCGCAGATTTCTGCTCCGGATTAGGCCCAAATGAATGGGCCTAATCCGGAGGGTGCTGTCGCAGGCCAGACAACGTGGCTGAATCACCCGCAGAATCCGCCTGAAGAAGGGGCATCTCGCTTCTTTTTTCCGCAAGCGGGAACAAACCGATAGCGGAAAAAAGAACACTAGTGGTCTACATAGACCTCTATTGTGAGGGAGTGGATTTCGCGTCAAAATCTGCACCTTCTTGCCCAGTGTGAACTAGACCTTACTATTTATATTCAAAATACTTTTCTTTTGTTCCCCTAAAGTTAAATTCTTCATAAATACTAAGCGGTATTGATATGAGCTGCCCAGGCATCTGTAAAATGAATACCCCCTTTAGACTATTTCACAATATTCCAGGGTAGTTTATGATACTACATTTTGGTAGTTGTACTTTAGGGACAGGGGTATAGAAACTCAGCTAATATAAAAGCGGATGGAAACCATCAATTTAAAATGTATGTAGTGTCTGTGAAATTAAACATGTCCTTCCCGTCTTTCTCTTTCAGCTCTCTGCCAGAGCTTCTAGAAAAGAAGAGGCTTATAGATCTACATACTAATGTGGCCACTGCCGTTTTGGAGCATATCAAGGTGAGCTGTCAGTTGTGAAGTGTCAGACTATTCTGTGAACGTGACTGCAGGGTGCCAATGTCTTTAAATGGCAGCGGGGGCCTAATGAAGGCTCCCCCAGTCTGCCTTGAGTACACTTGTATTATACTGCCTGTCATAATCTGACACAGGCTAATACATTTCACTACATAGGTGCAAGTGATTGGAAGAACACTACAGGGACTAAAATTGTATGTAATAATTATATTCACATAAGGGGTGTCCTCAAGACAAAGGTTAAAACTTAACTTTTATTGTAAAATCAAGTAAAAGGTCAGGGCAAGCGGCCCCTATTGTTATAAATACAAGAATTTTTTTAGGAGTGTGATATACATTCCAAACACTAGGGAGTCTGGGTGTAGTCCCCTTATTCTGGGATTAAGACTGCCTAGTGAGTATATATTCAATCAACTTCTAGACACCTAATGTTATTGATAACAAATAAAACTACTGTGTACCATAGCCTAGCAATCTTAGCTCTGATACACTGTCTCCTAGGCTAGTAGTGCTCCAGTGTTCCAATAGATTAACCCTTCTATTCTCAGATCCATTCCCCTACTGATACCTAAGGGAGATTGAGAGCCATCTGTTTTCAGCCCACACCCATCTCCTACATGGGGTTAACAATGAGTGTTTCTAGGTGCTAGAAGGACTCCAAAATCTAATCCCAGAGTCTGGTTATGATAAACTGATATGGTGATATTGTTCCTCCCACCATTCTCTATATATTTGTCTCAAATGTATGTAATAATTACTGGTATATAAAGCTTTATTTAAAAAAAAAAAAAAAAAGTTTACAAAAATAAAACATTCATTCAGTAAAAATAAATAAAACACTCATAATGACCTGTGCAATACAGCTATGTTTTTTCCCTTCACAGTGAACATAATTTAAAAAAATAATTCTAGAATTTTTTTTTGTCTTTCAACCAGCGAAAAAATGTTCTAAAATGCAATCAAAAAGTACGCTTTCCCAAAATGGGAAAATGTAAGGTCTTCTTGCAAAAGATAAGCCCTTGCAGAATTCTGTCGTCAAGGTAAAATAATGTTGGATATGTTAATAAGGTGGAAAATGCCTGTGCAAAAAAAAACAAAAACAAAACTTATTTATATTTGTAGACAAAAGTGGAACATTTTTGGAAATCTAAACACAGACAGTCTGTCTTTATTGGTTGCCAATGGATATGAATGCAGGAACTTTCTGTACTTGAAAACCCAGCCATGATTTCCTTAAGGGGATCCAATCATTAGAATCCCGTTTTTTCTCCTTAACACGTAGGAATAGCCTTAAGAAAGGCTATTCTTTTCCCACCTTTAGATGTCTTCTTCGCGCCGCTGTTCGGTAGAAATACCGGGTTTCTTCTGTATGCAAATGAGCAATACAATACAATACAATGGAGCAGACGGGGAAATTTAGCTGTGGGTGGAATGTCCCTTTATTGCTTTCAATCGTATATAGTGTGGCTGCTGTCAGGGTTGGTTCATACATACTTGTTATTGAGATCTACAGAAAAACAGAGAGTGTGATCAGCACAACAAGAGGAGGAAACCTGGCCCGTGTTCAGACTCCTCATTAGCCATACGCTTTATTCATAAATCAAGGGTCTTGGATGTGATAACAGCGAGATAATTAGTGATCACGAAGCACAAAGTATAGGAACGAGAGACAGATGATATCAGGCGTTGCGTTGCCAGCCAAGCGTCCGCACACGTCTGCCCACTCGAGAAGCCTCGTAACATATCTCTGTGCTATGGAGAGTGTCAGCAGTGTCCGCTCTAATTGTACATCCCGGCTATTCTTGCTTTTTGCAGATTAAGTTGTAGCTTTCGATAATTTGTTTGTCAAACAGATTGAGGATGATGTTTCTGTGGAAAATTTTGTTCCAAACAGGGAATGTTTTGCAGTTTCCAATTTCTAGTAAAAAACAAAACGCGAAAAAAGATCCCAAATGAGATGAAAATTATTTTAGCAGTGAGGGTATGTTAACCTTTTGTGCTCTTACCAGATGGGCTGGGGCATATTTTATGTTCTATAGATTACCACAGCCCTCTTCATTAGGGGTGAGTGGTCAAGGCTCGGCTACGAAAGCCCATGCGTGATATATCTGTACAGTATGCCTGGCAATAAATTGCTGTCTGATTTTGCTACATGAACTTTTAGGATATACTAGCACTCCCTTTCTCATTTCTGAGATATATTTATATGGTAGTACTGTAGATACAGGGTATTTTTAAGCAGATTTTCACCGCTCAAGTAAAAAAATTGGCAACTGGATTCCTCCTGCATGTCCCTTCTCACTCCGATGACACACAGTTGTGCAGGAACACACACCACTTTGACAAGATGAGCGGTAACACCCAATTTGCTATTTATTCGTAAATTTCTAGAAGAAATATGGGTATGTTCACTCTGCCATTGTTGAAGTCCGTTGTTCTGATCCATGATAGCATTAGAGCAACAGATTGTATGACTAATGGACAGAATGGCTAATGCCGATAGATCACTTTTAGCGTTCTCATTCCAACCCCTACATGTTCTAGCTGTGTCTTACAACCAGTCTGTGCCCCCGCAATGTCAAAATGGGAGCGCCACAGGCAAAGTATAATAGAACAGCAATAATATTATGCAATATAGAAGCACTGCAGTATAGCGTGTGAGAAATCAATTGCTGTGGCGGCAGTGTGAAATATAAAAAAATTCAAATGTTAAAAATATTTACCCTCTATCCTATAGGATAAATTGTTTATAGGTGGTAATGAGACACCCAGTGGTTTTGAGAACAGGGGTTGTTTTATCCCCACTGTATATACAACTGCAGTGAACGCTGGTGCACTCCTTTTCCCATTCATTTCAATGGGAGCACTAGAAATATCTGAAGTACAGCACTTCTGTAGCATTTCCATTGAAGTGAATGGCAGCAGGAGTGCCCCAGTGTTCACTGTAGCAATATTTACCTCTATTCCCAGGATCAGTGGTGGTCTCTGGATTCGGACCCCCACTAATCTGCAATTTATCTTGTTTTTATATGCTTAGAAAAAAAAACACACGAGGAATCCTACATCCAAAAGTGCACAAACAATAAAAATGCTTATCCCATATGGTTAAAACCGTACCAGTAAAAAAAAATAAAAAAAAAATAGCCAAATCTACATTTTTTTTTTTTTTTTTTTTTTTTACAGTTTTGCCTCCCAAGAATAGCATAAAATAAAATGGTATGAATTAAAACTACATCTTGGGCTGCAAAAAAAGGACACCTTACATGGCTCTGTGGACTGTCGCAAACAAAAAAAAGTTACCGCATATACTTGAGTATAAGCCGAATTTTTCAGCACAGTTTTTGTGCTGAAAAAGCCCCCCTCGGCTTATACTCGAGTCAGCAAAAAAAAAAAAAATAAAAAAAAAAATATATATATAATATATATATACCGTATTTTCCGGACTATAAGGCGCACATAAAACCTACGATTTCCTCAGAAATCGTAAGTGCGGCTTATAGTCCGGTGCGGCTTATATATGGATGGAAGCGGCTGCAAAGTCTGCGTGCCGCTTCCATACATACATAAAAGGCACCGTAAGGGTGCATTCACAGTACGGAACGCCGGCGTGTATCACAGCAGTACACGCCGGCGTTACAGCAGGGCTGCCGGACACTTCCTATTCATTTCTATGGGAGCCGGCATGCGAGCGCTCCCCATAGAAATGAATGGACAGACACTTCCCATTCATTTCTATGGGAGCCGGCATGCGAGCGCTCTATGAATGGAAAAAAGCAGTCCATTCATTTCTATGGGGAGCGCTGGCATGCCGGCTCCCATAGAAATGAATGGGAAGTGTCCGGCAGCCCTGCTGTCACGCTGAAACAGAACGTGAAACTTACCGAGCGGTGCAGGGCGGGCGGGCATTCAGGCCTCCTCTTCCTCCGATGTTCCGTCCTTCTCCGGCACTCGCTGATAATGGCCGGGGCGCATGCGCAATATCATAATGCTTCTACTACTGCGCATGAGCCCAGGCCATTATCAGCGAGCGGCGGAGGAGGAGGACGGAACATCGGAGGAAGAGGAGGCCTGAATGCCCGCCCACCCTGCACCGCTCGGTAAGTTTCTCAACATTACGGTTGGGCTCTATCAGCATGATTTTGCTGATAGAGCCCCTCCTCGCCTGCCGAGCGCTTCCAATAGAAGCGGCTGGCACGCGGGGGGTTAAGCGGCTGCTGGCAAAGTCTGCCTGCCGCCGCTTTCAAGAACATATAATGCGCACCGGACTGCGGCTTATAGTCCGGTGCGCCTTATATATGAACCGAGACGGACTATAAGGCGCTCATGGGCAATGCGCCTTATAGTCCAGTGCGCCTTATAGTCCGTAAAATACGATATATATATATATATATATATATATATATATATATATATATATATATATATAATTTTTTTTTTTTTTTTTTTATAGGGGAAGGGGGAGGTCTATGACCAGCAGCAATATCAATGTATAGAATCTCCCATAAAATAGTGGGGGGAAAAAAAGAAGCTTTAAAAAAAATTAAAAGTTGTAAATCACTAGAATAGACACAAAAGTAGAAAATTACAGTGAAACACATACACATTAGGTATCCCTGTGTCTGAAAGTGTCTGATCTACTAAATATAGGTTATCTGCAGTGCTTCTCTTCTGTCGGGAAGGGGTTAATAGGAGCACTGCAGATCCCCTATATTCAGCCAGGCTGAATTCCAAGTGGGGGAAAAAAAGCAGTCCTCAAGCTCAGGGAAGGGGCAGGCAGACAACCAAAACATCCCTCCCCTTTCCCAGCAACTACTGCACCCAAAAACTCAGACCTTTTTAATTTTTGAATTTTTCCAGTAGCTGCTGCATTTCCCCCCCCCCCCCCCCCCCTCGACTTATACTCGAGTCAATAAGTTTTCCCAATTTTTTGTGGTAAAATTAGGGGGGTCGGCTTATATTCGGGTCGGCTTATACTCGAGTATATACGGTACTTGTGTCAGAATTTGGCAACTATACTTATTTGTTTGTGTTATTTCTAAATAAGAAAATCAAGATTCAAATCAAAAATTTTCCCTAGGGTTGAATTATTTTTCTTTTGTAAAATCGACCAGCCCTAGTATAGAATAATACACAGTCCAGTCACATTAATGTGACCACCTGTCAAAATCCAGAATAAGCACCTTTGGCAGAGCGGACCGCTGCGAGACGTGCAGGAAGAGAGGGGATGTTGTGATGATGTCACTGGGATGTTGAGCCATGCCGACTCCAGTGCCGTGGCCAGCTGCGCTAGGTTATGCGGTTGAGCCTCCATGGTGCGAACAACCTGATCGAGGTGGTCCCACAGATTCTCAATTGGGTTCAAGTCCAGGGAATTTGCTGGCCAAGGGAGTACGGTAAACTCATCCTGGTGCTCCTCAAACCACGCACGTACACTGTGAGCTTTATGACACGTCGCATTGTCCTGCTGCTAGATGCCATCATCCTTAGGAAAAACATTTCACATGTAGGGGTGAACATGGTCCGCAAGGATAGATGCATACTTGTGTGGATCCATCGTGCCTTCCACAATGATGAGTGCTCCCAGATGGCTGATGACACGTGCTTTCTGTGATTGGTTATTTAACGTTGATGTCAAAAGTAGGCGGTGGTCACATTAATATGACTGGACTGTGTAGTATGAAGTTAAGCTGCCATTTTCAGTGTACATGGCATGTATGACAATGGGGCTCATCCTTATGTGGATCTGCTGCACACTCACAGCCCTTCTTCAGCAGACAAACAAGTCTTGTTCTCAGATATCTACTTCATATCTTGTAATAAAATATGCGTCGAATTTGCAGTGTGCAAATCAGACATGTGAACATACCCTCAAAAGTCAGAACAGTCGGTCTATTGTGACAGATTCAGAAATGGACATGACAGACACTGGCAAATAAAATTCAATTGTGAAAGAGAACCTTATCCCGTAAGAGAACTGGCTTCCGTGCTAAACTTCTTTTGATAATCTTCCTTTAAAGGAAATCTATAGGGCCTAATCTTACGTTTAGCACTTACATGTGGTTTGTGCTATTCTCTCCAGCATTTCCAGATGTTTAATGTTACCTTGTCAGCAAACTGTACAGAAAATGCTCCGCGCCTCAAGGATTTTTTTTGCCTATACATGCAGTTAACTGTATGTAACTGATGAGCTGAGAAATTTCTTGTACAAAGTTTGACAGATTTCAGATTCGTGGAAATTTCACATGGTAGAAAATACATTAGACCCCGGAATTTTCTTTCATAGTGATAGGAGACATTAAAATAACACTCTGGTAGAAAATATTTTTGTTCGTTATGCAACTTTTTTCCTCAATATTTATATTTCAGCTAGTATTACCTTATTTAGTCATTCATTTATTATCTCCTGTTTATTTTTATTTTTTTTATTGTAGATGGGGAGTCACATATAAGGATCATAAAGTACATTTTTTTTTCCTACGAGTATGTTTTTGTAGAATGGGAGGAAATCCACACAAACATGGGGAGAACATACAAATTCCTTGCAGATGTTGTTCCTGGCAGGATTCGAACCCAGGACTCCAGCGCTGCAAGGCTAACCACTGAGCCACCGTGTTGCCCCAATGACATGTATTTCTGTCCTCCCCAGAATTCACAGTCTTAAGCACCAAAACTTCCTATATTATAAAACTGTCTGGACAGTTGCACATTAATTCTCCAAAGGAGGGCGACAGTTACTCCGTTTATACTTACTACAGATGGGTAGATAGCTCCTGTTGATAAGGTCAGAGTCTTGTTTATGACTAAATGACCAGTAATCCGGGGTAACTGTCGTCGTTCTAATTAATTAGGCTGAGTGCCAGGCGTTAAAGAAGTTACACCACTCTGCGTTGGTATTCGTATCTCTCAGCTAATGAATGTATGCTGACACCTTTTTTATTAAAAAGAAATAGAATTAATAGAAAACAGAAAAAGTTTAGGCAGTGCCATATATAGCCAGCTACTCCCGGTCCCGCGTAGTAACCTTGGGGAGTCGTCTCCTGGCAGCAAGCCAAGCATTTGTTTTTCTTGCACCCATCCTGGATGCAGGCACCATCTTATCATATAACATTATACCAGTTTCAAGCATAAGCGACTGTTTCTAGCATTCAGCTTTTAAGGATAACAATGTTTTTCATACATTACATGATTATAAACTTTACACTGTCACATAGATATAATGAAGAAGATGACAATTTTGCCGCCTAACTGTATACTTATAGGGGGAGTTTACAGTTTTCTGCATAGATGGGTGCAAATGTGGCACAACTTTGCTTTGCATCCTTTTCTCGAATCAAAGATTCACCACATTGTTCCTTTCTTTGTCCTAGTTGACACGTTTACAAAAATGTGCAGAGCCTGGAGACACCTTGCCCTGACAAATCTGGTTATTCAGACAAGAACACTAATGTGTATTGTACCAGTTTCTGTCTGGCATAGATTTCAGCTTTAGCGTACAGGTATACGTCTGAATTATTAAGAAGTGATAGCTTCTTAATAATTCAGGTGCATCTTATGTCAATCATGAACTTTATTAAGAGTGGTGTACAGAAGTCTCTTAGTTTATATAGGAGAAGATCGAGGAAAAGACGGTAATGTCTCTAGCTGCCTATGGGATATTGTTTTGAGACATAATGGGACTAATGGCAAAGCACAGAGAAAGCTGGATAAAAGCTAATGATAAAGATGGCAAATAGCATGGCATTGAGTACAGTATACAAAAAAGAAGTGCAGAGTGTGACAACCGGGTGCGGGTATCGTAAGGAAAAAATGTGTTTTAGGTGGATCATTGCTTTATTGCTAGATCATTGCTGGACGATTTCAACCATAACTGATGATTTAAAGGGTGAAATTTAAAAGGGATATCCGGTTTCTAACATTAATGGCCTTTTCTTAGGATAAGCCATCAACGTTAGATTTGTGGGAGTCTGACACACGGGACACCAATGGATCGCCAGTAGGTTCTAGGTATTGTTTACAAACTGCGAGCCACGCTGCTCACTCACCGTACAAACTGTTGCGTCAAGTGTAGGTCCCGGAGCATTGCCTCATAGACTTCAATGGGACAGCACTGCCGTACCTACACTACAGTTTATATGGGGAGTGAGCAGCATGGCTTGTGGTATGCCAATAATACCTAGAGTCGCACTGTCTGGGTACCAGTGATCTGGGGGTGTCCTGGATGTCAGACCCCCACAGATCTAATATTAAAGGCCTATCCTAAAGATAGGCCTTCAACGTTAGAAATCGGATAACCTCTTTAACAATATTTAGTTTAGGGCTTTGGGGTCAGAGCTGGGACCAGTTTTGGGTAGAATCTGCTTTAAAATGAAATGATTACTTTTAATTATAGAATACAATTATTAATATTGTATCATTAATTAGAAGTATAGTTTGTTACTTATTTACTTTCATAGGAATTCAGTCATTAGCATTTTCCTGAATGAGAGTATTTTACTAATGGCTGTTGGCCATTTGTAAAGGAGTCAAAGTCGGGCTGTTTAAAAATACTAAAGTCGGAGTGGTATGGCTTACTGACTTCATAGCCTTGGTTTATTCCACCAGTGGTATAGCTTGTAAGAAGGATGACATGCTTTGAAATTTTTTGTTCACTAGTTAGCCAAATGTCTTTTTTTCTACAATGATTTGTCAGCTAAAGAACATTGCCAGAAAGGATATCAGATAAGCGTCTGATCGGTGGGGGTCTGATGTGGCAGACACATTGCCGCTCCATCCATTTCTATCGGATTGCCAAGTACACTGCTCAGCTGTCTTCTACGGCCCCTAAAAATTGAATAAAGAAGCAGCACTTGCATTACGACCACTTTCTTCAAACGGGGGAACTTGGAACCCCATTCTTGTGATCAACAGGATAGGGGATCAATTTAATTTGACGTACAGCCCCTTTTAGATATTTCATAGTATAGTCCTCTTACAGTCTATCGAAAGTGCGGAGGTAGCTGGATGTGGCATCTGAAAAAAAATAGAAATATGTGTTAGAAGACAAAGTATTCCAAGGATTAGAACCTGAGAGGCAATATTTTGACTTGTACTTTGGTGATACGCTCCAGGCCTGTGAATAGCGCTCTTTGTTAGAGCCTCTCATCATCGACTTAGCGTGTTATGTATCAGCTCCATATACTGTAATTAATTGTACGGTGAGCTGTGTGAATTAAGACTGCTGCCTGTTTAGCCACTTTTTCATGCCGACACTTTCACACAGCAATGTGCTTGTAGATTCTCTTGGCCGGGACTCTGAAGCCTTCATGTGCTGCTCGTGATATGTGATCTCTGTCCCTGCTGCTCATATTCCATCTGCATTTAGCATCGTCCTAAGGAAACTGACCATCAATCAGTTCCTCTGGTGTATACTGGCAGCTCGCTGGCACGTCGGGTGATTAAGTCAGTGCTTTGACTCAGTGTCTGTGTCTCATAACACCCCGGCAGGTTGAAAGATTTCAACAAACAGCCCCTGTCTTTATCCTTGGCTGAAGCAGCTGTTAGTATTCACCCGCATCTTCTCCACCAAAAACAGAGAAGGGACAGCCAAACCCATTCCTCTTTGTAGTGTAGTAGATGATGCCAGTCCATCAGACCGGAGATCGATATATCAGACGACGCGTCCTGAAGCGAATCAATCTTCCCTAGGAGGTTTTCTGCCTGTTACCTACTGTCTTGGGATGGCTGAAGGGACAAGAAGGAGGTGTATGTGATCTCCCAGGTGCTAGATCTCCTATGTAAATTCCAGGTTACTTGCTATTCTGTGGTTCCTGTATTAGCATTTTCTTGTGGACTGCATTTACTACTGGAATGAAAAGTAAATTGTTGTACAAGTGCAGTTTTATTTTTCGGCATACTTTTGGTACGTGGGTGTTTATTTTCATAGTCAAATTTGTTCCAATGAAAAGTCTCAGAGTGCAGACACTCCAGCACTTCATGATCAGTGGAGGTCACAATGTCAGACCCCCAATGATTAGACAGGAGTCTACGGCTAAAGGGTCCGTCATTTTGGCTTTTAAAAAAATAGCACCGCATGCACAACTATTTTTGCACCCATATGTAATTGACCTCCAGTGCAGGTGTGAACAAAACCTAATGGATGAGCCTGTCACTAGAATTCTGCTTTCTATATTTGTACCAAGTAGTCATAAAGAGTCCACATCGACTTATAAAATGCCACGGTGTACAATGCCTAGAGTTCCATACTTACAGATTGTGTCCAGAATGGGATTTTGAAAAGACCCCAGAGTATAATAATTGTTCATGGGTGTTCATTATGGTCATAATACTGTGTGCAGGGGCCACAATGCAATAATAGTATGTGCAGGGGCCACTATGGGACATAATACTGTGTGCAGGGGCCACTATGGGGCATAATACTGTGTACTGGGGCCACTATGGGGGATAATACTGTGTGCAGGGGCCATTGTGGGGCATAATACTGTGTGCAGGGGCCACTATGGGGCATAATACTGTGTACTGGGGCCACTATGGGGGATAATACTGTGTGCAGGGGCCACTATGGGGCATAATACTGTGTGCAGGGGCCACTATAGGGCATAATACTGTGTACTGGGGCCACTATGGGCATAATACTGTGTACTGGGGCCACTATGGGGCATAATAGAGCACGCAGAAATGCAGCGGGGGGTCGGTCAGTCAAGGTCTTCGGTGTCGGTCAGGAAGGGGGGGGGGGGTTATGTCAAAAGTTCGCCACGGGGCCCTGCCATTCCTAGTTACGCCACTGGCACCATCATATTCTTCACCGCTTTGCAGATATTGTCAACACCGTCTCATATAGGGCTCACAATCTACATTCTCTTTCAGCATGTCTGTGGAGTGTGGGAGGAAACCGGAGTACCCGGAGGAAACCCATATAAACAAGAGAAGAACATACAAACTCCTTGCAGATGTTGTCCTTGGCTGGATTCAAACCCAGGACTCCATCGTTGCAAGGCAACAGTGCTAACCACTGTGACATACATTTTTTTATTCTATGTCCCCATTAGACTGGTAAAATAGATCCTAGGTGGTACCATTAATACTTGGGAGGTCAGAACCTCCTCTCTCTCATCAAGTGTATTGGCAAGAAAGCGACATATTATGAGGACTCAAACCACAGCTGCCAAAAGAATTCCACAACTTTTTATGTCCTAAAACCATATGGTCTAGTAGACATTTGATCACTTTGTTTGTGCTGGTTTCAAGGTTTTGCCCATTTTGTAATATGGTATCTGTGAATGAAACCTGGTTGGGAAATTCTTTGGAATTCCGTAATGTACTAAGGCAGAAAGGGGTTTTAATAATAACAATAAAAAAAATACATATAATAATATTGGTCTCTTTTAAGTAAATCGATTTCTTCTGAAAGATCTGCATTTTAGTGCATGCAATTAAAATATTTATTGGATCTGAAAGAACTCAAATCATATGTTAGCCATTATACTTTCTGCTCTCCTGGGTTTTATACAGCTTTGTTTTCTATTCCTTTACAACCAGGACTACTGCTATTTGTAGTCTCTTCAATGTTCTGTTCTCAGCTAAGTTACAAATTGCATGCAAAAAATTGGATTCAAGGGGATCTGCATTGCTTATTATACTCATTAAAAGGATCCTATCATTGGATACCCTTTTTTTTTTACTAACACGTAGGAATAGCCTTAAGAAAGGCTATTCTTCTCCTACCTTTAGATGTCTTCTCAGCGCCGCTTTTCGGTTTTCTTTGGTATGCAAATGAGTTATCCTGGGTTTCAATCTTCTAAGCCTCGGGCAGAGCCAACTGTGCAATACGGGCCACAAGAAAATGGCCGCTTACCATTTTCTTGTGGCCCGGGCATGCGCAGTCGGCTCTGCCCAAGGCCTAGAAGATTGAAACCCAGTACGGAAGAAGACGCAGGGTGAGGTCGTTCCAGAAGAAGATGGAGGCGGCACTGGAGAGTTCTCTCGCAGCATTGGGGACACCTCCAGTGCTGTTTAAGCACTATGGACCGCCCCCAGTGCTGCGAGAGTACTCATTTGCATACCGAAGAAAACCGGGATTTCTACCGCACGGCGGTGTGGAGAAGACATCTAAAGGTAGGAGAGGAATAGCCTTCCTTAAGGCTCTTCCTTCATGTTAGTCAGGAAAAAAGGGTATCCAATGATAGGATCCCTTTAACAAAAATCACCCACCAAGAAGGAGCTGTAATGGAATGAAACTTATGTGTATATATAAGGGGTTACAATATTTGAGGGATACGGTTATTGGGGAAAACTGTACAATTGGAAGGAGCCTCTAGTACCCTGTTGAACCTCCTCTAGCCTGGATACAAGATGAGTTCTCAATGGAGAGCCGCTTATCTCTAGTGGGGAAAAGAATTGGGCATGCCCTATCCTTTACCCCAATATCTGCTGACAGGGGACCCCTCTACACATTTATATTTCATCTATTGTGAATGCCAAACTCAATTCTAAATTCCTACTGTATGCTACTACTTTACTAGATCTTTACTTATCCCTGATCCCTGATTCTTCCTTCCTAGGCTCGGAAGTTGGACGTATATTTTGAGTATGAAGAAAAGTTGATGAGCAAATCTACTTTGGATAAATCTCTTCTGGACATTATCTCTGACCCGGATGGTGAGTTTACATAATTTTTGTCATTTTTAATAAATTTGGTACTTCGTGATAATGAACAGGTTAATGGGACAAGGACTGTCAGTGAGCGTTAAGTGTTCGCTGGTTTTGATTTTGCTCCTAATCCTCACTCTACTCTTTGGGACTTGGCTTTTTAAGCTAGCACACTCAACACCTCATTCGTTTCCCATGTCTCCGGCCTCACAGCATGCCTTGAGGAAGCCGCAGGCACGGCGAGTACCACACATCTCTATCCCATGAAACGACCTTCACATATGTTTCTTTTAGAAGTAACATCTTTGTACATATTCTTTATTTTCTGCCATAATTTGAGCCTTAGAGCACTTTGGGTAGTGATGCTCTTACACGTCAAACAAGATCACTAGTTCCTCAATACAGATATAAATAGTTATTTGTGGTGATGCGTTGCTCCCGCCTGTATCATGGTGACTTTTAAGACCTAATGCAGCAATATAGCAACAAATTTGATAAAGGGAAAACGGAACGTTAAAAGGTTTATCCAGTTTTTCCTATTGATGGCTTATCCTTCAAATAGGCCGTCAATATTAGATCTCTAGGGGTCTAATGCCGAGACTCCCAGAGTTCATTTGTACCAAGACAGCCCTTGGTAATGTTTAAACCAAATGTAGCAGCAGCTTTTGGTACTGCAGCGCTGCCCCATAGACTTCATGCTTCTTGCTTCAACAGACTTTGCAGAAATGAATAATGCAGACCGTTCTAAGATGCTTTGTAATATATCTTATCAGTGAGAAATGATTCTTTCTTCCCTTATCTGGCTACTTCCAAGTCACATGTCTCAGATTACATATGTCTATAGAAGTCTATGGAGAGGGTCTGGGGTGGAGTGAGCAGAGGCTTTCTGTCACAACCTCATTGCCTTCTTCACATAAGTACAGGCTTTTATTTCTGTATATTTGCCCTTCACGGTCTTGGGACTGTTTTTTTACTGAGAGATAGTTCTAGGGCGGGATTTTTCTGTACTTATTGTGTTCAGTAAGCTACTGGCGCCTAGGAGATGTATTGTAAGGTAAGCAGACTTGCTTTCATACATTAAGTGACATTTTAAAGCGTTCTTCTTTATTTTCCGTCTCCCCGAAGCAGGGCTTTACCTCGCTGGTTAGATGCAGCGGGGTGACCCTTGCCATGGACTCTGCGGCTAAAGCAGCTTCAGAATTAGCTGCAAGTTCTACAGAAACATTGGGGGGCAGAATCGGGCACTGATTTTCACGCTGAATCCACCTCATAATTAAAGCCAGATGTGAACATACCCTAACCAAGCATATATTTGATGACCAAATTTCAGTATCAGTATAAATATTTATTAATCTTTAAGGGAGTCTGTCAGGTCCAAAATGCCTTCCAAACCAATAATAGTGCTGAGTAAGGTCCTTCAGTATGAACGGGAACATACCTGTGCCCACAAACTAATGAAGAAATGCAGACAGGCAGTGGGTGGCCCCAAAGCTTGGGTTTCTACTCCTATTAAAAACCCATAGAGAGTATTTTTCATTGGTTTGAGAGATATTTTGGACCTGGCAGACCCCCTTTAAAGGGGTTGTCCCATCACAAGGATCCTATCTATACTGCTTGTTAATGTGGATGTAAGACTTTTCCTAAATACATTGCTTCAGCTAAACTGCTTTGTTTGTCCACTATCTTACTTTATTCAATTCATTGTTGACACAGCCCTGACTTATCTGCTCATGAGTCAAGTGATGTATCTGCTGCTCTCAGGGGGGAGGGAGGAGGGGCTAAGTGCACAGGAGCGAGCCTGTGTATCTAGCTATTCCTGTGTCTACACCACGTGACCTAGGTCCTGCACTCAGATAGGGGAGAGGAGCTGCTTTCATTTCTTCTGTTCTCTAGTTATCAGTTTAGCTAATTCAATTGTGTTCATTATGGCAGAGACAGGCAGTGTCTGTATGTAACACAGAATGGAGTTGCTGCTGCCTGTACTTCATAGTCCAATATGGGTGGGCGGAGCTACATGTGAATTTGGGGCGGAGCTAAACGGCAGGTTGCATGTGAAACCTCGCCCACCAAATGATTCAAGAAACCAGGAAGAAAGAAGATTTTACAACAGTGAAGACTGATGAGTATGTGAGGTGGGAATACCCCTTTAATGTCACTGCCATTTTTACCTGCACCAGTACAGGCTCTATATGAGACAAATGAACATATATTGTATATCAAGAGCATTGCCACTTCTACAAGTGGAAGCAACCTATTATTATATGTGTATGTAATGTTTAACCATTAAAGTGGCTCCACAAATTTCTTTTATATTAATTACGCAGATCCTGACATCCCCATTGGTCTCTTCTGAAGTGTTCACTGAGAGCAGCTACTCCAATAGACAGTTATAAGACATAAATGTAGCTGATGAGCTGCTCAGTGTGGCCTGAGGATACATCAATGTCATTACCACATTTTATTAGGCTGCTTCCTGTCTTGTATAAGCTGTCTGTTAATTCCAGGAAATACTTGGCAGCGATCAGGCTGCACTCCTGAGAACACACAAACAACATTAGCACTTCCAAGCCGTGAACCCATGTTGGAGTCTCGCTATTCTGGCCCTTTCCATCTTTTTTTTTTTTTTTTTTTATTCATCTCTTTTTAGACATCCCTTGAGTGTAGGAGTCACTCTTGGTACTGACAGCAAATGACACTTTTGGTGACACTGTAGCAGGGGTAGAAAGATGGTCTTTTTATAGTGTTTTTGTCTGCACGTCATGTTAATGCTTATACTTTCATTCATTATTAGAAAAACAAAAAAAATTATTTAAAAAAATTCTGTGGCTAGAGAGACCTGGGTCATGTTAGATAATGTAATTTGTACATACTGTATATACTGTTTGTACATTTTTCATATCATCTCCCATAATGTGCCTTATTCCAGATCTGGCTGGTAACTGATGCCTTAAATGGCTGACCAATCATTAGGATAAGTCAGTAATATCAGCTCTGTGAGGTCACCTACACAAATTTGCTTGTTTACCGAGGCTGTGGTGCTATGATGAGCACTACATCTCATTGAATACAAACCACATTGTATGTTTTCATTCTTCACCATTTTCAAGACCCCAGTGTGTGTGCTGAATGCTCACCATGTGATATTACCATAGATAAGAAGTAGTTATTTTCCATTATGTTACCAAACTCTATGCTGCACCTTTGTTTTGATGCTGCCAGGGCTTGCTGTGGGAGAGATTAACATGTGAAACGCAATTTTTTGATTACCAGACAGATTGTATAGCAACGGTGCTTGGTTATTGCAGCTTAGTATTATTCATTTGAATAGGACCGAGCTGCAAACCTGCCATGTGACAGCTGAAGGTGATAGTCTTGTGGCTTCTTCAAACAGCTGATCAGTAGGGATGCTGGGTAATGCATCCCTGCCATTCTGATATTGATAATCTATATTAAAGACAGTTCTCTCTTGCATAGTTATACAAGATTCCTATAAGCCATGCTTCAGACTCTGAGCCCCTCTTTTTTGTGGGATAATCTCATCTATGAACCCTTATGTACTTTTATTACTTCTGATTATATGAATACCACTTAAATAATATGTTTTAATCCTGCTAATATTATAAACAACACAATCATTATATGGCGTCCCAGCAAGCTGCTAAGATGCCAGAACAATAACGGGCAAAGGGTGAGGAATGAGTTCAGCGGCAGGCCAGTTTAACAGCTGCCGAACCACCGGAGCAGACGGATCATCAGCGCCAACAACACGCTCATTATATGGCGTCCCAGCGATGTGCTGAGATGCCGGAACAATCTCAGGCATGGCGTGAGGAACAAGTTCAGCAGCAGGACAGCTTAAGTGCTGCCGAAATGCCGGAGCAGGCAGATCATCAACGCTAACAACACGCTCATTATATGGCGTCCCAGCGAGCTGCTGAGATGCCGGAACAATCACAGGCACAGCGTGAGGAACAAGTTCAGCAGCAGGACAACTTAAGAGCTGCCGAAATGCCAGAGCAGGCAAACCATCAACGGCAGCAATTTGCTGAATATAGGTGGATCATCAACGCCAACAACACGCAGACGAAGTCGCGGGCAGAAGCTAGTATACTTATATGCAAATATATAATTTGGTGAGTGTTATATTTGCAATTTTAAAAAACGTCCAATACATTAGTCTCAAGGTGAATGAGAATATACATTAAGTAGCACTAAAGTGAAAGAGAACAAACTATTAAAGACAACCTGTCAACACGCCTGATGTACTTAAGTGCTCTAGATGTTCTGCAGCTTCCTTTGATACAACAAGGTGCTGTGTGATTCCTCTGTTACTCCTCCTAGAAATGTATGAATAAATTGACACCTGGGTGTTACCATTCCCCTATAAAAGAGGTGTATAGGGCAACACACCCCAACTGGTAACACCCAGCTGCCAATTTATTCTTATGTTTGTGAACAGCACAGCATAGAGTAGTAAGAAAAGATGTTCCAAAGTGTTATTTCATGGAAAACACAAGTATTTAATAAAGCAGACCTGTCAGGAGAGATGCAAAGTCTTCTTCAAAGTTTTATATCTCGCTGATCTCATTGATGGAACATCTTGTTAATCCATAGCACGTGGGAGGCGGTTGCTTTCATGTGACCAGATTGTTCATGGTTAGATTTGGTTCCTGTGTGTAATTGTGTGGAATATCACATGCCAGAGAATCTAACAAGTAATACCTTGTATCCTGAGTCTGGACATGCCTAGCCTTATGTAGGAAGCAACTTGTTACTACCCAGAGGTTAATGGACATTTCATATAATCGTTGACATTTGGTTGTTAAAACAAATTTTGACTCAAGGGCGAGTTACTGTATACTTTGTATAGAGATAAAAGCAAACATAATCTGTTATTTCCCCCTATAAGGAAGACATTAGGACAGGAAGCCGGGTTTATTAGGTAAATATCTGTTTAGATGATAAATACAAAATTGCCATGACTTGGAAATATAGAAAATAATAATTACTCAAGAATTACAGAATACATGACCTGTTGTTTTAGAGACTATATCGGTCTGTCTTTATTTTTTTTCTTTCTGTATTTATCATATAAAATAATTACATATATCACATGCATTAAAGGGGTATCCAGTTTTTATAAACAAAATAGCCAAATAGCAGGATGCATCAATACAAAACACTTCCTAATATACACAGTCCAGTCACATTAATGTGACCACCTGTAAAAATCCAGAATAATCACCTTTGGCAGAGCCGATCGCTGAGAGACGTGCAGGAAGAGAGGGGATGTTGTGATGATGTCACTGGGATGTTG
Organism: Leptodactylus fuscus; assembly: GCF_031893055.1. Classification (NCBI taxonomy): domain Eukaryota; kingdom Metazoa; phylum Chordata; class Amphibia; order Anura; family Leptodactylidae; genus Leptodactylus; species Leptodactylus fuscus. The sequence continues at coordinate 124,640,161 of NC_134271.1, forward strand.
AGCCATGCTGACTCCAGTGCCCTGGCCAGCTGCGCCACGTTACACGTTGAGCATCCATGGCGCGAACAACCCGAATGAGGTGGTCCAACAGATTCTCGATTGGGTTCAAGTCCGGGGAATTTGCTGGCCAAGGGAGTACGGTAAACTCATCCTGGTGCTCCTTGAATCACGCACGTACACTGCGAGCTTTATGACATATCGCATTGTCCTGCTAGTAGATGCCATCATCCTGAGGAAAAACTATTCACATGTAGGGGTGAACATGGTCCGCAAGGATAGCTGCATACTTGTGTTGATCCATCGTGCCTTCCACAATGATGAGTGCACCCAGATGGCTGATGACACGTGCCTTCTGCGATTGGTTATTTAACGTTGATGTCAAAAGTAGGCGGTGGCCACATTAATATGACTGGACTGTGTATATCCTATTTAAATTCAACACTATATATCTGATTTATTTTCAGGTCATTGACCTCAGAGTGGCGTTTTATTTGCAGGCTCACTACACCTTTCTTTGAGCAGTTCAGGCAGCAAACAAAACATCACAGCAGCACATGACCTCTGATGTTGGCGTGATTTACGTGAAATTTTATTTCAGAGTGGATAATGGAGGGGGGGGGAATAGATTGAGAGCAGGCAGATAAATGATGGGAAATGTAGTTTGTACACGTATTCACTGTATGTGAATGACGGTGATACAAGCAGCAGATATTAACACTAGAAGTCCCAGAAATTTCGAGCTCCCCCTTGAAGTCCTGAAAGAGGGTCAAATGACCCTTAATCTCAAACAGGCAACTCTGATGGCTCCAATTAGGTTCCTATCTTTTACAAATGTGGCCATTGTCTGAGGAATCTGCAGGGGACAATGGTGTTGATCCACCTCAGGTCTTGTAAGAGAGTAGTAAACAAACGAATGTAAGCTGCTCCTGAGTGTGTCTGCCCATCCCCCAACACCTTAGCAAATTTGCATGCAGCCTTTTGTGCTGTGGGGGATAAATAAACAAAATGCAGAGAAGGCACACAGTTCAACAGGCATTGGAACTGATCCTGAGCAACACCAACCCTTCTGACTCAGATGGAGAAGACATAGTCCTTCAACTGGATTCGGACTCTGAGCTGTCTTCAGGTTAGATTTTTCAAATTACTGATTTCTATTTCCTGATTATCTTTTTTATTTAGAACCAAAACAAAATGTTAATTTGAAATTATTTATCTTGCAGATGAGGAGACTCCTCCTCTATCAAAAAAGAGAGCTCGGTTGGTGAGTGAGCCGACAGAGACCGCAAAAGATGGCACAGTGTGGCATGAAGTAGAAGTGGGGAAACGTCTCCATTTCACCCCAATAGAACCGTACCCTACAGATGGAGAGCCAAGTGCTAAGGCCAGACGAAGTCGCCTTCAGAGCTTCCTCTGTTTTATCACTCTTGACATGCTTCGTAGCATTCAAGAATGGACTACGCAACATGCACGTCACACAGAGCAGGTGGATTGGTTCATGGGTCTCCCGGAACTAATGGCATTTATTTCAGTCATTATCTTGCGGGGGGGGGGGGGGGGGGGACCAAGGTTCCATCACTACGTGACAGCTGGTCAGAAAACCTGGGAAACCCAAGGATCATTGCAACTATGACCCAAAACCGCTTCCAAGACATCATGCAACACCTACGCTTTGATGACATGTTCACACGCAGTGAGCGAGTGGAGACCGATAAGTTTGCTGCAATCTCCGATGTGTGGAAATCGTTTGTCACCAACTGCATCACATCCTACAACCCTGGTCGACACATCACTATTGATGAACAGCTTTTCCCATCAAAGACTCGCTGCTGTTTTCTGCAATACATTGCAACAAAACCAGACAAGTTTGGCATCAAGTTTTGGGTGGCTTGCGACTTGAAATCAAAGTACATCTGTAATGTCCTCCCATATCTTGGCAAAGACACCAGTCGTCCCAGCGGGGAGAGACTTTCCAAAACTGTAGTGATGAGGCTGATGGAACCATTCATGGACAAGGGCAGAACTGTAACCACGGACAATTTCTTTACATCATTGTCACTTGCACAAAGACTACTTAGCCGGAAAACCACTATCCTCGGCACAGTCAACAAGAGTCGCCGGGAAATTCCTCAATCTGCTAGACAGATGGACAGCACTGAATTCACCACTCAGGTGTTTTCAACCAATGGTGCCACACTGACAGTGTATGCACCCAAACGAAAGAAGGCCGTCTACATTCTCAGCAGCATGCACAGCGTGGTTGAGACTGAGGATACCAGCAAAAGGAAGCCAAACACGGTCACACAATACAACCACACAAAGTGCGGTGTGGATGTAATGGACCAAATGGTGCGGGAGTACAGCGTGCGTGCAGGAACACGGAGATGGCCAGTCGCCGTGTTCTACAACATGATTGACATGGCAGCACTGAATGCTTATGTTCTTTATCAGGCATGCACTGGGGTGCAGGAGCAAAAATAAAAGCATGGAAACAAATAACAGTTGTTCTTTTGTATATTTACATTTTTGTATATTTAGATTTGAGACAATGGGTGCAGAAAAAAAAATCGCAGCTACTTGCGCTACTTTTGCGATCAGTCCCATTGGTCATTTAGATCACTCCTCTGGGATTTTTCCGCACGAAAAAATTCGCACACAAAAAAAAAACAAAACGCTGGAAAATCGCTAGTGTGCTTGAGGCCTTACACCAGGGGTAGGGAACGTATGGCTCTCCAGCTGTTGCAAAACTACAACTCCCAGCATGCATACTTGCTCTGCTGTTCTGGGAACTCCCATGGAAGTGAATGGAGCATGATGGGAGTTGTAGTTTCACAGCAGCTGGAGAGCCAAAGGTTCCCTAGCCCTGATCTAAAGTTTATGTGGTCCTCCTGCCTCCCCCCAGACAAAAGATGTGATAACAGAGGAGATAAGGATCAGACAGTCGGATTTCAACTGACTGATTCTTTTGTTCATGGAAAGAATAGCCAATGGATACAATGTTTTGTTTCTTTTTTTTGCTGTAAGGCTACGTTCTCATTTGCGCTGAATAGTGTAAATCCATCACATATAAATAACAGTTGTTCTTTTGTATATTTACATTTTTGTATATTTATATTTGACACAATGGGTGCAGAAAAAAAAAATCGCTAAAAAAATTGCAGCTACTTGCGCTACTTTTGCGATCAGTCCCATTGGTCATTTAGATCACTCCTCTGGGATTTTTCCGCACGAAAAAATTTGCACACAAAAAAAAAAAAAACGCTGGAAAATCGCTAGTGTGCTTGAGGCCTTACACCAGGGGTAGGGAACGTATGGCTCGCCAGCTGTTGCAAAACTACAACTCCCAGCATGCATACTTGCTCTGCTGTTCTGGGAACTCCCATGGAAGTGAATGGAGCATGCTGGGAGTTGTAGTTTCACAGCACCTGGAGAGCCAAAGCTTCCCTACCCCTGCCTTAGACAAATGTTTTTGGTCATTACTCACCTTGCTCTAAAATTTCTGATTCTATTTAAAATATATAAAAAATGATTCATTGTTTCAGTGCTTTTTTGCTCAAATAAAACTAAACTATACAATATGTATAGTCTTTATATTATCAAATACAATAAACTGAATAGAACTAACTACTTTACTAGCTACACACTTTACTAGCTTTGGCAATGCCAAATGTCTATTCGGATGTGCCAATAAAGCTTGTTTGAATTGAATTGAACTAACTAGAAACTAAATGGCTAAACTCAATGGAAAACAACCTCCTGTGGTGTGACAGTAATGGCCTTAATTACAGAACAATAGACTGTGATTATAGGTGTTTGCTTAAAGCCTTCAGGTCATTGGACCCTTCTCTGGGTTCCAAAGGTAGAAATGTCAAATGACCCCTCTCTGGGACTTCTAGTGTTAATCTAAAGCTACGCAAAGGGTACACACGGGAACAGTGAGTATTCACTTTACTACTGTAAGTGTATTTGCGGATAATTTTGGGAATCTGGATAACTCCTTTAAGCATGCTATGTAATTTTATAAAGTAACATTTGTTTCAGTTTTTCATTATCTTAAAGTCGCCAGTCTGTGTGTTTGCTATTAGATGTCACCATAGAGTACTAGTAGTTATGCTCCGTTATCTTATCAATCTCTGTGCTATACCTTTGTTTTGATGCTGCCAGGGCTTACTATGGGTGAGAGTAACATGTAAACCCCTACAGTTCCCATGATTTCTGACCTCCCTTATAGACAATTCTATTATGTGCACCATTATGCCATCTGTCTTACATTTTTAGATCCCTTTGTTCTTCCTTTCTCTAGTGAAGAACGTATAACATAGAATCTCCATACAAATAAGAGAAAAGTTAGCTATCTTAAATGAATGGGGTCATCCCAACTCTCCCTTGACCAAAAACTTGAGGGGAAGGAAAGATTATAAATGATGAATTTCAATGCTTGATCATTTTGTTCTCAGAAGACATAAGCCGTCGCCAAAGGTATCAGACAGTGACTTTTCCCCTATACCTATTGAAATCACATGCACACTTGGGTGAGTTGAGTGTTTGGGAGGAATAGCTTTCAGCCAAATGGGGTTTGAGTGACAGCCATTGAAGGGGTATGGTCACCTTTATTCAGAGCACTATTAGGGAACGGAGGAAAATGTTCTGATTCTAAAAGATGTTCTCTATGGTGTTTGTCTAGAGGAAATCAACAACCTCATGAAAACTTCCATATAAATAAATGACAACAGATTTAGGAGTTGCAGAAGTACATACTTCATGGAAATAACGACGCTCCAACTACTCAAACACATAAAGTAAATATAGAAACTGTTCAAAGTAGAAGAAAATGTCATAATATATAAGCAAGGCTGTGTAAAATGTCATCCTTGTGGCAACAATTTACCAGTTCCTTCCGAAATACAATAACTCCTTTAGAAGTTGTAGAACGGACACCAAGCATTGGTAATGTAACCCACTACCTCTGAGAGTCATAGATTTATTTCTCCGTAGTGAGATCTTATCTGGCGATCTTATTTTGTGGGTATTAGCTTGCCAACTTGTCTTTATGAAAGTGGAAGTTTAAAGAAGTCGAGTTTTTCAGATCTCACTATGCTCAAAAGATCATGCCATTGAAATCCAACTTGCCCTATCCTTACCGACTCTGATATCTACTGTTGTGCATGGAGTCCTCACGACTATTCCCCTTTAGAAGTTGTCCGGCTTGGCACACTTGTGCATATAAAGGCTACACGTTACCCATGACACCTATCATATTTACTATGCTACATCAAAGAGTAATAAAACTGGATGGGATTGCATTATGACTCAGATTGCCAAGACTGACACTACAGTTGCAGAAATCTACATCTGCATTGCTTATTATACTCATTAAAGGGATCCTATCATTGGATGCCCTTTTTTGTCTGACTAACACGTAGGAATAGCCTTAAGAAAGGCTATTCTTCTCCAATCTTTAGATGTTTTCTCTGTGCCGCCGTTCGGTAGAAATCTGGGTTTTCTTCGGTATGCAAATAAGTTCTCTCGCAGCACTGGGGGCGGTCCTCAGCACTGCCAGAAAACTCTCCAGCGACTCCTCTATCTTCCTGGGTTTCAATATTCTAGGCATGCGCAGTCGGCTCTGCCATCGCGCCTCGAGCAGAGCTGACTGCGCATGCCCACAGCCACAACAAAATGGCTGCTTCAACCAGCTTACTGTGTGAGCAGCCATTTTCTTATGGCCACGGGCATGCACAGTTGGCTCGGCCCGATAGCAGAGCCAACTGTGCATGCTCAGTAGATTGAAACCCAGGACGGAAGAAGACATCACGGGTAGGATGTTCCAGAAGAAGATGGAGGCGTCACTTGAGATTGGCATTGGGGATGCCTCCAGTGCTGTTTGAGCGCTGAGGACCGCCCCCAGTGCTGTGAGAAAACTCATTTGCATACCGAAGAATACCCGGATTTCTACCGAACGGTGGCATGGAAAAGACAACTAAAGATAGGAGAAGAATAGCCTCTCTTAAGGCTATTCCTACGTGTTAGTCAGAAAAAAAGGATATCCAATGATAAGATCCCTTTAACCCTGCTGGATTTCTTGTGAGTGTAACAAAACAACCCCACTCGCTTTCAATATTATTTGATATAACATAGCTAAAGCATGATTTTTGGTTCCAGCCAAAATCACAGTGTAACCCTAGCCTTAAAGCCATCTTCTTGTTTTGTTTAACTGAATAGCGGACACTCAATTATTTCTTTTGGAGGGATTTTAGTTCAAGGTATTTCAGTTCAAGAAGTTTCAGATGCAAGCATAATTGTGTGTCCGTACGTGATATATATCATACATGCCGCAGGAAAAATCAGGTTGGAAATTCACTTGTGATGCAGGTGCTAAATCTCCTGAATTTCAATTTATGTTGCAGATTTTAACTTTTGCAAGGCATGGGGTAAAATCAGCCGCAAAATCTGCAACAAATCTGCATTGAAACATTTTTGCAGAATTTACAACCTACGTAGACTTAATTAATCTCAAATAAATGACGTTATTAAAACTAGATTTTATTGATATACGTTAAAATAAAAGTCCAGGTTCTATATGGACATACCCTAAATATCCCTTCATGCTCTTTGTCCTGAGTATCTGTGGAGGAAAGCGCTGGTCCCCACGTACAATGTGGACACCTTCCTATGCCCCATGGAAAATTTAGTCCATATTTAAGCTGGATTTCGTTGCCCAAAACCTGTCAGGAGACTGGGAGTCCTTGCATCACACTGATCTATGATTTTGGGAGTCCCTGACTCTGGTCTCTTGGCCCCATGATATTAGTCATATGGATGGTAAAGCCACAAAAGATGCAGGGACTCGTAGTATCATAGATCACTGTGATGCAAGGAGTCCTGGTCTCCTGACTGGGTTCCGGCCAGGAAATCTATCCGATGCACAGACTAGATTTTCCGGCCTAGATTCCCCTGTGTGCATGGGGCCTTATGCCAATAGGGATTTGTTTGTTTGGAAAACTACTTTCTGAGTTTAGAAATTCACATTATTTACCATTTAAAATGTATCACATTTATTAGTTTCGAGTAAATAAAACCTTTCAGTTTCTGGTCCCATTGGTCTTCAGTTTCCGTGAGTTGCTGCCTTGCTTTTACTATTATACTACCATAATGATTTCTGAGCTGAGCTCGTTGGCCACGCGTCAAATGAATAAGTTAAGCTTTATTAGGTGAGAGGGATTATCACTTGCTTTATGAATTGGATCCAGGTCTGCGGGCTTCTCGGGCCACCATATATTATATTCATATTTCGGATGCCTGAGTCTATTTCATGCTTATTATTCCTAAGGACTAAACAAGTGAACATGTGAACCTTCTAGGAGTTGGATGTTGTGTTCTTGTTAGCACAACGCAGTAAATTTGGGCTTCCCCGAGTACTTCCCAGTGATGACTAGTCAGAATTTATGACCATCAGTCCAGATGTTAATGTCAGGAACGCAGAGTCAATGTGGAAATGTGTTCTCCTGTAAATAGACTTGTCCACATTGGACTGTAGCGACACTAAGATTAGCAGATTTGCCAGGCTACTGGAAGTTAATAGAAGAAATGACTCTACTTTTTGTTGTCAAGGTATATTTACATAGCGTATACTTGCAGTGTACCTAGTGCAAGGCTTTCATAAGAGCTGCCACTAAACATAGAAGGCCCAGGCAAAATGTTAATTTTTTACAGGCTGCTCCAGTGTACTCTGAGTGCTGTCTGGTCCTGCTGATTTGGCATCTTCTCAAGGTTAAAGAGGACCTTTCATCTCCTGGGGCACATGCGGTTTAATACACTGCTAGAAAGCCAACAGTGCGCTGAATTCAGCTTTCACGTTCTGTGCTCCTGGTGAAGAGCTATCGGTGCCGATATCGTAGCTCTTCACTGTCAGAAGGGCGTTTCTGACAGTCAGGAACGCCCCTCCTCATGGTAGCGTCTATAGCGCTGTACTGTGAGATGGGGTGTTGCTTACTGCCCAGCCATGACGCATGTCTATGGACGAGTACTATCAGGAGGGGAGGGGGCGTTCCTCACTGTTCTCACAGTACAGCGTAGACGCAGAAAGGGCGCTCCTGACTGACTGTCAGAAACGCCCTTCTGACAGTGAAGAGCTACGGTACCAGCACCAATAGCTCTTCACTGGGGGCACAGAACGGGAAAGCCGATGGTACGCTGAATTCAACGCACTGTCGGCTTTCTAGCAGTATATTAAACTGCATGTGCCCCAGATGGTACTCTTTAAAAGGAATGTATACCCAATTTTATTTATTAATTAAAACCTATATTGAAATCTATTCTGACTACATCCAGATATACTTATGTATGTATCTATGCTATACTTGTGTAGTACATCATAGATGAGTGCTTATAACTGGACACACAAACACCTCATTATTACACTGAGGGCTGCATTCAGAGAACTGGGAATGGTGTCCAATACAAGTGTGTTCCTGTTACAAAGTTTTTAGCTTTTATTGCCTAGTTGAGCAGTTTTATGTTACATTTTTTAGAGCCCTCAGAATATTTTTCAGATTGTTTCATGCTACTCATTTTCTAAGTAGGAACATCCTTGTCCAGTCGCACTCTTAAAATAACACTTCGTCCTTTCACTGCGCGTTTAATAGCTCTCCAGCCGCTCGCCCGCAGTGAAACATTTACACAGCATTTACTTTTACACCTTTTGAAACTTTATGCCTGGATTAGAGATAATTTATTATTCCATTTACTTGTGGTCATGCAACAAATGGTTTCTTTTATTGTATGCCTGACATGTTTTTGTGTTTCCTGCTGTTTGTTTGTAGCTGGGACGACAGAAGACAAGATGCGGTTGTTTCTGATCTATTACATCACGTCTGCACAGCCCCCGTCTGAGGTACCGACTGCTATTAAAAAGAATTTTCCATTGGTTTTCTGAATGAAATGTAATAAGTTGTTTGGGTAACTTAGGTAAGGAAGTGAGGTTGTAGAGAGAAATAGTACAAGGAAGTATTTTCTCTTCTGAATGACTTTCGCTCTGTTTTCTTAAAGGATACAGTAAAATAAAATGGCCACTGTCTGTTGTTATTAGGGTATGTTCACACGGCGGAACATGGATTCCGCCGTGTGAACTTCCACACAGCTAGCCAAAACGGGATGCCGCTGCAGTGCATTGACATTCTGTAGCGGCATTACGCTCCTGGTTAGGCCCAAATGAATGAGACTAAACAGGAGTGTGTCTCAAGCCGCAGATAGAGCATCTCGCTTCTTTTTTCCGCTACTAGCTAGCAGGAAAAAAAAAGCGAGCGGCTCCCATTGAAGTCAATAGGAGCCATTTTTGCTGGCAGATTTTGAAGCAGATTCAACATCAAAATCTGCTGGCAAAAAAACTCTGTGTAAACATACCCTTAAGCTAAGGCCCACAGCTTTTTTTGTTGCAGGTTTTGTTGTGGTTTTTTGAGCCAAAGCCAGGAGTGGATTGAGCAAAAGGTAGAAGTATAAGAACTTCTTTTATATTTCCCATTCCTTTTGTAGCCATTCTTGGGTTTGGCTCAAAAAAACGCTACAAAATCTGCAACAAAAAAAACTGCGTTTCCGCAATGTGGGGCCTCATCCTTAGGTTGTTTTCCTGCTCTCCCTCCCTGCTAAAATTACATCTTGAGAAAGACTGCAGGTAACATCTCAGATTTCACATGTCTATGGAGATGGGAAGGGCAGTATTGAGCAGAAAATGAAGGAGATAAGAAACGGAGACTTAATCTGATGCTGTGGCTAAGTAGGCATTTTCTATCACAACCAAAGTACTTTACTGACATCAATGAGTGAACAGCATTCAGAGGTCTGCTTTACAGCTTTAGATGACTTACAGACTTCTGAGGGACAAAGCAATTGGAATGGTGGATCCTTTTCATAAAGAGGACCTTTCATGTCCTCGGGCTTATGCAATTTTATATACCGCTAGAAAGCCGACAGTGCACTGAATTCAGCGCATTGTCGGCTTTCCTGTTATGAGCTCTGGGGGTATAGATATCGGTGCAATTATTGTACTGGGGGGGACGTTCCTCACCTCTCTGTGTCATCGCTGTGCAGTAAGAAATGCCCCCTCTGGCAGTATAGCGATACAGATAGTACTGTCAGGAGGGGCATTCCTAGCAGCTCGGCTAGACTGTTAGATACGACCTTCTGACGGTGAAGAGCTATCTGTAATTGCTTTCCCCAGGTACATAATGGGAAAGCTGACTGTCGACTTCCTAGCAGTATATAAAACCGCATGTGCCTGAGAACATGAAAGGTCCTCTTTAACCGTTATTCTAATCCTGGCTTTGATAATAAGATGACTGCCAGGATGTGATCTCTATAGAACAGGAAGTGTCAGTCTATTATAAGATTCAGTGGCCAGAATGAAAACTATAAATATCTCCGATTTCTGTAGATATTTCAGATATTGCTAGAAAGAGATTTATATATAAATCTTGTGACATGGTTAATTAAAACAAAAATAAAATACCTAAAAAGCTTTTTAAAATTTCATATAAAAACGCGATTTAAAAAAACAGTTTATTTTCTGATGATTCATGCCCTTTAAAATGTCATACAACACAATACAAGATGAACCGAAATAAACAACAAATCCTAGCCACCAAGTGATAGAAGTCCCTTTGTTGTTGTTTTCATCCAGCATATCCTGTATTTAGGAGGAATGTCTGAGGGATGTATTTTAATAAGCTGGGGGCATTCTTCTGTTTTAGCCTAACAAGTATCCTTTTGTGCGCTATTTTCTATTTGCTAGTCGTACTTTAAAGGAAATCATATGGTGTATTCCAAAGAAAGAAAGCCTTCCTGTCTCTCACACATGGACAGTGTTTTGCTAGAAAAACATAAATGGACGGCTGTTTGATATTGAATGAAGGAATGTGGTGGACACATTTCTTCAGTACCTACGCTAATCCATTGGTACGATGGTTCCATCTTTGTGATCACTTTTGTAGTCAGATTCAAAATCTTTATATTGATCCTTGAAGATTATAGTAACATGCATTTTCCTGATGAGTTTTACATACATTGAAGCGGCTGGTTGCAGAGCTTTGCAAGGTTCCCATACACATTAGAATAAACTTGATGAGTTCAACCACAGGAAACATTTGTTGAGTGAAATTGAACAACAAACAATAGTTTTGGCCAACCAGTGGGCACACCATCACCACCTGGAAAGAAGGTGGTCTTCAAAGCATCCGTCCTGCAGCACATTTGCCCAAAGAAGTTGCACCTGGGTCTGTAGGTCCTGCACAGTCATAGGTTTTGCCGAAACTGCCGGTTCAACAGGCCCCGAAAATGCTCGATTGGCAATAAATCTGGCAACACAACAAAGTGCTGTAATCTAGTGCCATGTATGGACGAGCATTATCCTGCAAAAAATGTTGCAATGTTGCATGAGGGGCAACACGTTGCTTCAGGGTGTTCTTTACATATCGCTGAGCTGTGAATGTCCCTCATATCACTACTAGGGGTGACTGTCTTATGCAATGTCTGTCCAGATCATCTCACCAGCAGCTGGAGCAATGTGTCACTCCATGTCAAAGACAGGATTGAAGCTCTCACCATAAAACTTCCATATCCAAACCTGACTATTGTTGGATCCCGAACAGAACTTAGATTCATTGCCAAAAATGATACAGTTTCAGTCTGTAGCGGTCCAGGTTTTTTGTTCAGAACATCACTGCAAACAAATGTGATGGTTTCTGGCTAAGACTTTGAGATTATGGACTAAATCAAAACCAAGATTAGTCAGAGTTTCAGAGATCTGAACTATGCTGTGTCTGTCACTGAAGTTACAATAAAATATCTTAGTAAACGTCCTCCCTTAAAGAGGTTGTCCAATCTCAAGGATCCTATCTATACTGCTAACTTTTGTGGATTTAAGGCTTTTCCTAAATACATTACTTTAGCAAAACTGCTTTGCTTGGCTATTATCTGAGATTATTCACTTCATTGTTTACACTGCATAACCACCTGGACCTAGGGATGATCTTATCTCTCCACCTAGGAGAAGTGATGTAGCACCCTACTCTTAGGAGGGGAAGGGAGCTGAGTGCTCGGCGCAGCTTGTATTTCTGAGCTGTTTATCTCCCAGAATTTTGCTGATAAGGGCTGAGACAGGGAGTCTGTTACCTCTGTATGTAAGCACAGACCTAAAACGGAGTTTATTGCAAGCTGACTCTTGTTCCTGTAGCATGTAAATTTGGGATTCTCATTACCTATCAAATCCAGCTCTGCTACATCAGCTTCATATTGTGCATCTTCCAGTGATACTGTGCTAATTTACATGTACTGCTATGAAGAGACCTAGCAGAGCTGGCTTTGTCTGGGAGACATAAAGTGAAACCCCGCCCACCAATTTACCGAGAAAACCAGGAAGTGTACAGAGCATACTGCATGCAGGTTGGTGAACAGGCGAGTTGGGAATACCCCTTTAAAGGTTGTCTATTATTGGGGATATGCATTTTAAACTAAGAACACGATGGAATAGCCTTCAGAAAGGCTGTTCTACTCCTCAATGCCGCCATTTATTAAATAAACAGCTTTTTCCATTTATGCAAATGAGGCTCAGAAAGCACAGGGGGCGTTCCCCCTATGCTCTGAGCACAGCTTTGTCATGACTTCAATGCTGCCTCCTGGGCCATTGCATCACGCCCCCTGCAATGTCCTTGTCCTCCTAGCTCGTGTAGGAATAGAATAAAGATGGCCGCCAAGCATGTGCAGAGCCGACAGCGCATGCTCGGCGGCCATCTTTATTCTAATTCTAAACGAGAGTATTATAGAAATAAAATAAAGATGGCCGCCTAGCATGCACAGAGCCGACAGCATGTGCTCGGCACCCCCTGTGCTTTCTGAGCATCATTTGTATAAATGAAAAAATAGTGGCGTTGAGGACTAAACCAAAAGTAGGAGCAGAATAGCCTTTCTAAAGGCTATTCCGATGTGACCTTAGTTTAAAATGCATATCCCTTACAATAGAGTTCCTTTAAATATGCCTGATGCTTTATTATACCAAAAATGTCTGACAGTGGCTTATTCTCCTCTCCCCACTGTCTGAGCGTGCGTATGTATGGGGCAGTCTCGATGAGTAGCTGTTTTCTCTGATGACTCCCTCCATATCCTCTCTGCAGACACACTACTGTGCAGTTTATGACAGTAGAAGGCTGCTAATACACCATATGTCGTGCTCTATATGATTGATATTTTTTCTTTTTTCTAGACTGACCTCGATCAGTATAAGAAAGCTCTAGAGGATGCTGGTTGTAGCTTGGCACCTCTAAACTACATCAAACAATGGAAGTAAGGAAATGAGTATATTTATAGATCATATTATACATCTGTCAGACCAAAGACTTCATTTATACTGATGTTTCTCCTGTTATTTATGTAGAGCCTTTGCCAAGATGGCAGCAGCACCTACAAGCTATGGGATTGGTGCTACCAAATCCAAAGGGTAAGGATTAATTAATAGACATTAACCCATACATGTCCATATTACCAGTAACCGAATCAGACATATTGTTCATGAGTCTGGTATATTTGAGGGGAGTTCACACCCACCACCAGAAAATACACAGTCCAGTCCATATTAATATGGCCACGGCCTATTTTTGACATCAACGTTAAATAACCAATGGCAGAAGGCACGTGTCATCAGCCATCTGGGAGCACTCATCATTGTGGAAGGCACGATGGATCCACACACGTATGCATCTATCCTTGGGGACCATGTTCACCCCTATATGTGAATAGTTTTTCATCAGGATGATGGCATCTACCAGCAGGACAATGTGACGTGTCATAAAGCTCACAGTGTACGTGCGTGGTTGGAAGAGCACCAGGATGAGTTTACCGTACTCCCTTGGCCAGCAAATTCCCCGGACTTGAACCCAATCAAGAATCTGTGGAACCGCCATGGATGCTCAACCGTGTAACCTAGCGCAGCTGGCCACGGCACTGGAGTCGGCATGGCTCAACATCCCAGTGACCATCATCACAACATCCCCTCTCTTCCTGCACGTCTCGCAGAGGTCCGCTCTGCCAAAGGTGGTCATTATGGGTTTTGACAGGCAGTCACATTAATGTGAATAGACTGTGTATCAGACACATGGTTTCTGAGTCTGGTGTATGTATGAGGTGAGTTCTCCTTCAACTCCCCTCCGTCTTGACACCCCCACCTCTCTGCATTAACTGATAGGCTGCGAATCACCACCCTGAGGGATGGCGGGAGTGTTCTTCTAATAAGTACCCCAGATTTGGAAGCAATGCGTCCAGTACACTCGTAGTAACCAAATGGTGCAGCGGTTTATGTACAGTATTGGCTGCCAGTTTCTTTATGTAATAATGCAGCTAACTAAACGTGTTGCTTGGACTACTTATTATTTGGGGATATTCTTGTTCTATAGTGCCCCTAGTGGTTAGTAGCGTAACTCAGGATTTACGGTATTGTATTTGTTGTTGCAGACTTTGACCACATTGCACTCTTATCAACATTCCATTATCGTTGTATATGTCTGTAAATTTTGTTTTTGAGAGTGCCAACATAAATTTCTATCTGATGGTTTTGGAAAGGAGCGAGTCATTTTACATTACACTACTGATTTTATCACAATGGTTTGGGAGGTTTTCCAAATGACCCCTTTTTTGTTGGTTTGCTGTGCTTGTAAAAGAGTCCCGTGACCATGGTCAGCCAGTATGTATGGAAAGTTCATCGGAATAAAATGATACGTGATACTCCCGCATCCTTGGAAAGTAGACATTTGCATTCTTTCACTTTTTTGGTTTTTGTTGTCCCCACTGTTTTCGTTTCTTTTTGTTTCAGTTTTTTGCTCTTACTTTTCTTGAGCTTGTTTTGTTTGGTATTTTTGTTGCATTTAGTTCCTATTCCAGATTTCGAGGAAACTCCTAATATACAAACTATACATACATAGTTACCTATAATACAGTAGACATAAGGGACATGTGATTTCGGTATTGCCCGTCACCTGTATATGACCTTAGGCTTTCATATATTAGATTCCATCTTTCCTAGTAGTATTGTAACATTAATATTCCATCATCACTTAGAACAAATATGTCCTTCTTGGGAAGCTGCAGACACTTCCAGCTTCACCATTACACATTTTCCTTCCTACCACAGAGGATCTCTTGTCCCCCAGCCTGCCGCCCCCTGACGGTGTGAGACACCGCACAGACCTATGTACCAATGAAGTGTTCAAAGCTACACACTATTTATTTAGGTACAATGACCCCCTTCTTTGCCGCCTGTTCAGGGAGTCGCAGCTGGCACCAAAGGTGCATCTCTTTATACCCATCTTCTTTTTTCTATTTCCAGGCTTCTCTCCAGAGTCATGAATACAGGGTCACAGTTCGTCATGGAGGGGGTGAAAAACTTGGTTCTAAAGCAGCAGGTAAGCAGCCTAAAAAAAATCAGATTTATTTTGACAAGTGTAAAATCAGCAGGCAGACGTCCCACCTGCTACCGATAGCTGAGCCGAGTGTAATCGAGATGCCTGTAAAAGAAAAGGAGGACCAGCGACTGCAGAGAGTCAGTGCAAGTGTCATTATACTATCAGGAACCAAAGCCACACAGCTGCACAGAGGTCCCGTCCTGCAGAAGTCTACATGTAGGTCAATGCTAATCATCTGGACGTAGACGTATCATTCCACTCTTCTGTGCTGTAGAGCTAACCTTTCCAGGTTCCCCTTATGGGTTAATCGAGGCACATTCCCATCCTGCCCAGTTCCCCCATCCTGTTTGCTTTGGCTGCGCAAAACAAGAAGCTTTGTGAATCTGTTTGGACATTTGATACAAACACTGGGCACAGAACTTTCTGTCACATCTCCCACTGAGCCCATAGTAAATGCGTCTACTCTTAGAATGGCAGCTGGAAGATGTCAGAGATTGTAGCCAGACGTCTGTGTTGACTATGGAAATCCAGCTACTAGTGTCAGTCTATTGTTCTGCTTCTTCCTGGTTTGTCATCCGACCATGCTGCCCATTGTAATGGCACAGTGGGATGGGAACAGGTGACTTCTTGGTAGCTAAACCGCACAAAAATATTGAGGTGTTTGGTTAAAATGAGAGAGAATATATTGGACATATCGTTTATGAGTCCAGTGTGTTCATGTGTTGAACAGCGACCCTTCCTCATGACAGTGATTTGATGGGTTGCTGTGTATGCAGATTTACAGCAGCCACCCATAAATCACCAGCAAGAGGAACGAGGAAAGGCGGTAGGAGTGCTTCATTCATAAACCAACTGGACTCGTAATCCATGTGTGCACTATATTTTTTTTTAATACCTCCTATTATCCAAATGACACAATGAAGCCCTGCATCGGATTCCAAAAAGCCACAAAAAGGGTTTAGCAACTTTCTGGTCTCATTTTTGGAACACTTTGCATTTTTTCACCACTTTTCCAAGGTGATCGTAGTTAGCCTGTCAAGACAATGAACGTCATATATATCAAATGTATCTCAGTGTTACTCCGGTAGGGAAGTACCATCTCAGGATTTCAACAAAACTGAAAAAAAAAATTTCACTTACCTAAATCTCAGCTTAAAGAGATCCTATCATTAGAATTCCCTTTTTTAACTAAGTGCACGTTGGCTATTCTTCTCTTACCTTTATTATTCTGATCCACGCCCCCATTCCTGGGAAATATCTTCTTTCTTCCTTATGTAAATGAGTTTCAAGACAGCGCTGGGGCGTTCCCCTGCACTCAAGTGCCTCCATCTTCTTCTCCGCCTCTTCTTCCTCGTCACCGTTGCATCTTCATCCCAAAGCGCTGACTGTGTGTGTCCGTCGGCCATTTTCCTGTGTACCTAGTTAAAAAAAGGTATTCTAATGATAGAATCCCTTTAAAGGGATTTTCCAGTGCCTAAGGTATATATAATACAGATGATCTGGCCTAGCCTCCGGACACCAGGAGCTGCTGCGGTGGACTGAGAGTGGAAACAACGCTGCTCCTATGCGAATGCGAATAGGTTTGGATCTGCAGTTCCCTGGTGTCACCCGTTATACAGTGGACAGGGCTACAGCTCCACTTCTATTCCTTGAATAGGAGCCAAGTGGTTTCCGGTGCCCGGAGGCTGATGAAATGGCTGATCTGCGTGAGGTCCCAGTGTCAGATCCCCACAGATCACATATTGATGACATATCCTATGGATTGGTCATCCATATTAAACATGTTTTAGGGGGCAGAAACCCCCTTTAAATAGGGCATATTCTGACAAATAGCTCTAGACATTGCATTTTTGTGCCTGTATTAGGGACAGGTGTCCTGGGTTGAATCTGGGCCTACTGACCTCAATTTACAACACCATTAAAGATCTTTTCTACATCATGGTTGCAAAAATAAATCCACAGTACATTTTCTGAATATGACTATAATTCTAATGAAATATTCTAGACTACCTTCTTATACTGAAAAATTACAGTCAACTTTTATGCCCCAGTTCTGTACATCAGTAGTTACATTTTGTCAATTCTCTTTGCAGAACTTGCCAGTGACTCGAGTCCTTGATAGCCTAATGGAAATGAAATCTAATCCGGTAAGAAAGGGTTACTGTGTGGCAGCACGCTCCAGTAGCTTATACTGCGGCTGTGGTATAAGATGATAATGTGCTGCCGGGTGTCATGTCCCTTGTAATAACTCATCTCTCGTACTGTATGCCATCAGTTTTAGCACAGAGAAGTTGCCGATTTTCATTCTTTTATCTATCATCGTAAATAAAGTTGTCTCCAGATCTCTCTGTTCCTACCAGTTGTTTTTGTTACTTTCGTATAAGTTTTTGTTATTGACGGTTTTATTCAATTTGCTCCCAGCTGAAAGTAAAAATAGCAAGAAAAAAAAAATCCACTGCATGTGTTCTGGAAAGAATTGTGGCCCCAGCCGGACGCCCTCTTAAAGCCGATTCACTAGCCAAGAGCTCGTAAAGTGATGACTCTGGGGGCCATGTGTTTGTATACAAAGTCCCATCTCCATGTCAATTTCCGGCCCATTTCCAGACATAGTTTAACTGTTTTCGGTTGCAGAACCCATAGTGCACTGGATTATTTCTGTTCCAGGTCTGTCCACCCACTAAAAATATAGGGAAATCCAAAATGATGAGTGTAGGTTGGGAAACTGAGCTAAGATTTCACAGCCTACACCTAGAGATAACCTGGCATAGTCTCCACATTCCTAATTCATTATGTGGCACATTTTAGGGTTCAGAATTTCATTCCTTGTGGGTCGGCCGTGCATAGTAAATGTGTTCAGCCACTTATATTAGTGAATCTATGGTCCTACCTTTACCTCTGTATTTGCTTGTAGAGTAACCAGGGCTGTGGATTTAGAGTCAGCCTCAGATTCAATATAAATGATGACTTTTAATTATATTAAACAACTATCGTTATCATATATTTAATTAGATATATACGGTAACTTGTTACATATTTTAATGAATTAGAGGAGCTTTACAGCTTCTGCCTGACCATGGCTGTCGGGAGGAGTTGGAGTCAGGCAACTGGAGTCGGTGGTTTGGGTTACTGACTCCACAACATATTGATTATACACGTTACATAGCCTGACCTATATTCAGCCTTTAAAGGGTAAATTCCAAATAAAGAGAGTCCCACCCGCAGCCAGTCAGTATCCTGCTCCGCAGTGATGTGAGGCAGCAACCTCAAAACATCTGTTTATGGATGGGACCCTCTTCCTTTTGGAGGAGTTATTCTTCCTATTATTCCCAGATTATGCCAGGTATTAAACTATAGGGAGCCATCTTCCAAATGGCAGCACTAGGAGCAAATTCTTTTCCACCAATGAGTTCTTATTTGCATGTTCCTTACCCAGAATTCCTAGTAGGGCATGCATCGTATAATGAGACACATTACTCCATTTGAGATATGGAAATTAGTGGGCCTCATGGATTGTATAGCGCTAAGGAATATGTGGCTGCTATATTAACAACCAGAAAATCACAGGTATCAGTGATGCAAAGGACTAAGATTACGTTCACATCTGTGTCAGAATCTCTGTAGGAAACTTGAAGTGTTTGACTGAAATGGGCAGTCGAAAGAAAACCTGCACACACAGCTTTTTCTTCCGCCACTTTCAGTTTAAAAGGACGGACCCATAATAGTCCAGTGGGTTCGATTGGACTCCATATACAACTGTCCATTGTTCTAGTCCTCCAACTGACCAGAACAACGGACTGCCCAGGACAGATGTGATCTTAGCCTTAGGGAACCAAAGTCTTCTATTTTGTTTCACCCTTTTTTTAGTTTGTCTTCATTACTTTATGTTCTGCTCTAAAATGTTGTAATGTAATTTTTGTGTTGCAGGAAACCGATGATTACAGATACTTTGACCCCAAGATGTTACGTGGAAATGACAGGTGAGACTTCTGAGACATCTGAAAATCTACAGAGCCCAGCACATCTTTCATATGCCAAAAAAGTGCCCTTTGGCATCCACCAGGCCATATGCCCATTGTGTATATATAGTGAAAAATCCAAAGTTATCCAGCATATATCAAAAGCGTATCCTTTTGGTATACATTGGGCTAAAATGCCCACTCCATATATCCTTTGGACACAGTGCCCCTTTTCCCCCTTAACCGCATGCGCCAAAAGTGTGTCCTTTTGGCATGTGCTTGGCCAGTATGCCCAGTGTATACATGTGGTACCCCATCCAAAGATATCTACTAGTCCAAGTGCACACTGCATAAGCCTAAAATGCTTCCTTTTGGCATACACTAGGCCAGTATATGCCCAGTGTCCGTATACAGTGCACAATCTCATTTTTTGTTCATTTTCAGAGGTTTCTGCCTAGGATCACAACTGATACCTCTGACAGAAGAATAAAAGGAGGTGTGAACAGAGTCTTATGATAAATTTCTTTAATGTTCTTGTTTTCTGTATTACAGTTCTATACCGAGGAACAAAAATCCCTTCCAGGAGGTAAGTACAGTAACTGCACAATCGTACATAAATGCGATAAGTAGATTCTGATCCTCGACAGACTCCATAGCTAAATGTTTTGGCTTCTTTGCATTTTGTAAAAGAAAATAGGACTTTTTTAGATTGGTGGTGAGTGCTATTTACTGTTACATTTCCGAGCGGCACTTACACTCACACCCTATAAATGTCGGTTCATATGTCAAAGAGATGCCAAAATAGAACCGACTAACTTTTCATCATTCTGCTGCCGTGTGCCAGTACAAAGCTATAAATGTTAGTACTCTCCAATGAAACAGGCAGGAGTTGCCCGGTCTTTAGGGAACATTAAATATAAAATATGGCTATGTTTATTTATATTTCTCATATATTACCAGTGTGATGTGGAAGGCGGCAGCACCTTCTCAATTCCACCCTGTACAGCGCCACCCTCATCCGGGGTCTCTGCTAGTAATGCACCTACGCATCCCTATGCAGTTCTCTGCAAAACAGCTGGATGGGTGCAGTGCTGTGCTCAGAAAGTTTTACTAAAATACCTAATATTCACTTATATACACACATACGGTTGACCAGTTACCACTCTTCGCTATGAAACAATGTACATAGCATATGGTAAGTTATACATCCTTATACAGTGAATATATATGGTAAGCCTTAAGTCATTTCAGTCATTTATTTTCTGCAGGCCATTGTGTTCGTTGTGGGAGGAGGAAACTACATTGAATATCAGAATTTAGTGGATTACATAAAGGTACTTGTGTTCCTCTTTTTTTCCCTAGGCATGTGTGACCTCCATAAAATTGTCCGTACACCTTCGATAGCCTAAATGTTTTTTCCCACATTTAGATGTTTGTCTTAGCTGAGCGAGCATGTGTTAGACAGGATTGGGCATGTAGAGATCCAGCATGCTTGATCCTTCTTTCAAGGAAAAGTCGGCACACTTCATATACATCACATAAATAGTCAGCTAGACCTGCCAAAATCAGCAGATTCAGATGACGTATGTAATGTGTATGGGCACTTTGATTGTAAACCCTGACGTGGTCACTCATCCAGACATTGGTCTCATTTTTTGTAGATTTGGGCTATAGACTAGGACGAGTCAATTATCTGTTGTAGAACTGTAAAGAGGCAGTATTGTATCATCTGCTCATACATCAGGCTAACATCATCTACCTCTGGAACTAGCTTTTTGTGGCAGACTCCATTAAAAATTCACTAATGAGAACCAACATTTTGGCACCGAATAAGTTGACCAATAGGTGATATAAAACTAGACAGTCTAAAAACGCACCAGATTTATCACAATGGCTGATGCCGGATGATAAACCAGATGTATTTTCAAGCTGTCTTAGGCTATGTTCACACGGGGGAAAACGAGGAGGAATTCCTCTTCATTTTCCACCACCGGCATTTTCACCGCGGTCTAGTTGCGACGGGATGCCAATGCAATGCATCAACATTTCACTGCCTCATCCTGCTCCTGATTAGGCCCGGATGAATGGGCCTAATAAGGACAGGGTCTCGACAGACTCCGCAGCTGAATCCGTGGCAAGATCAAGTAGGACGCTTCTTTTTTCCGCGTCCTGCAGCGATTCCGGGAGGAATCTGCTCCTGATTCAGCGCGAAATCCACCCCCCTATCTGCGGCAAATCCCTCTACGTGAACACACCCCTTGTTTGACAGTTTTCTCTTCTGTATTTGTTGCCCTGACTGGATCCATTCTCCCGTTGTCAGTCTATTCTAACGCCATCTCTATCTTCTCTCCTCCATTGTAACTACTCTGGACTGCTCTCCCCTCTCTCTCGAGCAGATGACTTTGGCTGATTGACATGCAGACACTCTTCCCCATAAAAACAGATTTCATGGCAGGCATCTGGCTCTGATTTTGCTTTTCTCTTGGATCTTCCTGCCGGTTGCTAAGGTCTGTCTTTCCTTTGCTGACTGATGCATAGAAGTTATTTACATGGCCAGCTCCACAGAGCACTTCCCAGGGCCATTTCTTTCATAATCCTAAGCTACTGGCAGTGCGGTTATTTTCGGCTTAACCCTTTCATGGACAGTGACCTATGTATTTAGCATTTCTTCTGTAGAATTCCATATATCTGTGTATTTCCTATGTGTAGCTAACCCTTCCACCTTGCTGTGTTTTCTTATCAGACCAAACAAGGAAAGCACATTCTCTATGGCTGCACCGAGCTGTTCAATGCTGCACAGTTTGTTAAGCAGGTAATCTAACAAGTTTTCTCTTTACATAATATGGTATAACTTATAGACAGGTCTGCAGTGTTAATGGCCTATCCTTGGGATAGGTCATCAATATGGGACAGACGGACTGTGGGGGTCTGACTCTTGGTAACCCCACCAATAAGCTGATTGATAAGGTCTTTGTGCTCAGGCGAGTGCTGTGGTCTCTTCATTTCAAGACACAGTGCCATGTATATAGGCTGTGCCTCTTGAGGGGATAGGCGAATTGCAATATAAAGACAGATTATCACACTTGGGGTTGTTCAGTTTGGAAAAAAGAACAACAACAATTACAAACATATAAATGAACCATACAGAGATCTTCCCAATGATCTCTTTATACTTAGGTTTGTAATTGTGACAAGAGGGCACAAAAAGTTTTACCATATTCATAGACATGGCTTCTTTATAGTAAGAGCGGCGAGATTATGCAATGTACTTCCATGTCAGATAAGTGGGACTGGCTGCATTTCTTGAAAGTAAGGGTATCTTAATGGATACTAGAAATTTTTGAGATAGGATGTTGATCCAGGGACTTAGTCCAATTTCCATATTTGGAGTTGAGAAGGAATTTTTTTCGTTTGATAGAACAATTGGATTCAATCTTGTGTTGTTTTTTTTTGTTTGTTTGGTTTTTTTTGCCTTCCACCGAATCAACTTGGTATAGGTTGGACTTGATGGACTTATGTCTTTATCCAACTTTATCTACTATGTTACTATGACTGATACTACACACCGCTGTATCCCATTCATTTTAATGGAGAGAAGCTGCAGTACTACACACATCCACTACAAAATATATGGCACTGTGTCTTGTAAACAATGAAGAGACTGCAGCCCCTGTCCCAAACATGTCCCAAAGCTAGTAACATACATCCAGCTATCCACTTTTTATTACCTATATAATAAAGCAATTTTTGGTTATGTTAAAGGGGCTCTATCATTGGGAAAAGTCATTTTTAACTAATCACATCCTTGCATAGGCTTTAGAAAGGCTATTCCACACCCACCTTTAGTATGTAAATTGCCTCAGTGGTATTTGAATACGTCCATTTTTATTCATATGCTAATCAGTGCACCCTCTTTGCTATTGTTTCCTATGGGCGTATACAACACAGGCTGCTGATGATGACGATGACTCAGCTTCCTGTTTGCACACACACATAGGAGATAATAGCAGAGAGGAGTGCTGCTGGGAACTTCCTGTGCTGGCTGGAAGCTCATTAGCATATGAATAAAAACGGACTTATTCAAAAACCACTGAGGCAATCTACATACTAAAGGTAGGTGTGGAATAGCATTTCTAAACCCTATGCAAGGATGTGATTAGTTAAAAAGGACTGTTCCCAATGATAGAGCCCCTTTAAGGCTCCTATATAGAAGGACTGGTAACCAATGCCATGGAGGACTCTAGTGTTAGAGAGTAAACTGTGGCACTGTCTTGATATATATTGAAGGCAGCTTGGTCTTAGTATCATGTTCCAGTACATTCATGAAGTTTATTGCTTTGTAGCAATAGTTCCTATATTGGGCCACCCTAGCACAACGATTCTAAACCAAGTATCCACTAATACCTGAAATATTAGATCAAAGTATAACTAAAGCTGTGATCCACACTATGGTGCGCTTTAGAAACACAATGGAAACATCCCAGAGGCAACACAGTGGCTCAGTGGTTAGGACTTTAGCCTTGCAGCGCTGGAGTCCTGGGTTTGAATCCCGCCAGGAAAACATCTGCAAGGAGTTAGTATGTTCTCCCCATGTTTGCGTGGATTTCCTCCTATTCTACAGACATACTGATAGGGAAAAATGTACATTGTGATCCGTATATGGGGCTCACAATCTACATAAAGAAAAAAACAAAAAAATACAATGGAAGCATCCCAAAGCTACATGGGGTGCATGTGTCATGAGCTGAGAACCCACAGTGGCCCTAAGTGAATGTTTTTTTATAGTAAACACATATATGCAGCTATAGAACTGAGACCTTAAACAGCCGAGTAGTTGTTTGTGGAAAAATTCCAAGGAATTCCAAATCGTGTAAAAAAAAAAAAAAAGTTCTTTCTATCTACATAGGTGTTAAATAATCCTCAAAATTGTACAACGTTCCTCCCCACATGGTACTTTCTTAAGCATAGTGGCCTGAGGAAGACCCCTGTATGGATCAAAATATTGCATTTTTTCTGTTGGAGGAATAAAGCTTTGGGATTATTTTACAGCAATTGGATGGGATTTCCTTGTGTTTTTTGGTTTTTATTGCATTAGCCGTTATACGGTCATACATTATAGTAACCTGTACTATCCAGTATTTGGTGGAAAGAAGACTTTTATGTCCCCCCCCCCCCCCCATACACATTGATATTTCTCCTGCAAGAATAAAAACTTAAAATAGTAGAGACCCGGGCATACCTGTAGGTGGTTCAGAAGTAGAAGTTACCACTGGGGGGCCAAAGACCTCTCTAAAGTGTTATACTGTAGATATGGTAGTTGGGGGCCACATAACAAATTTAACATTTTAGAGCACAGGGTCTTCAAATCTTCAGGATCACCTGTATGATGTGGTCTGCTCTGACTGTATTCATGAGCCTGGCATCTTACATATGTTAATATTTAGTCCCGTGGTCCTGCCTCGGGCTTTACAGGATGTGTACATTCGTTTTGGTTAATTTACTAATCTTTTATCATTTTTTTTTTCTATTTCCAGTTGTCTCAGCTTGGACAGAAGTAAGAGACGCGAATGACCACATTACAGTCCTCTCTGGTGTCTGCGAACTGATCACCTGGGGCTACAAAATATGGCCTTTTGACATATACCGGTCCATTAACCCTTTTTCTGACAGCAAGGCCTGATGGTGTGGAGGACGAAGAGTTAAACCACTCCCCAGAGAGATTTATTGTACTCCGCACAAATGACTTGACGGCTTTTCTACCAACTCCATTTATTTAAGTATGCTGGAGGTGTCCAGCCCCTGTAACTAGGCATTAACATAGTCTCTGTCCACAGAGATTCATTTCCAAATAAAGCAACAGATGTTGTATAATTTTATAAAGCATAATGTATGTTGGAAGTTCATATATTAAAGTGCAATAGGATATGAGGGCGACAAATATGGGATATTGTGAATAGCAAAAATGAATACAAAATGAGCACTTGGGGACCAAACTTTTCAAAGTGGATGCAAACAAAAATAAGAAAGTAAAGGAACCATCTAGTTTACAATAAACAATCACAATAAATGGATAATATATAGCTAAAATACCATGTGGCCTCCAAGTCCAGACTACTCCCCTGCTCTTTAAACGGGCTCTATCATTGGGAAAAGTCATTTTTAGATAAACACATCCTTGCATAGCCTTGAGAAAGGCTATTCCACACCTACCTTTAGTATGTAAATTTCCTCAGTAGATTTTGAATAAGTCCGTTTTTATTCATATGCTAATGAGCTTCGACCGTGCTCCGGAAGTGTATGTGTGCACTGTCTGCTCTATGTGTACGTGCAGCAGAGGGTGCTGTGCTGATGACTCGTTTCACACATAGAGCAGACAGTGCACACAGACACGGTGCACTGTCTAAACTCATTAGCATATGAATAAAACCAGACTTATTCAAAATCTACTGAGGCGATTTACATACTAAAGGTAGGTGTGAAATAGCCTCTCTATAGGCTATGCAAGGATGTGCTTATCTAAAAATGACTTTTCCCAATGATAAAGCCCCTTTAATAATCCCACAGGGAAGCGCCCCTGACTATAAAAACACAATGTGCATGGAGTAGTTGGAAACAATGGTGGCCGTGTTTTAGAAATAGAGAGAACTGAGAATTGGAGAAACTGCACCAAAAAGAATTAAAAATAAGCCGCCAGATATTTTCCTAATCCATTATGCATTTATTTTGAAATTCTATTTTTTTTTTTTTTGACCGAGAGGGTTACGATTAGGGAAATTCTGTAAAATCTGGAAAAAACAATTTTGGTTACTGCAATTTATTTTATTTTTATTATTCTTATACCATGTTCACTACAAAGAATAAAATAAGGTTTAGCCATGGTCGTGTGGAAATGTATGGAAGTTGTATTGTAGTCTTCTGTAAGACATTATCACTTTGTTCTCCCCATGTTTGTGTGGCTGTCCTCCCATTCTACAAAGACATACTGATAGGAAATAAAAACTGTACATTGTGATCCCTATGTGGGGCTCACAATCTACGTTAAAAAAAATATATATTCTGATATCAATGAAAGGGTTCCCTACGTAATGCTGACAAACAGTGCAGTGGCAGATACAGTGACCAGATATATATCTAGTGATAAATGGCATTGAGGGCTATCATTAGCTTAGCACTGAATGATATAGGTAAATTGTCCTAATAGGATATGGCCAAGGCATTGTATTCTGCCTTCCTGTAGGTCAGATAGCCAGGGCTGAGGATGGTTGTACGTGATGGACTGAAGTGTCTATTCAACCAGGTATCTGTAATTACGTAACTGAACTAGATTTCTGCCTTGAAGCTCTGATCTGCATTTTTTACTACCCAGATGTATAAATCACAGACTGATATAAGAGCCTGTAATGCTATTTCATGTTATACAGCTGAAGTTTATTACAGCCGGGAAAGAACAGAACTGACAATTCCAGGTATTAGACATAATTGTTCCAAGTATCTTTTTCCCATACATTTGCGGTTTTGCCTCCTCTTACATGTTTAACCCATTCACAGATGCTATAGGTGCCAGTTGAAAAGAAACAGAATGGGAGCATCCTCTACAGACATGGCGAACAGGCAGATATGGCTGCATGTAATAAAAAGAGAAAAAAAGGAAGAAAAGTAATGGTGACTACTAGAGATGAGCAAATAGTATTCGAATATCTCACTCCATAGGAATGAATGGACGCAGCCGGCATCTTAACCCCCTGCACGCCAGCCGCTCCCATTCATTCCTATGGGAGCGTGGTATTATGAACGGCCGTTTCGAATAGTATTCACTCATCTCTAGTGACTACAAAAGCCAGTTACTATTACACAGTCCAGTCATATTAATGTGACCACCGCCTACTTTTGACGTCAACGTTAAATAACCAATCACAGAAGGCACGTGTCATCAGCCATCTGGGTGCACTCATCATTGTGGAAGGCACGATGGATCAACACAAGTATGCATCTATCCTTGCGGACCATGTTCACCCCTACATGTGAAATGTTTTTCCTCAGGATGATGGCACCTACCAGCAGGACAATGCGACGTGTCATAAAGCTCGCAGTGTACGTGGGTTGGTCGAGGAGCACCAGCAGGAGTTTACCGTACTTCCTTGGCTAGCAAATTCCCTGGACTTGAACCCAACGGAGAATCTGTGGGACCACCTCGATCGGGTTGTTGGCACCATGGATGCTCAACCACGTAACCTAGCGCAGCTGGCCACGGCACTGGAGTCGGCATGGTTCAACATCCCAGTGACATCATTACAACATCCCCTCTCGCGTCTGGCAGCGTCCGCTCTGCCAAAGGTGGTTATTCTGGATTTTGACAGGTGGTCACAATGTGACTGGACTGTGTATTTTAGAAGCTCTCCATTCTCTCAAAGTACATGGAAAGTCAACTATGTCTAAATACAGATGTAATGCCGCTTAACCCCCTGCGTGCCGGCTACGTCCATTCATTCCTATGGGTGCGTGCTATTCGAAACGGCTGTTTCAAATAGTACTCATCTGCCTTATTTCACCACTGGATCACTTAACCATGAAGATACTATAAAAATAAAGAAACGCTTTAGCTGTGGCATGACTAGATTATTGATTCCTCTTGTTCAGATTGGTGGGCTAGCCCTGCTGGCTTATAGCTTCCTCCTTCTACTGGAAATAGGGAGAAAGCTGTCAATCAGCGGTGGATGGTCAGGGAAACCAGTTTGAGGACTCCATTGCATGCACACTGCATTGTGAACACAATATAATTTTTTGCACACCTTCTTAAAAAAAAAAAAAAAAAAAAAAAAGTACCATGACAACCAACAGGACGCAACTACTGTAAACCCCAGAGGTCAGCCATTATCTTTAGGGAAAGCTAGGGGCATCTATATACTTTACCAAAAATTAAACAGCACCCATTCAATGGATAAACAGCAACTATACATAGTTACGCCAATTCTGCCAAGATGTGAGTTTCTTTTTGGAACGGCTCTCCATTCTGGCTAATGTGAAGGGCACCTCCATCTATGGCATTTATTTGTATGCACTAATAGTGTATATGGGCAGGGGTTGTTCCATTGGGATAAACACTGTAACATCAAAATCACAGTTTGGGGGGGGGGGGGGGGTTTAGACTGGAATCACCTATAATAGGTAAAAAAAAATATACAAATCTATTCTCCAGGATGTAATTAGGAGAACAGTGCCTCTGTATGCCGCCTTCTAGAGGGCAGCCCCCTTAACATCATGCATGACTTAGTTAAAAAGTCTACTGACATGATGCGGAGTTTATTGCCAAATTAGTATTTCTATTCCAAAAGGAACAGATTCCCAGATATGGACAGCGCTGTTTCGGTCTTTTGGACCTCCTCAGCATAGCGCAGGGATGTGTCCATCAGAAGACACCCAAATATTAAGTGTACTATGGTCTGTTTCCTAGGGGTTGTTGGAGGGTGGGCTCCAGAATGATTTTATCTGTTGAGTCCAAGGATCTTCAGTCCGTCAGTATTACCAGTAAGCCATCTTATATAGCTTACATAGTGGTTGCTGATCGCGGGAGGTATAAGAAGGCGATCGCACTTACTTCTAACATAGAATGCTTTGGTTTATACACAAGATATTTAGTTAAATTGTACCAGAGCAGTAGTTGTTAAACTTTTCAGAGCATGGACCATGAGACAGAACAACATGTACGTGCTGAGAAACAGCTATTGGATGCAGGAGCCGAGCGGAGGATTGTTAGACTGGAAAACAGATGTCTTACTGTTAATCTGAATCAGACTCTCAACATACAGAACAATGCCAGACATTAGCACTGATGTGGATGAGAAGACGGTGGCCTAAATAAGGATCAAATAGCTGCTCATAATAAATTGCCTATTAATTGCTAAAGTATGTATGGCACAAGCTTATCAGAGCTAAAAAAAATATGGTATCTTTTATATTTGGGGAGTTTTAGTGAGTGAGAAAGTCTGTGAAATGTGAAAATGTAAATGAAGTGCTGAATATTGAAATGCTGGAACTCAAGATGAACTTTTATCGTAAACCGGAGAAATCCAATAACACAAGTTATTACATCCATTCCCAAAATATGTACGGTTATTAATGAGTAAATTGGGATTTGTGTACTTGGTAATGGCCAGGGGCGTGACTGTCAAACACCGGGCCCCATAGTAGCCTTTTGACTTGAGGCCTCCACAGGATAGAGCAACCTCTTTTAGTGGCTCCCGCACAGTGCCCAGTTTGCTGGCCCTTCACGTTATCACATACCCTATACTGGAGCCCACATGGTATAATGCCCCCTTAAACAGTGCACACATTGTATACTGGCCCCCACAGGGTATAAAGCCTCCTTACTTATCCCCCCCATGGTACATTGCCTCCCATACAGTTTTCTGCCTGCACACAGTAAATGCCTCCCTGTACGGGCCCCCCACATAGTATACTGCCCCTTTATTGGCCTCCATGCAGTAAGCGCCCCGTTTACAGATCCACATACAGTAAGTGCCCCCATGATGACTTAGGTCCTCTACTTAGGACACCATGCTGTGTGGCTTTTTTTTTTTTTTTTTTTTTTTTTAGTAGAAGTGCCAGCGATGTATGAAGCACAGGGCTTCCCAGAGGGCTGAAGCAGAGGTGGAGACACCCATGGGTAGGAGCAGAGATTGGTAAGTAAATAATGGCCATTACTTGATGGGGTGATCCAGAAGTAACGGCCTATTAAATTATTAAGAAAAAAGTAATTAGGAGCTGACTGAGCCCATTAAGGCCACGGTTCAACTAGTAGCTACAGTTGCTATTGCAGTAGTTTTGCACTGGTAATGAATGGTATATTATATTTAGTATTCTGGAAAAAAACTATTTTTGTAAGCGTACTATCTCACGATCTCTTAAAGGGATTCTACTAGAGATGAGCGAACAGTGTTCTATCGAACACATGTTCGATCGGATATCAGGGTGTTCGCCATGTTCGAATCGAATCGAACACCGCGTGGTAAAGTGCGCCAAAATTCGATTCCCCTCCCACCTTCCCTGGTGCCTTTTTTGCACCAATAACAGCGCAGGGGAGGTGGGACAGGAACTACGACACCGGGGGCATTGAAAAAAATTGGAAAAAGTCATTGGCTGCCGAAATCAGGTGACCTCCATTTTAGACTAATAGTGGATTTCAAATCCGGGTCATATGAGAATGTGAACTTTGTGACTACGAGACAGGGATAGCTGTACAGGCAGGGATAGCTAGGGATAACCTTTATTTAGGGGGGAATGTTATTAAAAATAACTTTTTGGGGCTCTATCGGGTGTGTAATTGTGATTTTTGTGAGATAAACTTTTTCCCATAGGGATGCATTGGCCAGCGCTGATTGGCCGAATTCCATACTTTGGCCAATCAGCGCTGGCTCTGCTGGAGGAGGCGGAGTCTAAGATCGCTCCACACCAGTCTCCATTCTGGTCCGACCTTAGACTCCGCCTCCTCCAGCAGAGCCAGCGCTGATTGGCCGAATTCCGTACTCTGGCCAATCAGTGCTGGCCAATGCATTCTATTGGCGTGATGAAGCAGTGCTGAATGTGTGTGTTTGGCTCAACTACACCGGTAGAGTAGTTGAGCTAAGCACACAGATTCAGCTCTGCTTCAATCAGCGCTGGCCAATGCATTCTATTAGCTTGATGAAGCAGAGTGTGCACAAGGGTTCAAGCGCACCCTCGGCTCTGATGTAGCAGAGCCGAGGGTGCACAAGGGTTCAAGCGCACCCTCGGCTCTGCTACATCAGAGCCGAGGGTGCGCTTGAACCCTTGTGCACACTCTGCTACACACTCTGCTACACACCGGTGTAGTTGAGCCAAACACACACATTCAGCACTGCTTCATCACGCCAATAGAATGCATTGGCCAGCACTGATTGGCCAGAGTACGGAATTCGGCCAATCAGCGCTGGCTCTGCTGGAGGAGGCGGAGTCTAAGGTCGGACCAGAATGGAGACTGGTGTGGAGCGATCTTAGACTCCGCCTCCTCCAGCAGAGCCAGCGCTGATTGGTCGAGTTCCGTACTCTGGCCAATCAGCGCTGGCCAATGCATTCTATTAGCCCGATGAAGTAGAGCTGAATGTGTGTGCTGGCCAATGCATTCTATTAGCGTGAAATGAGTTTGCACAGGGGTTCCAGTGCAACATTGCTACATCTGATGTAGCAGTGCCGAGTGTGCATCAGATGTGTAGTTGAGCAGGACTGGCACAGCACTGCTAAGTCTCTGCATTCGCATAGGAATGCATTGGCCAGCCTTCGGCCAATCAGCGCTGGCTCTGCCGGAGGAGGCGGAGTCTAAGGTCGGACCTGAATGGAGACTGGTGTGGAGCGATCTTAGACTCCGCCTCCTCCAGCAGAGCCAGCGCTGATTGGTCGAATTCTGTACTCTGGCCAATCAGCGCTGTCCAATGCATTCCTATGGGAAAAAGTTAGCTTGCGAAAATCGCAAGCTGACAGGGATTTCCATGAAATAAAGTGACTTTTATGCCCCCAGACATGCTTCCCCTGCTGTCCCAGTGTCATTCCAGGGTGTTGGTATCATTTCCTGGGGTGTCATAGTGGACTTGGTGACCCTCCAGACACGGATTTGGGTTTCCCACTTAACGAGTATATGTTCCCCATAGACTATAATGGGGTTCGAAACCCATTCGAACACTCGAACAGTGAGCGGCTGTTCGAATCAAATTTCGAACCTCGAACATTTTAGTGTTCGCTCATCTCTAGATTCTACCATTAAAACACTTTTTTTTTTTTCTCGTTGACACATAGGAATAGCCCTAAGAAAGGCCATTCTTCTCCTACCTTTAGACGTCTTCTCCACGCTGCCGTTCCGTAGAAATCCCGGTTTTCGTCGGTATGCAAATGAGTTCTCTTGCAGCACTGGGGGCTGGCCCCAGCGCTCAAACAGCATCGGAGGCGTACCCAATTCTGTGAGAGGACTCTCCATCGACGCCTCAATCTTCTTCAGGAACGTCCTCTTCACACGTCTTCTTCCGGTGCAGGTGGTCAAACTTCTAGGTCTCGGGCAGAGCTGACTGCGCATGCCTGCGGTCACAAGAAAAATGGCCGCTTACACAGTAAGTGACCCTTCCAGTTAGATATGAACAGTTCAGGTTTGTGGAGTTTGTGGAGTTTTCTTGACACACCCTGGGATATCTGTGAATGCCATGACAAGTTGGATGGTCTTGGCCAATGACGTTCCTTGGTTTTGCTGCTGTAAATGCTAAGACATTAGGAGAGGATGGAGGTGTACTGTGTAGTGTTATCTGTTCCTTGGCATGCAGATACACCTGTGTCTACAAAATCTGAGGGACACAACTAGGGTAATAACGTTTCTTCCATCCCTACCCTTAAAGGTGTTCTGTAGAGGAACATACTATTTTAGAAAGGCCCAGAATGGACTTAAAAACTATTCTCTCTCCATTCCCACAATGCTCACTAGGTCCGTGCTTGTCTCTTCTTCTACGTTCTGTCTTGGCACGGGAAATACCTACTCATCCATTCAATACTGCCATATTTTGTGTCTCAACACAGGACCAGGATATAGAGACCAGTAGGGACAAGGTAACATTGAAGATGCTTATTTTCTTTCTGTAAGGCATTCTGCCCATTTTCTGAAACATTTCATCCCCTGGATAAGGTGTCTATGCAACTTTAATGGCTGTAGGTGAAAATTTGTTCAGATGACAGCCATTCCTCCATAAATATGTATGCTCAATTTGGCTGAACATGGGGAAAGGAAGGTAAGCCGCTGCCAGACACCTAGCATAATCTTGTTTCCTGGTGGACTGAAGTATTGTGCATGATAAAATTTGACATTCCTAATCCTTCTTTCCTTTGCATCATCTTCCGGAAGCCCCAGACATATAACGTATTTGGACGTTCCTCTGCAATGAGTGGATTCAGCTGGCTTCTATGTATATGTGGGCCATTAGTATGGGGTACAAACTGCTTCATCTTGGTCCACTTAATTTTGGCTTCTCACCACGAGATTCCCCTGGTGCAGTTTTCTATTGCAAACTGCAGAAAGGCAACGTCTTCCTGTATTAGAATGATACTTTGTGGGATTTTTCAATTGTACAAATAAAAGTTACATCATGGTGTTGAATGTTTTATCAGTCAGTGACTAGATACTTATCATATGTCCCGTGTTCTCATGTAAACCCATGAGAGATAATCTGTGGGTAAATATAAAATGTCTTCTGGTTCCTCGGCGCTCTTGGCCAGAAGGAGTCCATGTAATTGGCGGAGTGCATTGATTTGTATTTGGCAAACATGAGATCCTCTGCTTATATACTAGTTACACAATTGTCAGCCACTCTCATGAACTGATGTTGTCAGCACTGAATAGTAATGTGCTATTGTCAGACGCGTCAGAGTGCCTTTGTAAATACAACACGTCTTCACTCAGGTATTATGGTTCCTCGGGTTTCAAGGTCCATTGCCAAGTAATCAGTCAGAGCGGAGGTTCAGAACTGGGAAAGTGATTAACATTATGTTATTTTGTTAGTCACCCTTCATCATCCTAAAATTAGAGTTCCTTATTCCAGCATCAAATATCAGCTACAGTGGGGGGAAAAAATATTTTGTCAGCCACCAATTGTGCAAGTTTTCCCACTTAAGAAGGTGAGGTCGGCCTGTAATTGACATCATAGGTAGACTCAACTATGAGAGACAAAATGAGAAAACAAATCCAGAAAATCACATTGTCTAATTTGGAAATAATTTTTTTGCAAATTATGGTGGAAAATAGGTATTTAGTCACCTACAAACAAGAAAGATTTCTGGCTCTCACAGACCTGTAACTTCTTCTTTAAGAGTCTCCTCTTTCCTCCCCTCCTTACCTGTAGTAATGGCACCTGTTTGTACTTCTTATCAGTATAAAAAGACACCTGTCCACAACCTCAAACAGTCAGACTCCAAACTCCACTATGGTGAAGACCAAAGAGCTGTCAAAGGACACCAGAAACAAAATTGTAGCCCTGCACCAGACTGGGAAGACTGAATCTGCAATAGGCAAGAAGCTTGGATTGAAGAAATCAACTGTGGGAGCAATAATTAGAAAATGGAAGACATACAAGACCACTGATAATCTCCCTCGCTCTGGGGCTCCACGCAAAATCTCATCCTGTGGGGTCAAAATGATCACAAGAACGGTGAGCAAAAATCCCAGAACCACGCGGGGGGACCTAGTGAATGAACTGCAGAGAGCTGGGACCAATGTAACAAACCCTACCATCAGTAACACACTATGCCGCCAGGGACTCAGATCCTGCAGTGCCAGACGTGTCCCACTGCTTAAGCCAGTACATGTCCGGGCCCGTCTGAAGTTTGCTAGAGAGCATTTGGATGATCCAGAAGAGTATTGGGAGAATGTCCTATGGTCTGATGAAACCAAACTGGAACTGTTTGGTAGAAACACAACTCGTCGTGTTTGTAGGAGAAATAACGCTGAGTTGCATCCATCAAACACCATACCTACTGTAAAGCATGGGGGTGGAAACATCATGCTTTGGGGCTGTTTCTCTGCAAAGGGGCCAGGACGACTGATCCGTGTACATGAAATATTGAATGGAGCCATGTATCGTGAGATTTTTAGTGAAAAACTCCTTCCATCAGCAAGGGCATTGAAGATGAAACGTGGCGGGAACTTTCAGCATACCAATAATCCCAAGCACACCACCAGAGCAACGAAGGAGTGGCTTTGTAAGAAGCATTTCAAGGTCCTGGAGTGGCCTAGCCAGTCTCCAGATCTCAACCCTATAGAAAACCTTTGGAGGGAATTGAAAGTCCGTGTTGCCAAGCGACAGCCCCAAAACATCACTGCTCTAGAGGAGATCTGCATGGAGGAATGGGCCAACATACCAACAACAGTGTGTGCCAACCTTGTGAAGACTTACAGAAAACGTTTGACCTCTGTCATTGCATACAAAGGATTTATAACAAAGTATTGGGATGAACTTTTGTTATTGACCAAATATTTATTTTCCACCATAATTTGCAAAAAAATTCTTTCCTAATCAGACAATGTGATTTTCTGGATTTGTTTTCCCATCTTATCTCTCATAGTTGAGATTTACCTATTATGTCAATAACGGGCCAACCTCATCTTTTTAAGTGGGAGAACTTGCGCAATTGGTGGCTG
This sequence comes from Leptodactylus fuscus, assembly GCF_031893055.1. Taxonomy (NCBI): domain Eukaryota; kingdom Metazoa; phylum Chordata; class Amphibia; order Anura; family Leptodactylidae; genus Leptodactylus; species Leptodactylus fuscus. Next base: position 124,675,734 of record NC_134271.1, read on the forward strand.
ACTAAAAAGCTTTTTTCCCACTGTATACTATATGGACAAAAGTACTGGGATGACTGCACATTACACTTACAGGAGCTTTTACATAACTGCATTATAAATCTATAGACATACTGTTAGTATAGATTTGGTCCCCTCTTTGCAACTAATATAGCATCTCAAAAGGCTTTCTGCAAGATCTTGGAGTTTTTCTCATTAATCCAGAGATCAATTGTGAGGTCGGGCAATGATTTTGGACAAGAGGTCCTGGCTCACAATCTCCATCCTAGATTATCCTAAAGGTGCTCAATAGGTTTAAGGTCAGGGCTGTGTGTGGACCGGTCAAGTTCTTCCACAAATAAAGTTGTCTTCTGAATTTCCAATTGGGTGAGCGCTGGTTTACTGCCTATCCTCCGTAAGGCTGGTCCTTTTCTTCCACTTGTTCTGATGTCCCTGTGACGGTTATCAGCAGCTGCCCTCCAGTACCAAATTGGTTTCTTGGTTATTAAGTCTATTGGTTGTTGTGTCACACACAACCAAATCAGGTGAGCGGACACCTGTTTTGTCTTCCTATCATTTCCCTATATATTAAGGGTATTACGCAAGGAACGGCTCAGTGCCATGTTTGTTTTTTTCTGTCACGCAAAAGAGGAAGATAACTAAGAACACAACCAGATAACTAAGGCTGGTTTTACACTACCATAATGTAAGTCTGCAAATGGTCCGCAATTGAGGGTTTTCAATTGTGGACCATTTGTGGACACATTATACTCAATGCGTCCTCTTACACCACCAGATATTTTATCTGTGGTGTGGCCGGGCCGTAACCATGGTCCGCAATTGATAGAACATGTCCATAATGGCCGTGAATTACGGCACTGCACGGACTCGCCCACAGAACTCTATGGGCGAGTGCGGTAGGACACGGACATCTGCGGAGCCTATGTTGCCGATCAGCAACTTGCGGACCATACATTCAATACGGTCGTGTAAGACCAGCCTTAGAACACAACCAGATGGCTAGATTATCCATGTGACAAGACGTGACATTTATGGACTTACAGTAAAATTCCTTTAATCTGCCATAAATAGGACCTAAGAGATGTTAGCGTCTCTGATATTTGGGATTATTAGATGGAGAATCACACTTGAAAACCTTAAATTTCATGTTCTGGGTTACCAGATTGTCTGTGGATTATCAGATGTATTATTAATGGGATTTACCCACATGAGAAGTGACTGATTCCAAAAACACATTCCTGGTGACCCTAGATCCCCTAAAAAGAACAAAATACAGCAAGCGACCACTTATTTACCATCATGACTGGACTACAAAACTATAAAAAGTGGTCGGTGTGCCAAGTGCGGAGCTGGTCATTTGTACACTTGCTACTTGTCCAGGGATCTTACTCACTAAGCCAGTAGGAAAAGAAAGGACAAAAAGTTGCTGCCTGCTGCCATCCTGCAACCATCCTGAATATGAAATATTCATCACTTTTTATCTTCCATTGAATGACACAAAGACAATATAGGAGTGTCAGAGAAGAATGACAGAATCTACAGCTACTAGGAAATTAGCTTAACTCTCCATGCTGAAAACAATTCCTTAAAAGCCTTTAGAAGATTAAGGTTTGGCTTATGATGTAATTTTGGGTGAGAAAAGGGGTCACTGGGACTGTATGGCGGAGATGAATGTCTGGCACAGCAGATTGACGCTAGACTACAAAAGCTTTTAATGCAAAGAAAAGGTGCCATGAATTTTACTGAGTGAAGACTAATCAGGTATGGAAGTAGAACGTACTCCCACCCCTCCTATAGCTCTCTGGCTCCTCCTGGGACCTACACTGTAGACTCACAAGGAGAGATCATGGATGTGGTCCTGAAGGACAGCTCCTTCCAACAGGTCAACACTTCCTACAGTATCAGATCATCTGATGAAGGAGCCACCGTGATTGGTATTTACCTCTTGCTCCTGGGTAAGAAAGAGGCAACAATGTAGCCTATCTATCTATCTATCTATCTATTATCTATCTATCTATCTAATCATCATCTATGTTTATCTATGTAATCTGTCCATCTATTATCTATATAAGACCAGGTACACATCTGCCCATCGGTTTCCGTTTGGGGGTCCGCTTGAAACCTAATCCACATAAAAAGTGGTTACCTTAGGAAACCTGAGAACCCCATAGACTATAATGGGGTCTGTGTGGTTTCTGCTCGGTTTCTGCATGAAAAATGTGGAGAGAACAGTGCTGCAGGAATTCATCTATCTATCTATCTATCTATCCATGTTCTAATCTATCCATCCATTATCAATCTATCCATCCGTCCATTATCTACCTAATCTGTCTATCTCTCAATCTATCTATTATCTATATTATCTATCCATCTATCAATCTATATATCCAACCATACATTCATCTATCCATCCATTATCTATCTAATCTATCTATTCTTCCATCCATCCATTATCTATGATTATATATGCAATCCATCCATCCATTATCTATCTATCTATCTATCTATCTATCTATCTATCTATCTATCTATCTATCTATCTCCTATCTATCTATCTATCTATCTATCTATCTATCTATCTATCTATCCAATCATTCATCTATCTGTCCATTCTCTATCTAATCTATTTTTCCATCCATCCATGATCTATCTATCTATCTATCTATCTATCTATCTATCTATCTATCTATCTATCTATCTATAGATAATCACATATAATCACAAATAATCAACATGGTTATGTTGCCAATATGTTTAAAAATTGTAATATTTATACAGAAGAGTCTTTACAAATTGGGGACTTTTAACTTGGGGTGGGAGATCATATTATAGGGGTGAAAATTGTATTGTTTGTAAAAGCTTAGGGGTTAATTTAGTCATACAAGAGATGGACAATCCTGCTACTCTTTTCCCTTCTGCTTACACACTCAGTGGGCTTCTAATACGTTATACAGATGCTACATCATTCAGCCCACTCATTCACTACGCTACCCTAGACCAGCATAGAGGTGACCCTAATACCCTTACTTCTCTAGACCACCAGGGTCAGTACTACCATTAACCCTTCAATGCCCTACTCAATAGTAATTTTCCCCATTTACTTCCCGAGACTACTAGGACTACCATGTTGGTGCAGTATAAGAAAGTAGAAATTAATAAGTATATTTAAGTATATAAATACTCCTTGCTGCAGAGAAAACTAAGTCTATCTGGTCAATTTCCATTTATTATTTATCCAACATTAAAGGGATACTATCATACAAACCCTTTTTTTTTCTGAGTAACACGTCGGAATAGCCTTAAGAAAGGCTATTCTTCTCCTACCTTTCGTTGTTTACTCTGCATCACCGTTCCATAGGAATCCCGGCTCTTGTTGGTATGCAAATGAGTTATCTTGCAGCACTGGGGACGGGCCCCAGCACTCAAACAGCACTGGGGGAGTCCCCAATGCTGCGAGAGAACTCTCTCCAGCGCCGCCTCCATGTTCGTCAGTAGCATCCTCTTCATCCTGGCGATCCCCTTCATCTGTCGGTGGCTTGTAACTTCTAGGCCTCGGGCAGAGCAGACTGTGCATGCCCACAGGCCACGAGAAAATGGCCGCTTGCACAGTATTGTAAGCTGCTATTTTCTCGTAGCCTGTGGGCATGCGCAGTCTGCTCTGCTTGAGGCCCAAGACCTAAAAGTTACAAGCCACCACCGGAAGAAGAGGACACTGGCGCTGCTGACAAAGGTGGAGGCGGCGCTGGAGAGAGTTTTCTCGCATCATTAGGTACGCCCCCAGTGCTGTTTGAGCAGTGTGGCCCACCCCCAGTGCTGCCAGAGAACTAATTTGCATACCGACAAGACCCGGGATTCCTACGGAACGGCGGCGCGGAGAAGACAACGAGAGGTAAGAGAAGAATAGCCTTTCTTAAGGCTATTCCGACGTGTTACTCAGAAAAGAAGAGGGTTTGTATGATAGTATCCCTTTAAATGTAGACTATGAGAGTCATGGATGTGCTGGCAGGAGGAGGAGATCACATTATCTATAGCGGCCCTCAGTTGTCTGCAGCCATCATATATATGTCTGCATATCATATATGTCTAGTTCTCTTCCTATTCTACATAACAAGGGGGATTTGACCACAATATGGTCTATACACTGTTGTTGAAGCCAGACACTTCATATAGAAGTTTTTTCCTTTACAAAAAAAATCTAGAAAGAAAAGGCCTTATTGTGACCTAGAATAGACAGTCAATCCCTCCAGCTAGACATAATGCTGTCTGGACTATCTGCAGGCTGGTTCTCATGGTTGGGGAACGGAGCAGTAATCTGCCTTATGTTGAGACGCAGGAGGACTTTGGACTCCCAGGATCTCCTGACGCTTAACCTTGCTGTGTCCGATGCCGGGATTTCCATTTTTGGCTATTCTCGAGGAATTGTGGAGCTATTTCATGGACTGGGAAATGATGATTTCTGGACTTGCAATGTAAGGGGTAAAATATATGTTTTTGTGCTTGAAAATACAAAAATGGTTGCAAAGTTTAGTCCCGTCCTAGCGGCACCACCACGATGTAAAGCAAAAGTATTTCAAAGCAAGGTTATGGCCACTTATTTCTATCATCAAATTTGGGCTCGGTTCACATCTGCATTGGTTATTTCTGTTGTGTGGTTCCATCATCGGTGCAGAACATGGAAATAATAATTAGTGTTCTTCTAATAATTCTGCTCTCCATGGTAAAACCATGTTGTTGTTTTTTAACCGGACACAAAGTCCTGCATGTCCGACTTTATGTCCAGTTAAAAAAAACGGTTTTGCCACGGAGAGCAGAAGGCGCTCACGGGCGGACACTTTGAATGGGTTCCTGCCTGCCTGCCGGTTTCCGTCTCCTGTCCAGTTTCTCGAGCAGGAAACGGAAACCTGCAAAATGGAGACCCGGGGCACAGGGGTGAACCTGCCCTTACCTCTATTCTATGGTTTGGTACAATTCCAGGAATACCAAATAACCCTTTAAAAATATCCAAACTATGTAAAATTTTTGGAGTCATTATATTTTGACACCCGTAACTTTTTATATTTGTGTACCGGCATGCATAAGATATTTTTTGTTTTGTGGTGTCAGATGTGCTTTTTATTTATACCAATTTGGGGAATGTCTATTGCTTTGATTGACTTTTATCCACATTTTTATGAAAGGCAAAACGTAAAAAAAATGGCAATTCAGCTTTTTTGTTTTTCCCCCTATCAGTATGTCTTTGGAGTGTGGGAGGAAACCCATGCAATCACAGGGGGAACATACAAACTCCTTGCAGATGTTGTCTTTGGTAGGATTCGAACCCAGGATTCCAGAGCTGTAAGGCTGCAGTGCTAACCACTGATTCACCATGCTGCCGCTTTGATTTCCTGCTACAGCTTTCAACATGGGAAAAATATTTTATAAGTTTGTAGACTAATGCTTGTGTGTTTCACTTTATTTAGGTATTTTATGTGTTCTAGGGAAAGAAGGAGATTTCAATTTTTATTACTTTAACTCTCATACAGCCTATAATACAGTAATAGAATTACATACCAGACAAGCCTGGGAGCCTTCAATAGATTCCAGGCTATCATGGTAATGGGTCGCGATCCACCCCAAAATGGCTCCTTGGTCAGCTTTGACCAAGGCACCGAGATGATAATGCCTGTGATCAGTTCAGGATTTGCTGTAAAAGTTTCTGCCATATAATATACCAGAGACTCAGTGTATTTGGTGGCTGCTCAGCTTCTGAGTGGTCACTATATTTAAATATCCAAATCTGGGTCAGGGCGGGTTCAAGTCTGCTTCCCGGTCTCTGCTTTTAGGTTTCCGTCTTCTGCCGATAGGAAACAGAAACCCAGCAGACTGTATCTTCCCCTGAGCGTTTTGTAGTCTCCACAGCAAAACCGTTTTTTTAACCGGACACAAAGTCCTGTACCCGACTATGTCCGGTTAAAAAAAATGGTTTCGCTACGGAGACCACAAAACGCTCCCAGGCGCTCATGGGCGGACCCTTTGCAAACCCATTCAAATGACTGGGTTTGAAAAGTGACCGGCGGTTTCCATCTCCTGTCCAGTTTCTTGGGCAGAAGACGGAAACCAAAAAGCGGAGACCGGGCGCAGATGTGAACCCGCCCTTACTATTATGACGGATGTTGGGTAAGGGTTAAATTACATTTTAAAAACAACAAGCAATGACAGACTATGCCTGTCGCAGCTAAATCGCATTGTGCAACTTCGTTGCGACAAAAAGTCGCGTGATTATAATGTGAATTTTATTCGCCCAAAATGTAGCCCCAGCCTTATTCCACTGTGGTTGGGATGTGAAGGTGTAATCCATGGGTGCAATTAGTGGACATGCAATATGACATGTACTATAAGTGACCTTGTGTGAATCCTGTCCATCTGCCCTGCTTACCATTCTGACCTTATTAGGTTGATGGCTTTCTGATCCTCCTCTTTGGCCTGATTAGTATTAATACTCTTACGGCGATCAGTCTCCTGCGCTATGTCAAGGGATGCCGACCCCATCAAGGTATAGTATAGTATTAATCCTTCAAGTGTGAATCTGGCTTACCCTATGTCTCCCTATATGTCTCCCTATAGCTGTGTAGTATCAGACGTTTTACATTGAATTTACAGACTGCTTTTCTCCACAAAAACGCAGAAAAAAAAGTTTTTATGTTAAAAATGCATGTGGTTTTAATATAAAACACATGGATTTGGTGGAGTAAAGCACTGTGTAAACTCAGCCTTAGTATTATAATTTGAATGAGCATTTAGTTTGTCACGTAAACCCACAAAATATATTTACATGGGATATAAATTCATCAGAAAAACAAACTGCTATAAATTTTGACGTATCCATGAAAATGCCACATGAGTTAAAAAAGAGTTTTCACCTCCCCCACCATGTCCAGTTCATTGCATCCTTTAATAGACATTGATTCACTGATTCCAGCACAATTGGAATTTTTTCTCTAGCACCCACCTTTCCCAAGCAATAAGTTCAATTAATTGTTGGTGTCTGTTATGCTATTTAGGCTCTGTACTGTCAGGAGGGCGGTGTCAGGCAGGAATAGGCAAGGGGGCGTAATTTTGAACTCTGATGCTGGATGCCTCTGATTCGGACCAAAACTAACTGCGGGGATTGCTCAAGAATGGTGGGAGATAGAGAAAAAATTCCAACTGTGCTGGAATCAGTGGGGACGGTTAACTGATGCTAAGAACTGGAGTTGGCGGGAGTGGTGAAAGGTCCTCTTTAAAGGGGCTCTATCAGCAAAATTATGTTGTATGAGCCCCACATATGCGTGAATAGCCTTTAAAAAGATTATTCAGGCACCGGTAATCTTATTTTAAACCCCGCTCCCGTTTTAAAATAAAACTATAAAAACATATATGTAAATCATACCTGAACGTTCACGGAGGGCGGTCGTGCACGATCCGACGTCATCTTCTGGCACGCCTATCTCTTCTTTCTTCTTGCAGCGACGCCCTCTGGTCCCGGCTCTTCCGCGGCTTCATCCTCGTCTTCTTCTGGCTGGATTGCTTGAAATTCTGCGCCTGCATAGTAGCGCATCCCTCTGGAGCGCTACTGCGCAGGCTTCGGCGCCATTTTTATCAATGGCAGTTAACGAGCGTACTGCGCATGCGCAGTACACTCGTGTAGTTCTAAGGGAACTGAGTTCACGAACTGCCATTGATAAAAATGGCGCCAAAGCCTGTGCAGTAGCACTCCGGAGGGAAGCGCTACTACGCAGGCGCGGGATTTCAAGCAATCCAGCCGGAAGAAGATGAGGATGAAGCCGCGGAAGAGCCGGGACCAGAGGGTGCCAAAATAGGGACCAATCCAACCAACTTATCAAATAAGTATAAAGTGGACAAATACTGTAGATCCACGCTTACCAACTGCAGTCTTATCACGTTCCTTTATTAAAACCTCTCACACAACGCGTTTCGAAACCGAAAGCTGGTTTCTTCATCAGGTATACATAAGGACAGAATAACAAAATACTGGATACACTGAGTATAAATAGACACATAAGGACCAGAGGGCGTCGCTGCAAGAAGAAAGAAGAGGTAGGCGTGCCAGAAGATGACGTCCGATTGTACACGACCGCCCACCGTGCACGTTCAGGTATGATTTACATATATGTTTTTATAGTTTTATTTTAAAACGGGAGGGGGGTTTAAAATAACATTAGCGGTGTCTGAATAACCTTTTTAAAGGCTATTCACGTATATGTGGGGCTCATATAGCATAATTTTGCTTATAGAGCCCCTTTAAATGCAAATTTGATGTGATGTTTGCTGTGGATTAGCAGTGGATTGTGTACTCCGCCATAGTAATATATGATATTTTATTTTCCAGCTTACAAAGTGGACAAAAACTTCATTTTAGTGGTCATTCTTGTCATCTGGATTTCTGCTATTATCTGGTCTGGATCTCCGGTTCTGGGCTGGGGCAGCTTTATAGGTACATAACACCAAACAGACATGAAATGAAGATTAGATAGTCAAAGCATGAGATCTTTACTAGACACCGCTGATGTCAATGTTCCTTAGTGACGGCTTAAGATTTACAGAATATTTTGACCATAGACGATCATAAACCAAATGTTTGCCACAAGAGTGCCCTTCTGCCATACATTGGGTTAGGAAACCTTTGCGCCAACTGCATTGAAACACAGTCAATTTTTAATAGAATTTTTTGCTAAAAAATTATGTCAGTATTTTATAGGTGACAATGGAAAATATCTACATCTGACAATAGGACCTTGGACAATAGGATACACATTGTTTTGTTGAATGTCACAATAAAGCATGATCTGAAGATACTTTTAGAATTGGCCACAGACATTAGATAAGTGTTGGACAAACCTGCTGTTCTTGTTGGGACTGGCGACCATCTAAGATGGCAAACATTGTCAGAGATAAGGACAAACCAGCTGATCTTATTGGGATTCGCGAACCATCTAAGATGGCAGACGTGGTGAGCGATAAGGACAAACCAGCTGATCTTATTGGGATTGGCAAACCATCTAAGATGGCAAACATTGTGAGAGATAAGGACAAACCAGCTGATCTTATTGGTATTGGCGAACCATCAAAAATGGCAGATGTTGTGAGAGATAAGGACAAACCAGCTGACGCTAGGTTCACACCTGCGTTCAGGGTCTCCGTTCTATGGTTTCCGTCTTCTGCATGCCAGAAGACGGAAACTATAGACCGGGTCCTGCCGTGAGCGGCGGTGAGCGTTTTAGGCTCTCCGCCGTGAAACCGGATTTTTTTATCCGGACACAGAGTACTGCATGTCCGACTCTGTGTCCGGATTATAAAACCCGGTTTCGCGGCGGAGAGCGCAAAACGCTCACCGCCGCACAGCTTTCTCACCCATTCAAATGAATGGGTGAGAAAGTCTCCTGCAGGTTTCTGTCTCCTGCCTCTGTTTTAGGCAGGAAACAGAAACCTCAAGTACGGAGAGGGCAACGCAGATGTGAACGAGCCCTGATCTTATTGGGATTGGCGAACCATCTAAAATGGCAGATGTTGTGAGAGATAAGGACAAACCAGCTGATCTTATTGGGATTGGCCAACCATCTAAGATGGCAGACGTGGTGAGAGATAAGGACAAACCTGCTGATCTTATTTGGACTGGCCAACCATCTAAGATGGCAGATGTTGTAGGAGATAAGGATCAAAGTGTGATACTTTTGTTCTTGGGTGGCAAAACCACCACCAAAGGTGTCTACTAGAGACTTTTCCCTTTCTTTCTAAGAACACACATACTACTCAGCCAAGCTGAAATTTTTCAAGAGAATTTAAAAGTTCAGGTCTGTGATACTATACAGTTACTACAACAATTTATCAAGCTAATAATACATAACTTTACCAAGTATCCTACAGACTCCTTTGACTATAATGGAACATGTTTATTTTCCATAGATGGGGGGTACGCCTGACTTATGAGGAAGCATGCGCCTCCTTAGAATTTAGACACATCCTCCACCAGAACAGGACATATGAAGACTGGCATTGAAGCAAGTCTTCAATAAACTCCCCCATTGAGTCTCGTCCCAGCTTTTCCATAGATATCTGAAGTCTTGTGACTCGCCAATCTTAAGGAATAAGTCTTGCTTTATATAAGAGACATAACCAGAAAGATATTCTATGCAAGTCTAGTATAAATCCTTCTTAGTCCAATTTATATAAATCTTCCTACAGAAAGCAATTATGGCACCTGTGAAATAGATTGGTCTCTTGCCACAAGTTCCACACCGTACAAATTTTACGTCATTGGTGTCTTCATTTCGGGCTTCTTCATCCCAGTGATGATCATGATCTTCTGCTATGTGTCAATCATCAAGGCCGTTCACCAAAGTCACAGAAGTTCACGTGGTGGGGACATCAGTCAGCGGCAACTCATGATGGAACGAGACATCACACGGGTAATACTGAAATTCATGTTATTGGGTATAAGTTTTCCGTAAATGTGATCCTTTGAAAAAACAAATAATACAAACCAATGTCACCTTTGCCTTAGATAAGACAATTTTACTGCTATAGTCACCTTGCTCCTTCTCTAAAATTATCAAAATTTTTAAAATATCCATGAAATACGCAGGACACCAATAAGATGCTCATAAAGACTTAAACTGTTTACCAAAACCAAAATTGTGGACACCTTACACTGTGTCTGACATCCTGCTCAAAAAGGATTTTTGGATGGACCCTCTTCTGCCGCCAATGAATATTGTATCCAGATTGTATTCAGTACCCTGACTGACAAATGACTTATAACCTCTAAATGCACTTTTCCCTAGTGCTCTTTTCATTTGGGGGCCAGGCAGAGCCAGTTTTGGACAAAATATCTGATCAAAATTAAAAGCAGGGACCCAAATGCAGATACACCAACAACGTCATCATATTTCCAGTGGCAGCCCCTTTCTTCCCTCAAAACAGTAACAACCATCCCACCTATGCCCATGCACAATTCAAATAACCAGTAAGGGCAACACGGTGTCTCAGTGGTTAGCACTGAAGCCTTGCAGTGCTGGAGTCTTGGGTTTGAATCCTGACAGGAACAACATCTGCAAGGAGTTTGTATGTTCTCCCTGTATTTGCATGGATTTCCTCCCATACTGCAAAGACATAGTAAGAGGGGAAAAAAATATACATTGTGATCCCTATATGGGACTCACAATCTACATTTTAAAAAAAAGTCAAATAACCACCTTTGTACCGCCTAATAGATTTTTGCACCCCCTCATCAGTTAAATAGTACCCCTTATGAATAATAGTTAATAATAGTTCACCTTATAAATAATAGTCCACATTATCAATGTTAGGCTTCTTAGAAATTATAGCCTCTTTAACAATATCCTCCTTATAAATAATAACCCTCTTATGAATAAAATTACCGCCTGTGTGTATATATATATATATATATATATATATATTTATTTATTTATTATAATGAACCCCCTAATTATAGGCCTATTATAAATAGTTCCCATGGACAATAAAAGAATGCACCCGATGTCCATTTAAATCAATGCAAAATGTCACGGACACAGCTAGTGTCCGATGCTAATGTCCGCACAAGATTTTGAACGGACTTTAGCAGCGGACACTAGCTGTCGACCACCGACGGTAGTGTGAACGCCCCCTTACACGTAGGAATAGCCTTAAGAAAGGCTATTCTTCTGCTACCTTTAGATGTCTTCTCCGCGCCGCCGTTCGGTAGAAATCTGGGTTTTGTTCGGTATGCAAATGGGTTCTCTCACAGCACTGGGGGCGTCCCCAATGCTGCGAAAGAACTCTCCTGCACCGCTACCACCTTCATCTGGAACGGCCTCTCACTGCGTCTTCTTCCAGCGCTGGGTTCAAACTTCTATGCATGCACAGTTGGCTCTGCCATCGGGCCTCGGGCTGCACATGCCCCCGGCCATTTTTTTTGTGGCCGCTTACACAGTAATCTGGGGTAAGCACATATTATAAATTATAGCCAACAGAAGATCCCATATGAGAAAAATGGGCAATATAGTGAATTACCTAAGAGAATAACTTCTATTATGTATTCTTTCTACTCCATAGGTGTCATTTATTATCTGTACAGCATTTGTGCTAGCATGGTCCCCGTATGCGGTTATATCCATGTGGTCGGCCTGTGGTTACCGGGTACCAGCCCTTACCACATTGGTGGCCACACTCTTCGCCAAGTCTGCAAGTTTCTACAATCCAATCATATACTTGGGGCTTAGTCCAAGGTTTCGAAATGAACTCTGCGACTTCCTTTGCTGCCTGCAACAAAAGAAAGATCTGCCTTTAGGTTGTGAGGAACCACTAAAATACTATAAAGACAATCTAAGAAAGTCAGAGGACGGCACCCAAACCAATCGGACCACAGAGGACACAATGGTGACTAACAGCTCTTCATCACAAGAGACGAATATTGTAAGTGAAGGGTTAGAAAATGGAAGAATATGAAAACAGATAACAGTCTAGATATGGTGGTATATTCACATTGTAAAGTAATGGCCTAGCCCAATGTTCCTGAAAATAAAGGGGTTGCAGTGCTGGGTTTGGGTTGTGTTCCTTTCGCTATTTTTTCTGCAATGTTTCACTAAAAGAGTAGTTGAGCCTTGGAACAAACTTCCACCAGATGTGGTTGGGAGATCTCCAGTAAGTGAATGCAAATCTGCCTGGGATAAACACATGTCTACGCTAAGATAAAATGGTAATAATTATAGATGCACAAACCTCTGCAGATTTGTTCTGTCCGGGGGTTCTGAATAATTGAGCCGGAAGTTATATTTTTATACTGAAGAGTCCCTCTGGGGAAGGTGACAAAGATAAAAATATATATATATATATATATATATATATATATATATATATACTTACCCGATAGAGCCACAGCGGTGACCTTGGACGCACGATGTCAAAGCACTAGATGTCATTGAGACGGCAGAAACAAGGGCACTGGACGCCCCGAGAAGGCCCAAAAGAGGTGACACAAGGTGAGTATGTTTTATGACTAGCAGGATATATTTAAAAAAAACTAATAAATAACAAATATCCTGCGGAGCCCACTGGGCTCTGAACCGCTGGGCACACTGGGGTGAACAAGGCCCAACAGTTAACTTCACTGCCGGGTTACACCATCAACTGATTGCTCCCTGTTACCTCACTGCAGCACAAAGCAGCCGCTATAATGAATTATAAAGTCTTGCAGTTATCGTACTGCAAGACTAACAAAACCCAAACGAAGACAGTGTTCTCCCAGTACCTTACTGGGCCGCACCCACACCACAGCCTGTGGGCGGACCGAGGCAGGGCCAGGGGCGTGGCCTGTGGGTGGGGCGGAGCATGAGAGCAGGAGACAGCTCTCTGGTGTCTGCATGTTCACAGCGCAAGCTGAGAATCATCTCTGGACACTGGCAGGCCGGGGCCTTGCACTCATTCGCAGTCAGGGCTGTGGCAGCCCCGCCTACCAGTGTCCGGAGATGACTCTCAGCCTGCGCTGTGAACAAGCAGCACCCCGGCTCCCTTCATCCCTAAGAGCAGGGAGCGCGTCATCCCCCGGAACTGCTGCTGCCTGGCCTGCAAATGTCCGTAGTGCTTGTTTACAGCGCAGGCTGAGAGTCATCTCCGGACACTTGCAGACGGGGCCTGCAGACACCGGGGATCCCTGGCTGCATCCCGCGATCGACCAGTAGATCGCGATCGACGTATTGGGCACCCCTGGACTAGATGGACCATGTGGTCTTTTTCTGCCATCAATTTTCATCTATGTTTCTAATCATTTAAAAATAAAAATCTGTCTCCAATATATAATAAACATGAAGAGGTTACTCAAAAAAAAAAAAAAATCTTCCATTCTTGGGCACCAATAGACCCGCTGCCTCTTTCTGCCATCCTTAATCGGGTGACTTCACTTAAGTACCTAAATAATTCCAACAATATTTCATTCTGATAAAAACACAATTATCCAGAAATAGTCGAAGAAAATCGCTAACACATGGGGCTCAGCATGACAAGGAAAACTAGATGGATCTAATGGTGGTTTTTGGCGCCACAGTTCTATGGCGGACAGTTCTTCTGTACAGATCACTCTCCGACGATAGCATGAGTTTATGGATATGCACAGGTTACATAAATTTTCGTAATTGTGTCAGAAAATGTACTCACATGGATTATATAATGGATAGAAGGTGTACCTGGGATGTTCATCCTGCATATGGTATGTATTATGGGATATTTGGGTGGTCATGGAACAAACAATGTAAATCTGAAAATTGGCTGAATAAATTACCCCAAGACTTTGGAATCTTTCCTCATACTACTAGTTACTAAATCTTGACATAAACTTATAGAAAACTGGGATACAGTGCTATATGCAAGACCATGAGCCATGGCGCACCCACAGGACTTAAAAATTGCTTGCAGTAGCTTTGTGTGCCCTAAAATCTTCTTGGAAAGAGAAAGAGGGTATAGCCGTAATGTGTAAACAAATTGCGAGCCAATGTTTTATGGAAATTTACTGTCTCCTCATTCCTCAAGTCTGAGTTATGAAATGTGCCCACTAGTATAAGTACCCCCTGGAGATATTACACAGCTTTCATGTTATAATTCATACAATTCAGCGGGTGGTTCTGGTATAAGATCTGTCACAGTCTTCCATCCAGTCATCCGTTTCCCATTCCTTTAGAGGCAGGGTGTAATTTGGTCTCAGTTCATGGGAGCCACAACTAGCCAATGTAGTGTAGGTGGAAAAACTTTTTGAAACGTTATTACGTTTCAAAAAGTTTTTCACCTACACTAAAAAATTCAGACAAATAATAATTGAATTTTTGGCATGTGTTTCAATAAAGTCATATCATTGTTTTACTAGTCAACTCAAGCGGCAAATTGTATAATCTTCTATTTTAAGTTTGCAAAAACCAGTCTGAAGATACATAATAAACCAGATATCTACGGCTGTGATCTTAAGCTCAGCCACTAGAACCAATTTATCATTGTGGGTGCACAAGTTAGTTCTACTTACACCATGCCCTAGTCTCCAAGAGGTGTTGGTTCCTCTTAATGGGCTCTTGACATGGTGCTTGGACATGGTGCTTCAGATGACCATTTCTCATCTATCCCCCTTTATGAAGTATTGAGTTGAACTTGGCTTGCCACTCTACATTGAAGCATGTTATCAGATTCAAGTTAAATACTGCTACATACACTACTGTAATACCTCTGCAATTGAGCTTTTGTTGGATCAAAGTAGTATAGCAAAATTTGTCCTTTTGTTTAACTTGCCAAACACCAAAACCCATAGACTATAATGAGGTCCACATGGCTTTTGTTTAGTTTCCGCCTGAAAAGGGCAAAAACTCCGGATAGGCGAATGGAATCCCAGTACAGTGACCGGAGCTAGATGTGAACTGAATCCAAGTCTGTTTACTGTAGTAAGAATCAGATGAAGCAGTCCCTTGGTCCAAATGATTATTTGACTGTCAAATAAATGTAAATCTTCCTGTAGACTGCTTGCATTTAATATGGGCCTGTCTATCTCCTTTCAGTCGCTTTGTCCAATGCATTTAAACTTAAGTTAAACATAGTGTGAAGTGGAGAGAGGTATAATGTGGGAGAACCGCTATTTTTCCCCAAGACTGTTGCGGTATGCACAGGTGTTTAGCTTGTAGGTCCCAGACTGGAGTAAAAGTTTGGGCCAGTCCTGAAGGGCCATCCACTCCGGGCTTGGGAACCGACCAGCAGGGCTTTGTAAGTAGCACAGGTGGCCTGGTTAGTGAGAGAGAGGAGAGAGACTGAAACACACACTCAACCAGTCTGAGAGCTCTGCCAAAAAGGACGCTGTTAAAGGGCTGGGTATGTGTAACCCTTGTTTACTTGTGAACCCTGTTTGTTAGGAGGTCAGCAGTAGGCTGACCCCTGGTTAGTGAGGGAATAACTCATTTAGTAAGCCGCCGGAGAGGCGTAGGTCTTTATTTTCTTTTGTTTGTTTTGACATGCTGAGCTGCTGAGCAGCACTACCTGTACCTGTAAGCTTGTCTGCTGCAATAAAGACTTCTTTTGGGAAAGAAACCAGAGCTTCTGAATCCCCCGTACATCACAATAGCTACAAGAATAATTCACAGTTTGCGTAACCCATATTCATTGCCAAGTGTGAAAATCTGAATATAAAATTTTGCATATATAAAATTTGTTCTGCAGGTTGATTTTTATGCGGAACACACATGAATTTTTTGAACAGAGGTAACATGTGTTATTTGATAAAAACTCATTCACTTGCATCTCAACATTGGCATGCAAAGGAATGGCTATTTCCATAAAGCATTACATGTGACAGGAGAGAGGTGCTCATGTGCGGCCTACTTCAATTCACTTGTGGGCATACATGGGATCTTTTATTTAGCATAGATGAGGTTCCCAGAAGTGTCCTATAGATATAACCTTAGATACTGGGATGAGAAAGCCCCTTTAAAGTTCAATATATTCACACATAGCTGTTTTGTTGCTGTGTAATACAATACTGTGAATTACAAGAACCTCAGTAATCTTACACTTACATAATGTAGATAATGAAATTACCAGGATTCCATTATTCATCTATCCCCCTCTATGAACTATGGAGTTGAACTTGGCTAGAGAATGGATTGCTACTCAACATTGTAGCAAGATGCTTATGTTTCCATCAAAGATTCTTTACAATGTATTTCTCCGGACACTCAGCAATAAATTGATTTATACTTTGAAAAACAAGCCAAGGATTTATACTTAATGTCCGCTGTTCGAGAAATGCAGA
Source organism: Leptodactylus fuscus (assembly GCF_031893055.1). NCBI lineage: Eukaryota > Metazoa > Chordata > Amphibia > Anura > Leptodactylidae > Leptodactylus > Leptodactylus fuscus. Next base: position 124,692,544 of record NC_134271.1, read on the forward strand.
TCCTTTTTTTTTCATTTGAATCTTGGAAGGATGTCAATGTATATATTTCATGTTAATGAATTCCATAGAAAGATACACGTGGTCTGGGAGCGAACAGAAAGAAACACGGGACATGGAGTAAGAGACAAAATCCTACAATTTTTAGAAATATTCAGGTATTCTAATGTGTAACAATATTGTGTACAGTGTGTAATTATCAGAAGTGAAGAGCGTGCATATACCCAAGCTCTGATGTCTGAAGGGACCCAAAGACCCTTGGTTTGGAAGAAGACCCCTTTTAGGAGCACATAGTAGAAGCAGAGCTATGGAGTTGGAAAGCCAAACCACCAACATTAAGGCTGGCGCCCCACATGGCGTAGACACCGCGGTTTGCCTGTAGCATTTTACAATCACTGCAAAGTGAATGGGATTCGACACATTGTAGAAAAATATTTGCAGCGGACACGCTGAGATTTCCAAAACCATTGTGATTTTGGAAACTACAGCATGTCAATTATACCTATGGAAACGCCATCCCCTGACGAAGGCGTCACACATCCCATGTATAATTATTGAGCAAACACCGTTCGATCGAATATCAGGCCGTTGGAGTTATTCGATTCCAATGGAATACCATGAGGCAAATGCAGTAAAAATTTGTATCCCCTCCCACCTTCCCTGGCACTTTTTTTGCAGCAATAACTGCGCAGGGAAGGTGGGACAGGAACTACGACAACGGACGCATCGAAAAAAATCGGAAAAAGGAATTGGCGGCTGAAATCAGGTGACTTCCACTTTAGACGAATGGTGAATTAAACATTCGCCTAATTTGAGACTGTGAACTATGTGATTGTGAGACAGGGACAGATCTACAGGCAGGGTTAGCTAGGGATTACCTTTATTTAGGAGGGAATGTTACTCACCCAGCTCTTTGGGGCTCTATCTGGTTGGGATCCCTTTCAGCTTGCGATATGCACGAGATGACTTTTTCCCATAGGAATGCATTGACCAGCATTGATTGGCCGAATGCCATACAGAATACAGCATTCGGCCAATCAACACTGGTTCTGCCAGAGGAGGCGGAGTCTAAGATCCATCCACAGCAGTTTCCATTGTGGTCCGATTTCAGTGCTGACACAGCATCTTCAGAGTAGTTGAGCTCAGCGCACGGCCAGCACTGCTGCATCTCGGCATAGGAATGCATTGACCAGCGTTGATTGCCCAAATGCCATACAGCATTCGGCCAATCAACGCTTGTTCTGCCGGTGGAGGCAGAGTCTAAGATCGGTCCACAGCAGTCTCCATTCTGGTCCAAAATAAGACTCCGCCTCCTCCAGAAGAACCAGCATTGATTGGCCGAATGCTGTTCTCTGTATGGCATTCGGCCAATCAACGCTGGTCAATGCATTCCTATGGGAAAAAGTCAGCTCGCGCATATCGCAAGCTGACAGGGATGCCGACGTAATACAGTGACTTGGGCATGTTAGATGCCCCCCAGACATGCTTCCCCTGCTGTCCCAGTTGCATTGCAAAGGTGTTGTCATCATTTCCTAGGGTGTCATAGTGGACTTGGTAGAGAAAAAAACAAGGTTCCCGGCACCGAGCCGTTCTTTGTGTGATACCCTTGTTAAATAAATAAATGGATAAAGACAATCAGGTGTCCGCTCACCTGGTTTGGTTGTGTCGAGTACAACAACCAATGAACTCTATAGACAAGAACCAGTGGAAAACTGGAAGGCAGCTGCTGATGGCCGTCACAGGGACGTCAAACTGAGCTGCATTTTCTCAACGTGGGGCCTCAGCCTGAGAGTTACAGAAATCGCTTGAGTGCCTCAAAAGGTTGTGCAACAAAATATTAAGTTAAAGGGACCATCATTTTTGTCCAGATCATTATTGCACTTGAAAAAGGGCTGTTTGCCCGGAACGCGTGGTGCCTAATAAAGTTGACTTCCATTTATCAAAATTGGTGAGCGCTGATTTCACGCCTGTCCTCCGCAAGGCTGGTCCTTCCCTCTGCTATAGTGGACTTGGTGACTCTGCTGAGTCGAATGGTGGGATCCCCTGAAACAAAGCATTTTTCCCCATAGACTATAATGGGGTTTGATATTCGTTCGAATAGTCGAATATTGAGCGTCTATTCGAAACAAATATCGAATATCGAATATTTTACTGTTCGCTTATCGCTAGTGATTACCCATTTTTTTGTGCTGACCTCTTGTGGGAACATTCCTGTGCTGCTGTCAGTCTTTTTATCTTATTGTATATGTAACTTTGTATGTAAATTTTATTCTAATAAAACACGTGTGTATATATTTTTTCAATTTTGAGATGTTGAGTGTCTTTCTTTACCTTATATTTTGCTTGTTTTCTATTGTAGGTATAATGGAAGCAGAAATGCCGCAGAGGAAATTGCAGCCTGCCATACAAATGCTGGTATTTTACACTTGTGTCCACTGTCTGTCGCGTGCAATAGGTTTTTCCCTGTCAGCTCTACCAAATAGAAAATACACTGGAAATTCTGCACACAGCACAACCCAGTATAGTAATGAATAGAATAACAGGTTATATAAATGCTGCAGTTTTTTATAAACTCACCTCTTCTTCTGCTGGTCCCTTAGATCGCGCAGAAATTATATCTGTCAGCCTTAACCTAGAAGTGAAAAAATCAGGAGAACTTAAAGGGTAGTGCATGGCGGAGGTGTCTAGTAGCTGCCAGGAGGGATTTTTTGGGCCACTTAATCTTGTACTTCACATGAAGACTGTCCTCCTGTCTATACGGTACACAGACTGGTGATCACATGGCCCAACTGCCTGCAATGAAAGGGTTAAAAATGTATGGCTGCAATAGGATGAAACAAGTTACACTGCTGTAATATTGCTGTTTAGCCCGCTTCTATATCCAAAAATTCCTGAACTACTTCTTTAAATGTGATATATGACCCTGCTCAGAGCTTTTCCTATGAGATCTTGTCCATTGCATTCCAAGGAGTTCATCTGTACAAGTGGAAATCTTAATAATGCAGAGTTAACACGACTAATGCAAAGGTTTCCATTTTCCAAAGAGCTGCTGAAAACTGAGACATGAGATCTGGCTGGATGTTTTTTCTTTGAACTAGTTTTGATAAATTTCACCCAATATCTTTTAGATAATACAGACTAATATTACACCACATTCCATATTATGTGAAAGATATTTAGATCTGATTTTTCTAAATGATTGGTGCAAATGACAGTCAGTACAATGTACAAACCTTCAACTAAATCTAACTTTATTGGACAAACCTCACAAATTTCACAAATTAAAAAATTTAAATCTTCTGTTCCAAATTATTATGCACAAGAACGTTTCTGAACATTTTCTAGGTTGTAAAGAACTGAAAATGGAGAGGTGACTTTTACGGAAACAAAAAGCTATTTCAATAAAAAAAAAACATCTTAACAGGCCAAGTTCCATGATAACATAGGACTCCTTCTTTGGTATCCCCTTCACGATTCCTGCATCAATTGAACTTGTGAGTTTTTGGATAGCTTCTGCTTACATTTCTTTGCTGCTGTTTTGAAGTGAAGTGCCTCCCCCTCATAGATCTTTGGGCCCGTGCACACGATGTAACGTGGCGCTCATTCTGACACGTAAACATGTGTCAGAGTAAGCACTTCAAAACAGAATCCCATTGACTTCAATGGGTTCCATCTTACGCACTCTACGCATTGAAATCAATGGGAGGCTTTTTAATCCATTGATTTCAATGTGTTACGCGTGTTAAACAGAACCCATTGAAGTCAATGGGATTCTGTTTTGAAACGCTGACTCTGACATGTGTTTACGTGTCAGAATGAGCGCCGCGTTACATCGTGTGCACGGGGCCCTTTTGCTTGAGGATACTTCAAAGGTTCACAATAGGGTTGAGGTCAGGGGAGGATGGGGCCTCACCATGAGTTTTTCTCCTTTTCATACCCATAGCAGCCAATGACTCCTAAGTATTTTTTGCTGCATGTGATGGAGCGTTGTTATGCATGAAGATGATTTTGCTATGGAAGGTAAGGTTCTTCTTTTTGTACCATGGAAGAAAGTGGTCAGTTGGAAACTCTATTTACTTTCCTACTTTCAGGGACCCTAAAGATCCGATCAGCTCTTTCACCATAGTTCTGGCCCAAAACATGAAGACTGTTTCAGATTTAGTCTTGATGTATGTGTTAGCCCACTGCAACCGTTTCTGCTTGTGACCACAGTTTAAGGGTGGCAAATAGTAGGTTTATGCACAATTGCAAGTCTCTAGAGCAGGGGTCCTCATACTGCGGCCTGAGGGCCACATGCGGCCCGCCAAGCACTTCTGTCTGACCTCGCTGACAACGCCGGCAGGCGTGCATTTATAATGAAGCTCCTGGGGAGCTCGGGCCAGGCCATGGAGCGCACTTCACTTTACCTATTGGAGGGCACCACTCCCGATGTCTGTGCGACCTGCTCTGCCTCCGGCCCACTGTTTAAAAAGTTTGAGGACCCCTGCTCTAGAGGATCGTACACCTTGAGGTTCATGGACTCCAGAAGCACCAAATACCTATTTACTGCTTTGTAATGGAATTTTAGCAGCTGCTCTCTTTTCTTGCAGAAATCTTCCTCATTATGTCTTTATCTGCACAAACCCATCAGTGCTCTGAATCTGCCACAAATCTCTTCACAGTACAATGATCTTAAGTTTTTAATATCTAATGTTTTCATACCTTGTCCAAAGTATTACACTATTTGCAGCAGAGAGATCCTTTTACTTTCCCACATTGCTTGAAACCTGTGGCCTGCTTAATAATGTAGTATATCCTTCTTAGGCTAAGGCCCCACGTTGCAGAAAAGTAGCTATTTGTGTTGCAGAATTTTTGCAGTTTTTGAAGACAAAGCCAGGAGTGGATTGAGGAGAAGGTAGACGTATAAGAGCTTCCTATATATTTCCCATTCCTTTTGTAGTCATTGTAGGCTTTGGCTCAAAAAAACAAAGCTGTATTTCCACAACGTGGGGCCTTAACTTATATATTTATTACACTTACTTATATAACGCCATCATATTCCACAGCACTTTACAGATATTGTCAGTCACTGTCCCATATAGGGCTCACAATCTACGTTCCCTATCAGTATGTATTTCGTGTGTGGGAGGAAACCCACGCAAACACGGGGAAGAACATACAAACTCCTTGCAGATGTTGCCCTTGGCAGGATTTGAACCTAGGACTACCAGCGCTGCAAGGCTGCCGTGCTAACAACTGAGCCACCGTTTCAACTTAATTGGACTGACCTGGCAAACTAATTATCACAGGTCTTTGAGACTGATTTCAGTGATCCAAAGAGCCCTGAGACACAAAACCACATAGGATTTGACACAAAACACAATGCAATAAAGACTTAAAAGAAAGTAAATCCACTAACAACAACAACAAATAATGTCAAACGACAGGATCACTTATAAGTAAAATATGAATGTTTTATTGAAATATATAGAAACAAAATAACAAAAAATATATAATAATATATTAAATATGGGAAGGACCAAATAAACCAATAATACCATAGTATGGGAGGCTACAATGTTATAATATACAAATAGTATACTAAGCTAGGTCATACATATAAAGTGTGCAAAACCACATTCAATAAACTAGATGCAACAAATAAATGTTACACAGTAACATAAAAACACCAATAATAAGGTGAAGCACATAACATGTGACATGAATAAATATAGGAACAAACAGTGAGAGTGTATAAAGACCAAGCACAGAATACTGTAAAAGAAGATACTAATGAGCCTACCCAGCTATGGAGCGCCCAACGCGCGTTTTGCCACTTCCTGGCAGGGAGATGAACTGAAAACTAATTTTCTGCTTTTTTACTTTTTTGTTTACAACCTTTACTATGTGAGATAAATGACAATTTTATTGTAAAGGTCATTAGAAATGTGACAATAGCAATTATGGCAACGTCAGTCACATCAGCAATTCTTTACCAGCGACTGCTGAGACCACTCAATGGTAACGTTAGCCTCATGGCTTCTGGCACCATGGTCCTGGCATGTGACAGGTGGTGGACAACGGAGCAGTGGGGACAGGTGAGTACGCTCTTCTTTTTTTACTTTTACATCCCCTCCAGCCCTAGTTTGCTTCAAATCCTAGACAACCCCTTTAAGGATCTACAGCAGAGCCAGGAAGATGTGTGGTAAGAAGAACATTGCAATCCTCCAACATGCTTTTGTTCTGGTGGTAAGTAATATTTCATGTTTCCTAATGCTCTCCATATGAGGAACTACAGCTGAAGAGATTTAGACAGGTGAACACCAGGCAGGGAGGCCGTGATGCTCAGCTCTTGGACAATCCATGAATATATCAAAGATAAAGCTATAACATCAAGAGGAGATTTTAATCTGTTTAATCCCTTAAAAACATCCATTAGAAAGAAAAGGAAGAATCTCCAAGCAAACATACAGAAAGGCAGTATATTTATTTATGAGAATGTTAGACTGTAATGCAACAACAAAGATGGAACTTATAATCTTTTTTGTATATAACAGTGGACAATACAGACATTTGCAATGGAAAAATTCATTCCTAACTGCAGAAATGTTGATTCTAGAAAATTCAAGACATCTGCATCACATATACAGCAGCAACAATGGGAAGTAGGGGGAAGCAATGTTCTAGAAAAGATATGATATTAGTATAGGGGATAAAACTGGATACTGTGTATTGTCACATTTGTATTAGATTTATTTAGCACTTGGCTGTCTGTGGTGCACTGGCGAGGAAATCCCAGGTTTGCAAACAAAGGAAAAACTTGCATTGATGGTTGATGCAAACCACATTGGTGTACAGATAAGATGTGCCCATGTTACTTATTTCAACCTGGAAAAAACTTGCGAAATATATTGTGGGGAAGGTAGCTCGGTAGAAGCAGTGGTGCAGACCCAACCAGTCAGAGACAGACTGGACACAATATATGAAGGAAACAGGTTTATGTAGAAAAAAACTGGAAAATAAATAAACCTTCATGTCAGGCACGAAATGAGCAAAACAAAATACAGTCTTAACTTCATGCAAAACGCTAAGAAACAAAAACCTGCTCGTCTGAGCCACTAACTTAACAGTAATAGTAACTAATTCTACGCATGGCTTACTACCAACCAAACGAACAAACCAATAAGCATGACACAGTCTCACCGGACTCAGAGTAACAAGACAGACCCAGCCGCCTCCTCTCACTCCCTGAATCAGCCCTGAAGTGCAGGCTCTTTAGCCTTTACTGGCCTAGAATTGAACCTATGACCCACACCTGGGATGAAGCCTACTCCAGACCCGTGCTGGACCACAAATAGGTCAGAAACCTGGGGCTGATATAGCAGGACTCAAGCATTGTGCCTGTCATCTCAAAATATATAAATAGAAGTCTGACATTAGGTCCACACTAGAGATGGCTCTCTTGTTGTCCTGGTCCATCGGAGGACCAAAACAACGGAGTGGCGGTTGCATACGGAGTCTGTTGTTTTGAAACTGACTCATTGTGTACTGGGCGGCAACCACAGACAAAAACGCATGCTATTGGAGATTTGGTCATGCCCTGGGTCCACCAAACAGCTCACTTATATACAGAGTACGGTAGCAAAAAAGTATTCTCACTATGTCACTAACCACCCCTACAATAACATATAGGTTGTGTGAAGTCGATTTTTGTGATGCTATAGCCCCAGGAAGTGATAAATTGGCCTAAACCGTCTAGAAGCGGAAACATGGTGACTCAGTGTTAGCACTGCAGCCTTGCAGTGCTAGAGTCCTGGGTGTGAATCCTGCCAAGGACAAAACATCTGCAAGGAGTTTGTATGTTCTCCCCATGTTTGCATTGGTTTCCTCCTATACTCCAAAGACATACTGATAGGGAAAATGTACATTGTGAGCCCTATATGGGGCTCACAATGTACATAAATAAAAAAATAATCATTTTTGGCCCTGTAAAAATACATTTTTTCTCAAAAAAAATAACCTTGAAATGTATTTTTTTATATATTATTGAGTTTTACTCTACAACAAGATATTGTACAAAGTCAGACCTATGGCACTAGTGTGGTTCTTGTGTTTTCAATGGCACATGTGCTAATGTAATAGAAGGAGTCTCCAGGGTGTGTGAAGACTCTTTATTAATAAGGACATGATTTGTGACCAAGGTGTAACGTTTAAGGCTCAGATGTCGTCCACGGAAAAAATGATGTTTGCAGGACATGGGAAATCTTGGCATCAACATATGGAGTATGGACGTAAAAGTCACCCACAGCCTGGCACAAATCTAAACAGGCTACCAGCTGCATAAACTGACATTGTGCCACTCATTTATTACACAGACATATCTGGATGGTATACCATCATATCCCCTAAATCAGCCAGCAATATATCAAACTGCACAGCCTGTGGTTTACTGTTACCGTAAGTCACAAATATTCTGGGACTGTATACAGCTGGGCTACTAGACAGCTATGCCAGTAACTACAGCTATACCATAGGGTCAATGACTTAGTTTGTCCTTAATCTTTACTTCGTTTTGTATTGACAATGATGATATTTGAGATAATAGATATAGAAAAGCTAGCATACCTATACCTGTACATACACTTCATTCACAACCATATACAGCGCTGAGCGGGTGTGGGGAAAATGCTGCAAAATGAGAATGTTTTAGAAAATAGAAGTGTTAATAGTTTAGTTTGTCAATTAAAATGAAGTAAATGAGAAAAGAGAAATCTAAATCCCATCAATATTTGGTGTGACCTTTGCCCTTTGCCTTCCATCAGTTCTTCTCAGTACACTTGCAGACAGTTTTTGAAGGAGCTCGGCAGGGAGGTTGTTCCCGCCATCTTGGAAAACTAAGCCCAGATCTTCTGTGGATGTAGGCTTGCTCCAATCCTTCTGTCTCTTCAGGTAATCTGAGACAGACTGGATGGTGATTATGAGATCAGGGCTATATCTGTGTCACTTCCAGGACTTCTTCTCCAAAAGACGATCACACCAAATACCACCAAAGGAATCAGGTGGCAGCTTATTCCCTTCTCCAGATTTCAAAGACACGAATGCCCTTGGGAAGTCCACTGAGAGTATGTAGTAATTTTTTTTGTTCTATATGGGGTGCAAACATTGTCATGGATTCAATGACATCTTCATGGTTGAACTAGCCCGTCCTACAGTCAATGTACTTCTAGAGGCGATTATTATGACCTTATTAAAAGACTATTCCACTGCATCGGTGGTCAATGGGAGTCTGAGAGTTATTGACTATTTTTGTCAGTTCCATAGACTTTGAATGGACAATCAGAATACAGGCTTGGCCATGGTTTTATGGATGGGAGGAAGAGGGAAAGCAGGGTCCTCCAATTCTTTGGTGACCACGTAAGCAATTGGACCAGCACCATCTATGCTATGTGGTCAATAATAATGACATAGCTTGAGATCCAATGCACATGACCATAGTTGTATTTTGTATGTTATTCATATTTATTGATATTATATAGACCCATTCATCTATATGACCCCATACACATATATACACAGTCCAGTCACATTAATGTGACCACCTGTCAAAATCTAGAATAACCCCCTTTGGCAGAGCGGACCGCTGTGAGACGTGCAGGAAGAGAGGGGATGATGTGATGATGTCACTGGGATGTTGAGCCATGCTGACTCTAGTGCCGTGGCCAGCTGCGCTAGGTTACGCGGTTGAGCATCCATGGCGCGAACAACTCGATTGAGGTGGTCGCACAGATTCTCGATTGGGTTCAAGTCCGGGGAATTTGCTGGTCAAGGGAGTACGGTAAACCCATCCTGGTGCTCCTCAAACCACACACGTACATTACGAGCTTTATGACATATCGCATTGGCCTGCTGGTAGATGCCATCATCCTGAGGAAAAACTATTCGCATGTAGGGGTGAACATGGTCCGCAAGGATAGATACATACGTGTGTGGATCCATCGTGCCTTCCACAATGATGAGTGCACCCAGATGGCTGATGACACGTGTCTTCTGCGATTGGTTATTTAACGTTGACGTCAAAAGTAGGCGGTGATCACATTAATATGGACTGGACTGTGTATTTTTAGGGACCAGTAACTGGGCTGTAGAAACCATCCACAAAATATGGAGCAGGTTCTATTCCTGCCATATTTGCTCACTGACTCATACAAGTCTATGGAGTGTTCCAAGTATTTTTCCAGATCCCTCAGAACCAATGACATACAAATGCAATTGAGAATTTTTTGTTTGTTTGTTTTTTTTGTGCAGAGAATGGATCTACGCTTTTGCGGACAGTAGAAAGAACATGGTCATGTGCATGGGGCCTACGGTGTAGAGCTCTGTACAGTATTAGCTTGATGGTGAGATATAATTTTCTCTGGTGGGTCCAATATATCTCTGTTTGACATGTTTCCTTAAGGTTGCTCAAGTTTTTACGATTTAATGTCACTGTTTAGACTGGGAAATAAAACATTTTGCAGGAAGTAAATATAATGCAAGGAAATGTTTGAAGAACAATAAAAAAAAAAGTAAAACAAGAATTGTAGGAAAGATAGACAAAAAGATTGTTTGCAAATGCTACAGAGTAGCTGATGGGTAAAATCAGTTTTTTGCTGTAGGATAAACTTTACACAGCTTTATATAATAACTAAATCTAAAAAGTGGAGTTAGATCTCAAGACAGCAAAAGTGAATAGGTTATATAATCCAGATGACATGTATGTGTCTTGGAGGATGAAATGGAATTGGGGCAAATAAAATACATTTCTTCGGTGTGTTAAACCCAGTGCTTAAACTGGAAAACTTTTTTAGGGGGAACTCTGGAATAATGGCCGATTTACCACCCCCCCCTTCAATTCCCACCAGCCCCCGCCTGCCCCCATCCAACGTCCCATGAACTCCCCCCCTCCCCGCCATTTCAGACCCCAGAGTATAATGATCAGAGACCCAGGGTCCGGGGAGGATACAATAAACACTGTTTCTTACCTCTGCTGGGCTCTGGCGCACTCCCCGCAGATCATGTTGGCCATTTTCAATTACCACCAGACGTCACGTGAGCAGAGGCTTGCATAACGATGCATAAGGTCACAAGCCCTGGCCCATGTGATGTCTGGGACATCACCAAGTAGGCCTGAAGCCTGCTGGAGTCAGGAGAGGTAAGTAACTTTGTTTTTTATGTTCCACGTGTGACACATTTTATTACCGGAACACTGACAGTCATTTTTCCATTATGCCGAGACTGAGTTCTGGTGTGTCGGCCTATTATAACCACTGGTTGAACCAATGTATATCTAATCTAAATGGGCTGATTACTACTATTCCTTCATAGAGGTCTATGTCACAATGTTTGTAGCCCATATGTAACCTGACTCGATCACAGAAAACTTGGTTTCGTCCAGGCCTCCACTAGTTATGCTTGTCACATCACCCAGTGGCGAAATTGAACTACCGCCATAGCAGCCATAGCAATGGTAATGGTGATCAGTGAGCCCCCTGCTGCTCCCAGATCCTGCCACAGGCTGGCCATTGGCAAGATTGGGGATTGCTAAGCGGGACCATGGCACTTAGAGGAGTTCGTTCAAATACATCCAAAATGGAGCTATAAACTGGGGTCTTTTGCTTCACATATCAGCTAATAACGCAATGAGTTGGATCCTATAATATATTAAACATCAAGTATCCTCTGTGTCACGTCCCCATTTAATTTAGACCTATTCCCAACCATCCTATATTCATTGGGATAATCCCAGATTTCAGGGTGCTGTCCCTCTGTCCCGGACAACAGATGGCATATTAAAAATTCAAGTTTATTGGCATCCTCAGGGAACAGATTGAGTTGAATACAATGGACATGGAGGAACAGCTCCCTGCTCTACCATTTAACCCATGTTGCTGCTTCCTGTACCTTGGATGCTCTAGTGACATACTTACACTTGTCAAAAAGCCACTGACAGCAGAGACCAGGAACGGAATGAGTTTTTTTTAAATAATGTGAATGGCATAAGGGGGTATTATACCTTGTGAGAGCCACAAGAGGGCATTATGCTGTGTGGGGGCACTAAGGGGACATTATGCTGTGTCGGGAGCACTAAGAGATGGATTATAATTTGTGGGGTACTAAGGGGACATTTGACTGTGTGGGCGCATTTAGAAGGCATCATCACTGTCTGCTACTGTATGGAGGCACAAAGGGAGTGGGTTCATTTATAGGGGGCATGGCAAGTCTGGCAAGGGTTAGAAGAGTGGTTTATTATATATAAGATTTTGCCCCTCTTAATGTCCTCTGAAAGTTGAGGAAATGTGTCATTGTTGATTTTCTTTTCATTGCTTTGTATTTTACTTGTTACTTCTCCAATTACATAACATCGGGAATTCGTTGGTTCCTTGTAAGACTTTTCACTTGGTAGTTGTCTGGTCAAGACTAAAATCTACCAAACAAGTATGCTAAGTGAATTGTCCTTACATTTGAGAGAAGTATTTAAACATATTTGTCAATTAACATTTCCATTGTAATCCTACCTGTGCTGATAATGATATGACTATTGAAAAGTGATCTCTACAGAACAGGAAGTGTCAACTTTGGGAGTTTTTAAAACATAGATAAAAGGCAGGGAAACATTAGAAACAGATGAATATCAAAAACTTTTATAAACATGGTGAAAGTAAAAAAAAAGTAGGTCACTTTCTGATGCCACATTCCCTTTAAATTGTACTTTAAGTCTTGTACGTGTGCATCAAACAAGACGTGTTGGACAGAAGGTTGGTGACAATCCAGAAAGGAAACTTATAAATTTCACTTAAGTGTGCAATAAATACCAAGAAGCTGATTTGTAACTGTGATCTTGTTTACACGTGTAGCATATTATGTTCTGTAGCTTGTAATTTTCTGGTCCCACTTTCATCTGGTTAACTACCATGGACAATATTTATTAAGGCCTTCGATCGTGTTTCATATAAAGAGATTGGATTTACTGGAAGTTCTAACTTGGATAGGTTACGTTACTGGAACATTCTGTAAATCAGCGCATTTTATGGCCTAATTAGATGGTACAAGGGTAAGAGACCGGACAAAAATAGCAACAGACTACAATAAGAAAAAAACGAGGAAAAAGAAATATAGGATGGCACTGCTAGAAATGTAAATGAAAGTCCCAATAAATTGAAGGTAAGTATGAGGATTATAACCTTAAATGTGAAGAGCTGTGGGGGTGCTCAACGACCAAAAAAAGGCAGTATGAACAAATAGAGCATATGTAGAAAAAATTAGGAAGGGCACTCACCCACATCCAAGCTCGTCTTCATAAAATACTTCTTTTATTAAGGTAACAGATTTCTTTAAAATCAAGTAGTGCAGGGAGGGAATAGAGCATATCAGGCAAGTAGGCAGTAGGCAAGGCCTACTTGCCTGATATGCTCTATTCCCTCCCTGCACTACTTGATTTTAAAGAAATCTGTTACCTTAATAAAAGAAGTATTTTATGAAGACGAGCTTGGATGTGGGTGAGTGCCCTTCCTAATTTTTTCTACATATACAATAAGAAAAACATTTACCACTTCTCAATATCACCTTGGTAGGTTGGGAAAAAGACCCATGATATACATAAACGTGGATAAAATTGTTGTTCCTCCTCATTTATTGAAAGAGAAACCCACAATGGTCACAGAAATAACCTAAATCTGACAAAAATAATAATCAATAAAAATTCTATTAAAATTAACAAATGAAAGTCAGACTTTGCTTTTCGCTTCAACAGAATTTTTGAAAAATAAACCTCATGATACAGGCCTGGACAGAAATGATGGTTCCCATAGATTAATATTTGGTTGCACAACATTTTGAGGTAATCACTGCGATCAGACGATTCCTGTAACTGTCAATGACACTTCTGCACCTCTCAGCAGGTATTTTGGACTCTTCCTCATGTACAAACTGCTCGGGTGTGAAGAGTGCCTTTTCCAGACGGCATGTTTCAGCTCCTTCCAAAGATGCTCAATAGGATTTAGGTCAGGGCTCATAGAAGGCCACTTCAGTATAGTCCCATGTCTTCCTCTTAGCCATTCTTGGGTGTTTTTAGCCATTATCCTGTTTCAAGACCCATGACCTGTGACTGAGACCAAGCTTTCTGACACTGGGCAGCACATTTCTCTCTAGAATCCCTTGATAGTTTTCAGATTCCATTGTACCCTGCACAGATTCAAGACACCCTGTGCCAGATGCAGAAAAGCAGCCCCACAACATAACAGAGCCTCCTCCATGTTTCATAGTAGGGACAGTGTTCTTTTCAAGATGTGCTTCATTTTTCTGTCTGTGAACATAGAGCTGATGTGCCTTGCCAGAAAGTTTAATTTCTGTCTCATCTGTCCATAGGACATTCTCCCAGAAGCTTTGTGGCTTGTCAACAATTTTTATTAATTATTGCTTTTGCCAGATTGTGTGTGTGTATATATATATATATATATATATATATATATATATATATATATATATATACAGCACAGCATAAAATGTGAAAAGATGCTGCAAAGTATGATTTCAGTTGCTTTTAGTTTATTTTTCTACATTAACAAAATTAAGTTAATTAAGAAAATATAAATCTAAATGACATCAATATTTGGGGTGACCTTTGCCCTTTCCCTTCCATCAATTGTTCTCGGTACTTGCAGACAAATTCTGAAAGAACTCGGCAGGGAGGTTGTTCCCGCCATCTTGGAGAACTGAGCCCAGGTCTTCTGTGGATGTCGCTTGCTCCAATCCTTCTTTCTCTTCATGTAATCCCAGACAGACTGGATGATGTGGAGATCAGGGCTCTGTGAGGCCCGAATCATCTTTATCTTTTCTGCTCATTTGCTTAATTTTGTTAATTGACAAAAATAAACATTTAACTATATTGAAGGCTTTGTTACTTTACATTCTCACTATACTGTATGTATTAATGCTCACAGGTCAGAATCCTGGCCACTATTTTGGACACTGAAATGTTAAAAGGAAAGCATTGTTGGCCTATAGCGTTCAGGTCATGGCTTATGGCATGGAGTTGTATTTTCACTTGGTACTTGTGTAGGTTTCCTCCAGTTTTATCCACATTAGTTGCTCACAGTTCCAGGGTGGTAAAGAGGAATGGCTGACCACAAAGGAGTGGGAAAGTGGTAGGTTTTGCACAAATTTACCCCAAAGCACAAGGTTTGTAGGCATTTCAGAGACAGGGTGTGACTTAAATTTTCCAGATTACATTGGCAACTATGCACTCTACTAATGTTAGAGCAATGAAATGGTTTACGTATGGATTTCCTTCAGCGTTGTCACTCATCGTGCCATACCATTCCCGTTTTGTTTGTTTTTTTGCTTTGCCTTTCTACTGGTTCCTTGGATTTTTGATAACAATGGGACATTCTCATTATTGGAACAGTGGCATAACAAATCTGTCTCATGTGATTTAACCCTTAGTATCCATACCATTGAGCAGACAACCATAGAGCCATGGCTAGGTTACCATTTAACCCTTTAGTTGTCAGTTGTCATTGTTCTAAGATGAATGTTTTGCCTCTTCTACCCAAGTTATTATTAGACCTTTTCTTTTAGTATTAAAGTACATTTGAATTGCATCTACATACAATGTAAGGATATTTGACAGATGAGATTTCCATTCCTGCTCATATATCTGTAGGCTACAGTTCACTGGAATTTTCTGTCCCTATACAGATGCCTGTTATATTGGATGGCCTCTTAGGGCAATCGTAAAGACTTTTCAGGGGAAAAATGTTCAGAAAATGACAACAAACTGGAAAATGATGAATTGCAGAAATATGATGAATTAGAAAGAATTCAGAGACTATATTGGGATTAAAAGTCTAATCTTGTATTAAAGTCCAGTTCTCTTTATACATCAGCTAAACTGTTGGAGAAGGTTGGAGAATTATTCAGACCACTTTCACACAGTGTAGATTTGGTTAGTATTGCGCGCTAGTATTTGTAGGCAAAAATTGTGCTGACTTACCACTAATCCCCCACACATGCGCCTGTAGACTCTTACAAACCACAAGTCACTTTAGGCCTGTGGCCTACATGGACCTGGGACCACTGTCTATTAGGACATGAGAGTCCTGGTGCAGAAGGTGCAATGCAGTAACATCATTGTGGCACTTGTATCAGGACGAATATATTTTGTTTGTGTCTCCAGAATCTTGTAGGCCATAGGCGCAGGGCAGCTTACGGCCTACAAGTCAGAGAGTGGTAAGGTAGAAAGACTATGGCTTCCTGCTCTACCCACGGCTAGGTCAGGGCACCCCCTTTCCTTGGCTCTATAATCCGCTGGTATTTTTAACAATTGGGTTCACTGAATTGGGGAGAACTGACTGAATTTCCCACCCGCCCAATCCCTGTCCTAGCACACTGAATCACATCAAGCCTCATTCTTTAAAAAGCATGAGCAAATAAATATTGCCATATCATAAATTAATATTATAATCAATAACAAGTAACTACAGTATTATAATAGACAGTCGATTGATTACTGACAATTTAACCAATAGCAACATTCAATAAACTGTGAACAGACAAGCAACTTGGATTAGACTGTGGACTGACAAGTGGCAGCATTACTATGGACTGTGGACCGACCAGTGGCAGCATTACTATAGACTGTGGACCGACCAGTGGCAGCATTACTATAGACTGTGGACCGACCAGTGGCAGCATTACTTTACTACTGTGGACCGACCAGTGGCAGCATTACTATAGATTGTGGACTGACCAGTGGCAGCATTGCTATAGACTGTGGACCGACCAGTGGCAGCATTACTATGGACTGTGGACCGACCAGTGGCAGCATTACTTTACTACTGTGGACCGACCAGTGGCAGCATTACTATAGATTGTGGACTGACCAGTGGCAGTGAGTCGCCCCGGCTCGGCCTATGTAGATTCACGGTGCGAGCAGGCCCGACACCGGGGGCGGCAGCGCCTTGAAAAAGGGGAGTTTTAAGCAAAAATGGATTAAAGAAAAATAAAGAAAAATAAAAGTTTGTCGTGACGCCAGTTGGGGTTTCGGCTTGAGGTGAAGCCGGGCACTGTAGGCAGGGCCTCTGGGAATAGGTGGTGATGCAGTGCCAGATGTTATACCCTCCCCAACCAGGGCAGGTCCCAGGGCCAGATGATATAGGTGAGGACTGGGTAATTTACAGGAGGAGTAACAGAGGATCGATGAAAGAATACAGTCCAGACAGGGGTTAACCAAACACTTACAGTTTACTTCTGTAGTCAGCAGGAGATAACAGATGTTACAGGAGGAGTCACCCTGCTTCAGTATAGTGAGATGCCAGTCCTCCCTATTACCACTAGTATGATTCAGCCTTCCATTGCTGCTCAAACTCTCTAATAGATTTCCTCTGGTCCTGGGTTCCAGGAGCTCAAAGGTTAATTACAACTGGGTAGATCCCCCTTCTGGACAGCAGGTAACGCGAGTTCTTTAGGATGCTGGATACACTCACCCCAACTCTGTATGTTACTGAGCCTCCAGGAATCTTGCATTCACTAGGCCTCGGTCCAGTGAGTCTCTCAATGTTCTTCGTGTTTCTCACACTAGTTAGGAATTGATGGTCCTATAACTGCAGCCCCGTGCCTGTGAGGTCTCATCTCACCTCTGCAGGTCTCCGGCCTCCTGTGCTATCACATCATGAGGCTGCAGCATACCCTGCACCTCAACACACCTGCTCCTCTCTCCTACACACTCCTGCACCCTCTGAACTGGAACTGAAAAAGAGAGAGACCCTCTTTCAGTCTGTAGCTCCACCCCTTTTCCTAAAGGGACAGTGTCTGTGGAACTTTGTGTGTGCTAACAGGTTGACTGGATCTCACTATACCTTCACAGTACACAGTATAGATCACATAAGATGACATTTGTAGTGACACACTCTGTGGGGCGCTACAGCAGCATTGCTATAGACTGTGGACCGACCAGTGGCAGCATTACTATGGACTGTGGACCGACCAGTGGCAGCATTACTTTACTACTGTGGACCGACCAGTGGCAGCATTACTATAGATTGTGGACTGACCAGTGGCAGTATTACTATAGACTGTGGACCGACCAGTGGCAGCATTACTATAGACTATGGACTGACCAGTGGCAACATTACTATAGACTGTGGACTGACCAGTGGCAGCATTGCTAATAGACTCAGGACTGACCTTTGGCAGCATTATTATAGATTGTGGACCGACCAGTGGCAGCATTACTATACTACTGTGGACCGACCGGTGGCAGCACTACTATAGACTGTGGACTGACCAGTGGCAGCATTACTATAGACTGTGGACTGACCAATGACAGTGGCAGTGTCATGCTAGACTTATGTTCTGTACATAACATGCGTTTACAGCTATGTACATGTTATATAAAGGACGCCAGTGTATACATTTGGGAGACTTTAAGCATCCTCTATACAGTCTTTAATAGTTTTATGTATTTGGAAGTAATCTGTAGTAGCAGAGCAGATTTTTGAGCATGGCAGACATCTTGGCTCTGAATTATAGGCTGTCTGACAAAAACTCACGTGCCTGTAGGCAATGCAATTGTTTGTGGATAATATTTTAACTTGTTACTCATCACAGTATGCAAAGAAGGATGTTAGGTACCCTACACCTCGGAGTGCCCCAGGGCTTCTTTAGCCTCCCTGCCATGGTCAGCTGCAACCTCCCATTACCAAAATCCTTTATTATCTCATAGGACCGATGTTGATTCTAGGGTGCCAATGAGTTGTTATGGCAGTCAGAGACCTAACAATAGCCTCCATGTCTGCCATGTCGATAAAATACAATTATGAAACAACATACTGTATTGAAAACAGCCTTTCCTTCACAGGAACAAACCCTAATACAGCTCCATCAACAAAAACATTAAAAAAAAAATAAAATATGACCATCCAAATATGGCATCACAAAAATGTATTTAAAAAAAAATTAATTAGCAAAACATACAGAAAAATATATCAATTTGATATCTTCATACAGTAATATTTTCTATAGCATGGTTCCGAGCTAGTAAGAGTCAATTAAGTTATTTTTACCCTAAAAAAAACAATAAATGGCGCAGAGACCGCCAAAAATTCCAGCCAATAAAGTCCTACAAGACCGGATTTTTCATCTGGTAATGTCCGTTACAAAATAATGGACATCCAGCAGTTTCCATTATAGTGAATAGATTTTGGGTCGAACAAGTTCAGATAGAATCAGATGTGCTATTATTATACACTAGGATCTCTTTCTTCGGATCCCAGAGTATTATAAGCGGAGGCCCAGAAGAGGCATAAAAAATAACAAAAATTTAGACTCAACTACCCAGTGGCCATTATTATTATTATTGTTGTTGTTGTTGTTGTTTATTTATATAGCACCATTAATTCCATGGTGCTTTACATTTGGGGGTTACATACAGTACACATAATATACAAACAGACATAATACTAACAATGACCGACTGGCACAGTGGGGTAGAGGGCCCTGCCTGTGAGGGCTTACAATCTATGAGGGAAGAGGGATAGGGACAGAAGGTGAAGGCAGAGACTGTACAGATGGTAGTGTGTTGACAGTAGTGTTATTGGAGGTTGTAGGCCTTCCTGAATAGGTGAGTCTTCAGGGCCTTCTTGAAGCCTGTGATTGTGGGGTCAGTCTTATGTGTCGTGGTAAGGAGTTCCAGAGTATGGGGGATGCACGAGAGAAATCTTGGAGACGGTTGTGTGAGGAGAGAATGAGAGCAGAGAGGAGCAGGAGGTCATTGGAGGATCTGAGGTTACGTGTGGGCAGGTAGCGGGAGATGAGGTCAGAGATATATGGAGGGGACAGGTTGTGGATGGCTTTGTATGTTAGCGTTCCACATTTTATACTCAACTACCCAGTGGCCATTTTAGTTCATCCGAAACATAATCCCAATTGTTTTGTTTCATAAGAAAAAAACTATTTAGGTAAAAACCCAGCACCTATCTCTAGTCCATCATTTATTGGACCTTTTTTTTTTTTTTAATGTAGATTGTCAGCCCCATATAGAGATCACAACGTACATTTTTTTTGTCCTATCAGAATGTCTTTGTAGAATGAGAGGAAATCCACACAAACACGGGGAGAACATACAAACTCCTTGCAGATGTTGTTCCTGGCGGGATTTGAACTCAGGACTCCATTGCTGCAGCGCTAACCACTGAGCCACCATGTCGCCCCATTTATTGGACCATTTGTCAGGTCCTGCCACGGATCAGACGAATAGATAGAATGGCACAGATGTGAACATAACTTTAGTCTGCATTTGGTTTCAGTGTTTAACTATTTAAAGCTCTATCCAGATCACTTTTTTTTTTTTTTACATAAGTTTACATACTTATATTTAACGGATTCAAAAAATGGATGCAAAAACAGACACAAATGTCCATCAGTTTCCATACACATCTACGTAAAGAAAACCCCCGGATCCGTTGCTGTTCGTTTTTTTTTTATAAAGGACACAAAAACATAGTATACCATAGACATCAACGGATCCATTTTTTTTTACATTAATGTCTGTGGAAACGGATGGCCATCTGTTTGTATCCGTTTTTGCATCCAGTTTTAGCATCCATTAAACGGATGTAAGAAACGTGATCTGAATAGAGCCTAAATTCCACCTTGTGCTCATATTTGGACGAAATAACCCCTTGATGAAATACTGCTATAAGTATATAACATAATCTGCTTTGTAAGAATACATGAGAATCTGTCAAAAACATTACACACATCACTGGACTTACTATGAGTCAAACTTTTCCAATGCGCTTGGTTCCATTACTTGCAAACAGCAGGCTATGGAAGATGAGCAAACCTTGCGCTGAGACTAATGTATCATCCATGACTTGATGTAATAATCATTTCCTATCAGATCTTCACGTCCGGTGGTTCTTTAGATTAACATAATAGGATAACAAAAATAGAAGCTATCAGCTTCTACCCCAATGACCTGAAACTATTGCGCAGCACGCAGAAGGAACCCATCCAAGGGACCAATTTATAACAGCTTTGGATCCAGCCAAGATGAGAATAGCAAAACCCATGGAGGGTTATTTAAATTCTTATAAAAGTTTCAGCGGAAACAAGCTGCAGATTTAATTGGACCGAATACCAGCGTCGCTCCAAATCCACAATCTGCAGCAAAACTAGCAATTAACATGTTCACTGCTGGCCTTCATTTTATTGCTACTAGCAGTAGCGATCTTTTGACATGGCCCCCCTCCCCCGACCGACACCGATGCCGAAGACCTCGACTGACCCCCTCCTACGCATTCCTGCGCATTTTATTATGCCCCATAGTGGACCCTGCACACAGTATTATACCCCATAGTGGTCCCTGCACACAGTATTATGTCCCATAGTGGCCCCTACACACAGTATTATACCCCATAGTGGCCCCTGCACACAGTATTATGCCCCATAGTGGCCCCTGCACACAGTATTATGTCCCTTAGTGGCCCCTGCACACAGTGTTATGTCCCTCAGTGGCCCCGCCGCACAGTATTATCCCCATAGTGGCCCCTCCACACAGTATTATCATTTCAGACCACAAAGTATAATAATCGGAGACCCAGGGGGGAGAAAAACATTTAAAAAAACTCTGTTACTCACCTATCTCCCAGCTCCTATGCTGTCGGCCTCCGCTGTAGTCTATCTTCAATGACGTCAGACGTCCCACAACCTGGGACGCAGGCCGGGGTCTCAAAAGACCCCAAAGTATAATAATTGTTTATGGGTGTCCACAGTGGGGCATAATACTGTGTGCAGGGGCCACTATGGGGGATAATACTGTGTGCAGGGGCCACTATGGGACATAATACTGTGTGCAGGGGCCACTATGGGGGATAATACTGTGTGCAGGGGCCACTATGGGGGATAATACTGTGTGTAGGGGCCACTAAGGGTCATAATACTGTGTGTAGGGGCCACTAAGGGACATAATACTGTGTGCAGGGGCCACTATCGGACATAATACTGTGTGCAGGGGCCACTAAGGGACATAATACTGTGTGCAGGGGCCACTATGGGGGATATTACTGTGTGCAGGGGCCACTATGGGCTATAATACTGTGTGCAGGGGCCACTATGGGGCATAATAGAGCACGCAGGAATGCGTAGGAGGGGGTCGGTCGAGGTCCTTGGCGTCAGTCGGGGGGGAAGGGGGGGGGCATGTCAAAAGTTTACCACGGGGCCCCGCCATTCCTAGTTACGCCACTGCACACAGTTAAGAAAAGTTAAGAAAAGTTGCTCCAGACTTGTTACTTGATGGCAAATACAAGTATTTACTAAACCAGACATGTCCTAAGAGGAGACAGATCCTCATTAAAGTGTGGGCTGTGAAAGTTTGGTTACGATTTCTCTTGTTCCTCTTTTTGGCATGGCCATACTGTGTTACTTAATGGCACTTTACATGGAGAGTATTTTTATTGATTCTCGAATGTCCTTCTACAATAGGACTTTATACTTCTCTTGGATCATTTTCTTTTATTACTTCTGTAATTTCTTGGAAATCCTATGATGTCATTGACAATTTACCAACTCACTTGGAGGGTCCTGATATGCTCCTGGACGCTTCAGGGGTAACCAATGTACGTAACAGGAGTTTTTCTGACCGCTTTTAAGGGATTAATAACTAAGAGTTTTGATAATCAAAGAATCATTGCCAATTCATTGGATCTGATTAAATAAGTTTTCAGAAATTAATAGTATGTAAGGAACTGTGTAATATATCTTATTAAGGAAATCTGTTTCCTTCTCTACTTACCAGTCTGTTTATTTGTTTGCTGTACTGAGCTTTCACATAGATGTCTATGGAGAGGGGAGGGGAGGCTGTTAATTGGTTTAGTGCCCATTCTGTGCATTGGGAGAATACTACTTGTATCTTGAAGCTATAGATGTGTCAGAAGAGCTTTCCCTCACTCACATATAATGTAGCAGAGTTTAGCAGCTGCAGTTATTTGTGTATCTTCTTCCCCTCTCCTCTCCATAGACTTCTATGTAAAAAGTAACTCAGCCTAATAAGTAGAATAGGAAACATGTATTTATAAATTTGGTATATTCAAGTGTTAAAAAAGTTGTTTGTATAATTGTAGGGGTACTTTAAAGCTGGAGACACATGGTGGCTAGTTCATGGTGGATTACACTCTGCTGCACTGTATAGTACACAGTAGTACACAGGGCCGCACCTCTAATGAGGTGGCCGACTGAGGCGGCACTTTTGGAGAGGGCGGAGGCCACTGGACTTTTTTTTTTTTGCCCAAACCTGAAAACAAACCGAGCGGCCCTGTCCTGGGCTGCATCTGCGTGCAGGCGGCATCATCAGTAGCAGTATAGTGGATGAAATTTAAACAAATCCTATCCATCTATGCACAAATAAAATTTGCACTGCAAAGTGACTTGTACTGTGGGTTTAGAACCTGTAGCATGTCAACTATTGCTGCGGGCTCAGCCTTGTTTTTTAACCCTTGCATTGCAGATTTATAGCCAGGTCAGCCCTAAGAAATACCATAGCAAATACCAGCCTGTAGGGCAGGGGTAGGGAACCTTCGGCTCTCCAGCTGCTGTGAAACTACAACTCCCAACATGCTCCATTCAGGTCAATGGGAGTTCCAAGAACAGCAGAGCAAGTAAGCATGCTGGGAATTGTAGTTTTGCAACAGCTGGAGAGCCATACGTTCCCTACCCCTGCTGTAGGGGATGTCCGTTCAGCCATTACAGACCAGACCAATCCCATGTGTTCCTAGCCTAAAGCTAGTTTCATTCAGGAGTCAGGAATTTAATCTGGTTGCTTCAAAAACAAATTTTCACATAAAAAATAGAGAATTTGGCTGGGTGGTTATATTCCTCTTTTGTCTACATTAATAGAAAAACCTACAACAAGCAGACTTTAATTAGGGTATTTTTATATATTTAATTTCATAATAAAACTTAATATATTCCATGCAGTGAACAAATGGAAAATGTTAATTTCACCGCATCTGTAGTGATTTCTGCAATAGGATGACATTTTTGTATTTCCCTTAATTCCAGTACAGGTAAAGGATACCTATTATTAGGATGCGTTCACACGGAGTAACATGCTGTGTGATGTGGCATGTATACGGCGTGTGAGACTTTGCGCGCCGTATACGCTTCCATTGATTTCAATGGGAGTTAGTCTCCTATACGCCGTGTTATTTTGGGGCTGTGATTTTGCGGCCGCAAAATAACGTGGCGTATACGAGACTAACTCCCATTGAAATCAATGGAAGCGTATACGGCGTGCAAAGTCTCACACACCCTATACGTGCCACATCACGCGGCACGTTACATCGTGTGAACTTACCCTTATTATGCTCAAATCTACAAGGACCCTTTTACATTTTACACATTTTACTTATTGCATTCATTGTAATTTTATGCTCCCACCCTTTCTTCCTCCCTCACAGAGCCCCAGTCTTCTTGCCTTCCATCTAAGAATTGGTCCCATTCTGGGGGCATGTCCAGAATGTGAAAGATCTGGCATTAATGTAGGTGCTAGTACTTCCTGGCGCTGACTCCCCTGCATGCATAGGCTAATGGGAAGCACAGTATTCTGGCACTATCTGCAGCCACAACTATCCTGTGTGTCCTACACATGCAGTTTAATAACATTACTATTACCACATACAACCCACACCTGGAGATGCTGAGAGGAATCACACGCAATCTACATCCATTATTGCAAAAAGATGACCGCCACCAAACCTAAGGAATATGGTTATTAGCAGCTCACTGTAACCTCCAACTAACACAGGAACATTTACAAGTGCAAGACCTGCCCGCACATACTATCTACATTTATTGTGCATCAAACACTGTATTCCTGTATTACTATGCTTGCCTTCAGATATTGTGTTATACCAGCCTGATGAAGGAACCTTATAGCAGTTCCGAAAGCTTGCAATATGTCATCATATTTTGTTAGCCATTAAAACGTTATCAAACTACTGAGGACTCTCAATCTTTACATTTTACTATCTATAGAATCATATGTCGCTGGACTGTGAGACAATGCCGCAAAGTTGTATGCATCTCACAGTGCTCAAACTTACGACACTAAAGACAGTAGTAATGGCAATGGCAGTACAATGAGCCCCGCACGGGACACACAGGATAGTTGATGCTACAGACAGAACCAGCATACCATAGCTGACTTTAAATGGGGAGGACAGAAAAAGGTTAATATTAGAGGCAATGCTGCACATTCTGAAGAGAAAGGGCTACATATAAAAGGAGAGCCACATTTGTGTCCACGAGACCTTTAATAAGTCTCAGCAAAGCTGCAGCTTAAGATGATTTTTACAAGGCAAGAGAGAAACACCCAGCGGCTGACATTCTGAAGCAATTTATTTTTTTTTAGCAAACATTAAAACAATAACGACCATTTAAAACAATGGAAAATAGCAGGCAAAGCTGCTGTTATGGAGCCCAGCACATCTATACACATAGTTTAAGAGTAGTTAGCAATAATTTGTTGTACAGGGTTACTGTAATATATTACTGATACGTGTCTTTACAGTTTTTTTGGCCGCTGGGCTATAGATGGAGGACATTATGGGCAGAGTAGATAAGCCCCAGACTGGCTGACCACACTCACCTGGTAACACTGAAAACATGGGCAGAGTGACCACATTGGTGGAGCTAGCAAAAGCCATATACTTTGCAGGAATAGATAGGAGATGTGACAGCAGTATTCCTGTCAATCATAAGTTCGGTATAGTTCTGTTCAGATGAGTCCATTTGGGCACAAATGCATGAGCAGAGCTGCCAGGAGGAGCAGACTAGTACACTTGGGCATGACTTGTTCAGCAATAGGTTACAGACTAGCATAAGAGCCATGGGGAGTGTAGTGGGTTGGAGGTGGTAGAATAGCACCAGAGCTATCAAGAGATAATGCAGCAGCTTGGAGGTGACAGAAAGATGCCCATGAGAATACGAGATGGCTACAGCAGAAGTAGTGCCAGGGCGGAGACCAGCCTAGAAACCTGATGAGAACCACAGACAACAAGATCAAGGCCAGACCAGTTGTTAGGAGGCAGCAGTACAGAGTCAGGCTAGTGTAACACAACCAGTTACCTCCAGCTATAGCCTGCATACAGAGTTAAGTTCAAGTTTAATGACTCTCGCCATTTATAAGATGGCGCCTCTCTGCAACAGAGAAGAGAAAGACTGTGTTTGACCACTGTGAACAGAACCATTACTCTAATGTAGCAGGTAGTGATCTAAGGTTCCTCTGTGGAGACTTATATGGAGGGACACTATATTGTGTGGGGGATTATAAAAGAGGCACTTACTGGAAGGGGATCTGTATCAGGGGCCCTTATTGTATGGGGGTCTATAATGGGGTCCTTACTGTATGGAGGTCTGTAATGGGGTCCTTACTGTATGGGGGTCAATAACATGGGTTCTTTACTGTATGGGGGCCTGTAATGAGAACATGTAATGGGCACAATATACTTTATGAGGGTCAACAAATTAGCAATATACTGTGTATGGGATCAGTAAAGGGGGTGTCATACCGTGTGGGTGGATGCAGTCAAGACCTTGCTATGGGGCCCTGTCTTTCTATGGTTACTTGTTATATGCCTGATTCACTCCATGATCATTTTAGAGAGGTTGAGGCCAACATGACTGTCCATGAATCGGGTCTTGTATTGTACCTCAACTCCACTGAAGTAAATGGGGCTGAACTGCAATATGAGTCCTAACCTGTGGACAGCTGGTATGTTGGTTTTGGGTGAAATTAGCCATGCTTTCCTAATCCTGTATCCTCTGCACAGCATAAGAAGAAGCGTGTATTAATCTCCCAGCACTATTGGTAATATTTTTAGCCAAACTCCCACTGAGCACAATAGCACATTGGTGCACGCCCTTGTTTTCCTTTTTTTCGGAGCAAGCACGGAGCCATGCTTTGCACAATCTTCACTTCAGATACCTTTCCATTGAAGATATTTTTCGTGTTTACTTTGTCCCGCTTCCTTCCATACAACCAAACACCTATTAGGGGATATAACCTTATTTATGACTGCCATCACCTTTCATTAGCTCTCTCCTACTTGGCATGACTACATCACAGAGCACGCTTCTTCCAGGTTACGCCGATTTTACTCACTGCCGTTCCTGTTTTGGAAGGATTTTCATTTATGGAAATAAGAGTTTGTTATTTATTATCTTGTGATCACTGGTTCGCTTGTCTGGAGCTACTGAATTTCCTTGCCCAAAGTTGTGCCAGATAATGAAACCAAAACAAGGGCTGTCTCTTCTGAAGTATTGGGATTTGGCCTAGGACATTATGTCCGCGGTTTTCCCATGAACATAACCAGATTTCAATTTGTAGACAATTACAAGCAAATTACTTTTGTAAATGTAAAAATTTTAAATTTCTGTAGAATTTTAAAGATTTTCTTTAACTGTTATTTGTCTTAATCAATTACAACGGGTATGACCATGAATGCAGAAGCTTTCTATGGTCTGGCACTGGCAGGTAACAGTCGCTATTAACTTACCAATCCCCGGTCCAGCCCTTGGCTGCCTCTGCTTCCCCTTCAGCCCTCTAAGGGGCCCTGTGCATCCCTTATCAATTCACTGACGATGCTCCGCATGGTGCTCAGGACCTCGAGGCTGAAGGGAGAAGAGGAGGTGGCTACGGCAGGATTGGGAATTGGTAAGTAGGACCACATCACTTAGAGTATTTGTTGGCCAAACCTTGAGAGATTAGTTTCATGAGGTTCGACAAGTGGTTTTGTCAAAGCAGAACTACTACTATTATACTCTGGCGTCTCTTCAGACCCCAAAGTAGTGAAGGCCAAGGGGAGGTGATCAAACATAAAAACAGCATTACCTCTCCTTGGGCTTCGTTGTAGGTCTTTGGGCCCTTTTGACTGAAATCACAGACTTGCTGAGATCTGAGACATCATTCAAAAGGCCTGATGACCTGTGCTGAAACCTAGGGGAAGTGAGTAACACTGTGATAGGTATGTTTAATCCCCTTCCCTGGTCCTCTGAACATTATATTCTGGGGTCTACAGAGGCCCCAGAGTATAATCATAGTTAGTGGGAGACGATCTACAGAAATGTTGGCACTGTCGGGACATTGTGTTGTGAGGCATAATACTGTGCAGAGGATCCACTATGGGACATTGTACGGTGTAAGGGGGCCACTGTGGGACAATATACTGTGTGAAAGGTAACTGTGGGAAAATATACTGTGTGGAGGGCAGCTATAGGTCATTATAATGTATGGCTGACAGTATGGGACATTGTACTGTGTGAAGGGACCACTGCAAACTGTATTGGAGCCAATATGGAGACAGTATACAGTGTGGGTGGGGCTTAATACCATGTGTGGCTAGAAAAGAGGAGATTATATCGTGTGGTGTCCAGTATAAGGAGCATTTTACCAAATAGGGGCCAGTAAAGGGGTGTGGGCAGGAGAGCCCCAAGCCAAAAGATTGCTATGGGACCCAGTCTTAGTTATGCCCATGAAATAATAGCTGAGTTTCTGACAATTGCCAGACCATAGAAAGTTTTTGCATTCATGGTCATACCCATTGGCAACTGATCACGGCAAAAGACTGCCATCACTAAGATGGTTATGGAATCTGGTATGTACAAATCTGTAAATGGTGCACGTATAAAAACCTTTCACAGATAAATAAAGGATTCCCCTTCATAAGAGATGGGGCCATCCTACACCGCGACATCCCTGTCTTGGGCAATGCATGCCCTACATACCATAATAACTTTTACCTACACCACCCCTATATGCAAGACCCATCTTTAGACAACCGAGTCTGACGAAGGCCCCATAATAGGTCAAAACGTAACTCACTACTCTGAAAGGAAAATTTTTTGCTATGTGTGACGAATAAACACTCTCTTCTGAAAAAAAAAAAAAACCCTTTGAAGTGGAAACGGATTGAGTCCCTACTTGCACTTTCTGAAATGGAGGGAATTTCACACCTTGCTTATATTACATATGAAAACCTTGAGACCCATAATCATTGCATGCAGTGGAGTATATTGTATTATTCAGGTGTAATCCCACCCAGAAACCTATCATGGCACATACTCATCAATCTATACTCAATGCCCATATATTGCTATATGCTGCCAAAGGGATTCCATACATATGGTAGGGTTTTTAGTTGTTTAGCAAAAATTCCCCAGTATTCTCGTGAATGTAGTAAGTTTGAAGTCACATTGTGATGTGTTCCAACGAATGTCATAAAATGAATGTATTCTCCTTTAGTAGCATTGGTTCTAGGGGAACATATGGTGCTTTACATATAAAAATCATACACGTCTGGAAAAACAGTATGATGCCAGTAGAATTCTAAAGTAAAATTTCACTTTTTTGCAAATTACCAGCACACATTAAATGTGAATAAGTTGAGCAACTTTTCAAATAGTTTGTTTTATAGTTTTCAAGTTATTTTCTGTTCTTTATTCACATCAAAACAGAGAAATATAG
Organism: Leptodactylus fuscus; assembly: GCF_031893055.1. Taxonomy (NCBI): domain Eukaryota; kingdom Metazoa; phylum Chordata; class Amphibia; order Anura; family Leptodactylidae; genus Leptodactylus; species Leptodactylus fuscus. Next base: position 124,722,080 of record NC_134271.1, read on the forward strand.
GACATGTGAATACATTTCTATTTTGTTTTTAAATGACTGTGTTTTTTATGTTATTTTCTGTACATGATAATGGTGGCAGCCATTTTGCCTAGGTTGTTTATCTATTTTAGTAACAGCAGTTTAGAGATAGGCAACGGGGTCTCTTACGGAGATGTGATAGAAGCATAACACAATAGCATCATATAAGGGGCAACATAATGGCTCAGTGGTTAGCAGTGAAGCTTTGCAGCGCTGGAGTCCTGGGTTCAAATCCCGCCAGGAATAACATCTGTAAGGAGTTTGTATGTTTTCCCCATGTTTGCGTGGATTTCCTCCCATACTACAAAGACATACTGATAGGAAGAAAAAAAAAGTACATTGTGAGCCCTATATGGGACTCAGAATCTACATAAAAAAGAGACAATAGCATCATATAGGACATTATGGAGGAGTTCTGAGCAGTACTTATGTGAATGCAGTACTTAGTATGATATAGATAACTTGTGTCTCTTTGCTTCTTCCCTACTCGGTTCTTCCTTCCTCATCACCTTTCCATAGACTTCTATGGGCACTACAAATCTATAAACTTCAGCTGACAGTCCGTTTTGGAGAACTAAGATGGATTCTGCAGGGACTTCAGAGTAGATGTCAGTTTATCAGGGAGGGTGATGAGGAAAAGAGCCTGATTTCTTATCTCTAATAAGATAGATAAAATTTCTGTACATTAAAGTTACAATGCTTCTTTATATGAAATCATGCAAAGCCTCCGTTGCATACATTTAGTAGATTACCATGAACTAACATATATGGATGATTGCAGGATCAGATTGACAGACAGATAATTTGTAATCTGTTACCATATAAACTAGCATCATTTGTAATACTCTGGAGTCTGTTCCATCAATGCACAGTAAGACATAGAAGATATATAATATTAAGAATAACCTTTTCTGGGCTCTGCCACAGCTCCTTTGGCTTTCTGATCCTCTTCCTTGACAATACACCAAGTGTTTTGGCTCCCAGATCACCACTTAAGCATGCGATTGGACCTAAGTGGTCATGTGGGTGGGTGACAATGACATTACCTTTTGACACCAGGGGCCAATTAAGGAGTTCTGGTAAGAGGACCAGAAAGCCTGAAGATGCCATGGCAGAATCCAGGACGGGTAAGTATTTTTGCACTCCTTTTCTACAGCAGTTTGCTGGATTGGTGCAAGGAAAAACACAAAAAATTTAATTTGGCACAAACCTGGTTTCTTACAATGCGATTTACCAACCCGTATAGGCTAACTGTGGAACCTATAGTCATATTGAAATCTCAAAATAAATCACTCTGCCCTTGTAAATTCTGATTAAAAGGAAATTATCTATCTATCTATCTATCTATCTATCTATCTATCTATCTATCTGTCTATCTCCTATCTATCTATCTATCTATCTATTTATATCCTATCTATCTATCTATCTATCTATCTATCTATCTATCTATCTATCTATCTATCTATCTGGGTAGCCATCTTGCCTGAGCTGCTGTTCACACCATGCAGAGATATGCCACATAACCCATAGGCACCTGTAGGCGAGAGATGTCTATTGACTTCAATGGGAAGATAATGAGATGAGAAGTGATCTACACAAAACCGGACTTGTTGTATATTGTATGGCTTAGTGGTCAGCATAAGAACTGCAAAATTTCAGAATTTCCTTAAAATATAGATAGCGACATGAAACTTAAAAATAAAAACAATTCTTCCAAAGATGTTTAACAGAATAATCTTTATTTAAAGGGTCATTTTTCCCTAATGATATGTTTCCTTTAAAGAGATTTTTTACAGTCCATTCACTGCACTGGATAAACATCCATCACCGATATTCAAAAAGCTCCCCTGACATCCCCATGATGCAGGAGAGGGGGAGACGAAGTTTCATTCCTCTGCCTCACCTGCTGACGCTCTGCCTCTCGGTCACATGACTGACTCCACTCTACTCTATGTAAAAGTAACAAGAGTACAGCAGAGTCAACGTCACCACAGAGACCCGAAGCAGCAGCAAGGAAGCAGAGCATAGGGACTTCCCGTGTTCTGCTGTGCAAAGCAAATAATTGTGACGCCAGGGAATTTTCTTGTATATCTGTAAAATGTGTCTCCAGTGCAGAGAACTGTACACCCATGTGATCACTACATATGTACATTCAGGCTTCAGTACTATACTTCTTTCTTTAATTGTATTAGATAGATGCCAGAAGAAGAAGATCATTCATCCTGACAATGGATACTGTTCATATCTTCACAGGACAATCCAATAAATCAGGTCATTTGTAATAGAGCAGGGGTGGGCAATTAAATTTTCCCATGGGGCCACATGAGAAATTGTAATGGTTCTAGAGGGCCATGCGTGCCGCGGCAAATGTCCCGCAGTATTAAGTCCCTCTCCTGGTGCCCCAGTATAAAATAGCAGAAACTAGAGGGGACATTAAACTGGGGGCAACTAGAGGCAGATATGTCCCCCTCCAGCTACCCCCCATGGTTTAATATCCTCCTCCAGCTGCCCCAGTTTAATGTCACCCTCTATCTGCCCCCTAGTTTAATGTGCCCCCTCCATGTGCATTCAGTTTAACTGCCCCCCTACATCTGCCCCTAGTCCCCCCCTCTTGCTCACACATGCTGTCTCTTCTCTCTTTATCATCCAGCA